>NW_012150352.1:883900-942292 GCF_000956105.1 Propithecus coquereli | reverse complement strand
GGGCGCGGGCGGCGGGGGCCGGGCCGGGGCGCGCGGGCCGGGCCTCAGAAGGCGCTCCGCCGACCGCCGCGCGGCCCCAGACAAAGGCGGCGCATTCCTGAAGAGGAGGCGGCCCCTGCAGGCGGCCGCGGGGATGGCAGCAGGGCGGGAGCGGGCTGGGGGCGCGGGCTGAGGGCGTGGCGGCCTGGGCTGGCCCGGCCAGCACCGCGAGGGCTTTGTCCCGAGGCCTGGGGATGGGAGGGGCGCCTCAGGCCTCTGCCTGGCCCTCCCCCTTCCTTGCCCCACTAAATCCTGGAGACCCCCGGCCCCCGCGCAGCAGTCCTTGGCTGGAGTGGGATTGCCTCCATTTTCAGTAAGTGAACGGAAGCTCAATGCTTGAGAAAGTTCCAGGGGCCCCCGCCCATCTTTGCAGCCCTCTCTGCCCCATCCCAGGGAGGGGACCCAGGCCTGATCCTGCCCTTCACCCCGCAGGGCCCCCTGCCTCTTCCCTTCCGTGGAACGGGGCCTCCAAACCCGGAAGACTCTCAAGGCCACCTGCTTAGTGTCCCCTACCGTCCACCAAGCCAGCCTCAGCTGTGGGGCCAGGGACCCCAGTGACGACCCCACTGCCACAATTACACATAGGGGTCCCAGCTCCCTCTCCTGGTGGGGGGATCTACCCAGCCTCACAGGTGAGCTCCTGAGTACATCCCGCGATCCCTTGGAAGGCTGCCCTGTACATGGAGAAGCACTGGGACCCAGGCTGGCCAGGCCTGGGCCTCTCCAAGCCCAACTTGCCGGTAAGAGGACCATGTGGATGAGGGACTGGCTGGTGGAGCTGGTGCCAGTGTGGAGGACCCTGACCCAAGGAAGCTGGCTCCTCCCTGTGGCTGGAGTGTCCTGGCTGAGAGCTTGTTACCCTTGTCTGGTGACGGGAAATGGAGAGACCTGGCGACTGGGCAGCCCTGTGTACTCTGCCTCCCACCAGATAAAGCCCCCGACCATGGAGGTGTCCCTGAGGGAGACCACTGCCTTGTCCAGGAAAGCGAGGACCTCCCAGAGCCCCAGCTCCCATCTGAGTGTGGGTGGCAGGCAGCTTCGTGGGGTGCCCATGCTGGACACCCTCTAGCAGGGTGTGAAGGCTGCGCTGCTCAGACTCCTCTGGCTGCTGCTCTGTAGCCCTGACCACGCCTCAGCCTGCTTTGTCCCTGCCGCCCTGTCCCAGCCTTGGTTTTCCAGGCCATTGTGGAGTGCGTCCAGTTCCCAGCCACATGGAAGGTGAGATGGAGCCCAGGTACCCCCAGCCGCTCTGCTCTTGGCCCCAGAAGGGACAGGGTGTGCACCCACCGCTGCCTCCCCAGTCAGTGCTGGCTGCTGAGTGCCACCAGCCTGGCTCCTGCGGTGGCTCAGTCAGTCCTCCCACAGCCACACAGGAGCTTTGTCACCCACTGCACAGACGGGGAATCTGAGGCCATGCTCACAAAGCCTGACGCTGAAGCCAGCACCCTTCCTCTAGGGTCCCTGCATCAACAGCCGCCAGACCGGGAACTGAGCTCTTCCTGCAGGGACACCTCAGGCCAGGAGAAAAGGCGTGTGGCCATCAGCGTGAGACAGGACTAGTGTGGGCCATGCTCAGTCGTAGGCTGCCCTATGCCTGCAGAGGGGCCTTGAGAAGACACTTCCCTGCTGACTGTGCGTGGGGGGCTTTCATGATTAGTGACCCAGAGTTACCCACCGTGGCTGAAGGCTGTAATCCCACCCCCTGTAGGGTCCCCCTTCTACAGCAGCTGGGGCACGGGGTGGGCATCAGAGGGAATGGGGAGCCAGGGCTGCCATGGAGGCTTCTGGCACCGGATCCCTCTCCAGCCGCCAAGCCCGGCTGTTCCTGGCTGTTCTAGGTTGAGGCCTGGGCCTCCACCTGCCCCCAGGTCTGTGCAGTGGGAGCAGGGCCGAGGCCTGCAGAGGGAGCCGGGGCGCTGGGCTGCTGGCAGGTTTCCTGTGCCCGCGGTCAGCACCTTGGCCAGCGCCCTCCCCACTGGAGGCGGGGCCAGACTCTGGGCGTTGGCTGGGGTGAGTAGGTTTGGGCCAGTGCTGAGGGGACTCTTGGGGGGCAGAGGGGTCACAGCATGGGGGACGGAGGACTCTCTGGACAGGTGGCCATGGAGGCATCACTCCCAGGACCTAATGGGCAAGGGAGGGTGGGCAGCTGGCAACTGACGATGGGCCAGTGGGGAGGGCTAGATGGGGCTGGACCCTCTGGTCGAGGGGCACAGCCTGCTCCCTTCCTCTGCCTCTTTCATGGAGTTCATACCATTCGGCTCTTGGGAAGTTCTGGCAGGGTGCTGGGAGGACAGGCCATTTGGCCGTGTAGATGGGAGCTCCCAGGCTTTTGGGACATGTGACCCTGGGGATCAGGAATGAGCTGTGACTGGATAGACCTGTCACACCTGCCTTAGCTGGATCGCAGAGCACACTGGCTTCTGCCTGAATTCATCCCTGTCCCCACACCCACAACACACAGGACACGGCCTCCTGCCAGCCCTCCTGAACCTCCATCTGCTCGAGGGAGGCCTGTTGCTGCCACGGGGCCTCCTCACCTCCCACCCCCACCCAGGACTCAGCCTCCACTACCAGAGTGCGCAGCCTGAGAGGGTCCTGCCTGGCTGTGTGGCCTGGCTCAGTTCTTGCCTTCTCTGAGCTGGGTGCAGCATGTGGCCTCTGGGCATGGTCAGCTGGTCATTGTCCCTCCTTTGTCCACCTTTCCTGTCTCTTGAGAGGACTGTATGGGGCCCTAACATGGCAGTGCAGGATTTTTTGCTCAACACTCCAAGTCCATTCATAGAACCCAGCCTGGGGCAAGGGGACCCTTCCCTGTGGCCAGTCCTGGGCTGGCAGGGACGTGTTTCAGCCTCCTTGGAAGGTGACTGCTTCCAAGGCCTCAGGGAGGCTTGTTTCCATCCTGGAGAGACAGGCCCGTCATGGATTTGCACAGGCGCCTGCGCGGCGCCCACGGACATTCAGATCCTCAGTCCCTCCTAAGGGGTGGGGAAGCAAGGGAACTTGGCCTTTGGTGTGCATGTCCTGGGCCACTCTGGGACAGTGAGGAGAGACCAGGAAGAAGCTCGAAGGTCATGTGGCAAATGTATGCCTGCCGCCCAAGTGTGCCAATGTGACCGACCCTTCCCAGCACTCTGAGTGGGTGGCTAGGGATGTGGCCCAGTGCCAGGGAGCTGGGGGGTGCCGGCCTGCCATCTGCTCTCACCACAGAGGGCGGCTGTGTGCCCGAGGCCCAAAAGGACTCTGCGCCAGGCCTGCTAAGTGCGTCGTCTCATTTGGTGCTGTGATGTAGACATCACTCCCCCCACCCATTTTCCAGATGGGAAACGGAGGTCTGGGGAGAGTTTAGATGGACACACATCCTGGCAGCCCCTCTTGAACCACTCTCTGTCCTGGAAGCCCCTGCTTCCTCCAGAAGCCTGTCACCATCCCCAGCCTTGGGGCTGCAGGGAGTGTCCTGGCCTTTCCTTAGCAGCTCTTTGCCCCCAGGGACTCCCATTCCAAGGAGTCCCTCTGCCCAACTTTGGTGCATATTAAGCCATAATTAATCTGCTTCCTCATTTCTTATTCATCAAAGGCACACACAGCAGCAACCAGGGCTGGTGCAGGGAAGGGGCCAGCAGCCCAACCCTTGGCAGTGTCCCCAAGCCTCCCACTGGGCCAGCCCATCTCCAAATGCCTCCAGCCTCCGCACCGAGCAGGGCCTCCTCCCACAGGATGGCGTCCTGGATTCTGCTGCACCGGGCACGCCCCCTGCCAGGCAGCGTGCACCTCTTGTCTCCTGGAGGCCAGTGGGCTGTGTGCATTGCACAGTGACGGCTCTCACCTCCACCTCCCCAACCCCGGACCAGTCTGGGGTGGGAACCTGGCCAGGAGAGCGGGAGCAACTCAGGCTCGGGGCGACATACAGGGCTGGCACCTGGACCACAAGGCTGGCTCTGCTCCCTTCTCCTGGGTCCCAGAGGAAGGGGGGAGTCCCTAGGGCCTTGGGATGAGCTTGGGGCACGCTTGTGGTCACCAGTGGTACTCAGGGTCCTCTCCCAGGTGGTGCAGCTGAGTTGGTGGCTTCTGTCTGGGCAGGCCAGCCTGGGCTGGAGCTGGGAACAAATAGGACACTTCTGGTCCCTGAGGGCCCAAAGTCTGGTGCAGAAGCCAAACTCCAAGGCAGGGTCCCTGAGCTGTGCCCAAGGCGTCTGCTATAGCTTCCTGCCCCTCCCCCGCCCCTGCAGGGAATGCGGATCCCTCTAGAGCCACCCACCTGGCAGTGACAGCTAAATTGGGAGCTGCTGTTCACACCAGGAGCCCAGCGGGCAGTCAAAATGGGGTCGGGAGGGAGGGGCACCTGCTGAGGGTACCCATGAGCTTCCAGTAGGGCAGGGAAGGCAGGCCTGGGCATAGCCATGGCTGTCAGCTGGGGTGGACAGGGGTGGAGGGCAGGGCAGGCCTTGAAGACCCATCTTGCTGGGGCAGCTCAGGCTCAGGCTTGGTTCTGACCGCTGGCCTGGGATGCCCAGCTGGCCAGTACCCTGCCTTGCTCTTCCCAGGGCTCCTTGGGTCCCTGAGTCCCGTTTCTGGGCCCCGCGATCCATGGGTCATGCAGATTTGTTCCGTTTCCCAGATGGAGGGGCTGAGGGCTCATCTCAGGGTGCCCTACCCGGGACACAGGAGGGCCAGCCTGACTCGGAGCTCAGTGCTCCAACCCAAGGGGAATCATGGAGGCCCCTCCACTCTGTCCACTCACTGCTTTCATCTGATTGCTTTCTCAGTCATTTAGTCACTCAGCAAACACTGTGGGAGTCCACTCCAACCCTACTCCCCTCATGACCACAGGGTACAGGTGGGGAAACTGAGCCCCAGGGAGGAAGGCCTTGCCGTGGGTTCCTCAGTTAGTGATCTCAGAACAAAGGGCATGTCCGAGCCACATGGCCACGTGGAAGCCCAAGGGATGATTGGACAGAGCCCATCTGGCAACTCCCTGGCACCCCACATTCTGCCAGGGTGACTCAGACCAAGCCCTCAGGGCTCTGCGCCCCAGCAAATGGCTCTGCCCGCAAGAGCCATAGGACTGGGAGCTGTGCAGGGTGGGGCCCACAAAGTCCTGACCCCTGCCCGAGCTGATCCCAAACTGAGTCTCACTAGACCCCTTCCCAGGTTATGGGTAGGGAGCAGGGTGGGGCCAGCCCTGGCCCTGTGATGAGACAGGGTCTCTGTGGACGGTCCTGGAGACCAGACTGGGGCTGGGACCACTGGGCATAGGGCCTGAGTTTTTTCTCTTGTCCAAGGGGCGCTGTCACGGGCTTCCTTGGATGGAACTCGAGGCGCACATAGGCGGTGCCTGGAGTGAGGAGGGGGCTCTGAGAAGGCTACAGCAGCCGGCGGGCCTCTGAGACTGGGGTATTTTTAGCCAGGATTCCTGCTGACAGTCCAGGCTGGCCGAGGATTGCTGCCAGCCTGAGAGGCGCTGCTTCCGGCCTGCGTCAGGACATCTGGGGTCTGCCCACCCCCACCTTCTGCTTGGAGCCCCCGCCCCACCAGACCATGCAGCCGACCTGGGCGAGGCTCTCCCAGGGGTCAGCCACAGTGGGAGCCAAGCCCAGGCCTGGGCCCTGGGGTGTGGCTGAGAACAGGCCACTGGGGCTGCCTGTGTCTTGGGTCTTGGGTTCCCAGCTGCCACTCTCAACTGCCCCATGTGAGGCTCAGGTTTCTGGAAGGCTCTGATTGCTGCCCGGCCTCCAGGTTCTCAAGCTAAGGATTCACAGGCTCAGCTTAAGGGCCGACTGGTTGCAGCCTCCCAGCTGCCCAGAGGGCTTCTCTGGAACAAGCGGCCACTCTGTGGCCACTGGCGCCGCTGGGCTATGGGGCTGCTCTGGCTGGTTCTGCAGGGCTAGGCTGGCTCTGAGGTGCGAGTGTGCAGAGGGGCCCACACCTTGGCCTGCAGAGCCTCCCCCAGCTTGGCCTTGACCACCTCTCTTCCCATCCAGAAGTGGGGACATCCGGAAAGAGGGTCTTCTGTGTTGGCCACTCCCTCGGGACACTCCTCTCCCCCAGGCTGCAGGCAGAACCACAGTCCAGCCTCCTCGACAGCACCAAGCCTGTGTACTCCATCTGCTGGACGTGGCTGAGTCCCCAAGAGCAAGGACGAGGGCACAGGTGGATGAGATAGACCCAGATTGGGGCCCAGCACTGGGACCCACAGCCTGTTCTGTAGCCCGGCTGAAGCTCTCACTGCTGGTTCCTTAAATGAATCAAAGGTTTGTTGAAACCAGTTCTGAAGTTCACGGGAAAGAGTAAGCACACAGGGCAGAGTGGCCGTATTGCACCCTAAAGCACATTATGTCCTTAGACCACAGTGACCAGCACATCCATGGACAGTCAGATGACGAGAAAGTCCAGAAAGAAGTTCAAACACAGACAAGAGAAAGGGAAGGTCAAATCTGGAATGAAAAGGTGGAATATTCAATAAATAATTCTGAATATACAATCAACATCTGGCTTTAGGACAACTAAATTGGTGTGGGTGGTAAAACTCAGATTCCTACCTCACTCCTTGAAGCTAAAGTAAGTTCCAAATGGAGAAAAGATTTAAAAAGTAAAAATGAAACCATGAAACCACTAGAAGAAAGCATGGAATAAAAAAAATTATAATCTTGAATCATTCTAAGAATTATACAAAACCCA
The DNA here is from genome assembly GCF_000956105.1 of Propithecus coquereli. Lineage (NCBI taxonomy): Eukaryota > Metazoa > Chordata > Mammalia > Primates > Indriidae > Propithecus > Propithecus coquereli. The sequence continues at coordinate 935,578 of NW_012150352.1, read as the reverse complement.
GAAGCCATAAAGTAGAAGACGGATATATCAACCTCAAAAATAAAAGGCAGATGCATGGAGGGAAAAAACCAAAACAAAAAGATAAACAACGATGTGTAAAGATATTGGCAACTAATCTCACAAAGGGCTATTTTTGGTTTTATATACAAATCAGTAAGAAAAAGACCAACAGCCCAAGAGCAAAATGGGCAGAGACATGAGATAAAGCAGTGAAACGATGCTGAACTCTGCTGGAAATAAGAAAGGTGGAATTTTAAGTCCCAGTGCCATGCAGTCCTCCGACCTGTGGGGCGGCAGCGTTTGTCAAGGCGGGGGATCCCCGTGGGGGCCGGGGCGCCCGCAGATGTGGCCAGGGGTGTCATGTAGCTGGAGATGGGAGAGGAGGAGACAGGGATCCATTCGAAACACCAAAGAAAGTATATTTTAAAGTAAAACAACTGACACCCATCTGTTTCGCTGCTACCAATGCGGCGGTGGGCAGGCTGTAGCGGCCATCCTGCCACCCAGGTCTGGCGCCCAGTTCTCCTGTCGCCTGCCCACACTCTTTGTCTTCATTAGCGCCCTGTTACCACAGGCCTGCTTTAATTAGTCTCATGTCCGGCTGCTCAGGAGCATCTCCAGGTTCCACGGGGGTGGGGTAGGGTCGGGGGGCAGAGGCCTTGCTTGGCCCCTAGGGCCTCTTGGGGGCCCCAACCACGGATCCACTGCCCCCGCTCATTGGCTGTGGTCATGAATGCCCAATCCATGTTGTCTCACCCCAGCCGTCCCCATCTGTCACAGGCCACCAGCAAAGCCCAGGCCTCCCACAGACATGGCTCTGGGCAGTACCTTTGCCTTCCCAGCCTCAGTTTCCCTGATGGTGAAATGGGGTGAGAACTACTTCCTAGGAGGGAGAATATGCAGGAATGGGGAGGGAGGGAGACATGAGGGGAGAAGTGCCCCTGAGGGTGTCCTGGGGTGGGACAGAGTAGGGGGAGGAGTGTGGGGGAAAGGGAGGAGGAGTAGGGGGAGGAGTGGGAGGAATATGGAGGAATTGGGAGGAGCAGTGGGGGGAGGAGGAGTGGGGGGAGCGGTAGGAGAAGGAGTGTGGGGGAAGGGGAGGAGGAGTAGGAGGTGGAGTGGGAGGAGGATGGGAGGAGTTGGGGAGGAGTATGGGGGAAGGTGAGGAGGAGTGGGAGGAGGAGGAGTGGGAAGAGGCACAGTGACAGCTGGCGGGATTGCCCCAGAACCCTCTGCACCTGCGGGTCTGGAAGCCCCTCTGTGGGCCCTGAGGTGCAGGCCTTTCCCCTGGCCCTGCCCCACTGGGCTCTAGGACAGGGCGACTCTGTGGGGGGAGCCTTATGGTCTGGGTAGGGACGTGTTGCCCTGCAGCACCTGACTGCACCTAAAGTGGGAAAAGGCCCTGTCACCTGCCTGCCGGGGGGTGTGGTCGAGGCAGCAGCCCCTCCACATCACAGTGGAGGACTCTGAGGCCCAGAAGTGCGTCTCTAGCTCCCGGAGTAAAGAGGGGATGGGGCATCTCATGGTGGCGGGAGCAGCCAGAGGCCTCGCTGGCCAAACACACTTCTGTGTCCCCTTGTTTTGGGGGCATTTCGGTGACCGAGAGTCAGATCCCGGAACAGAAAAAGGGCCTCAGGTGAGAACTGCGGAAACTCATGTGGAGTCTGGGCCTGAGCGGGCGGTGGCGCAGCCTTGGCTCCTGCACTGCGACTTGCCAGCGTGAGACGCTGGCAGGAGGGAACCTGGCTGTGTGGTGTATGGCAGCTCTCGGTACTGCCTTCTCAACTTTTCTGTAAATATAAAACTGTTCTAAAATTAAAAAGTTTATTTTACAAAAAAGGACGGACTTGTTGGCAAAAATCCAGGATATGTAGAACCAAGCCGTAGCGCCCAGGCCCAGCCTGGCACACTCCGAAGGGCTCTGCCTAGCGGTGGGAGGCCTGGCGGGTTTGTTCCCTCTGTCTGTCCTGCTCGGGTGTGGCGGTGGGCTTTGAGTTAGGCTGGGTCTTACCCTGCCAAGGGCACCCCTGCACCCAAGACCTGGCCCAGCTCTGGCTCCCTGTGGGCTGAGGTCAGCCCTGCCCTCACGGGTACCCCGTGTACAGACGGCTGATGGAGGAGGGGCTTGGCCCATCGGAGCTCTTGGTGGGTCAGGGTGGAGGCCTCGGACCGAGCTGGCCCTCTCCTGCTTGGCTGCGGCTGCGTCTCCGGGCCTCTCTGGCCTCCTTTAGTTCCTCTGCAGAAAGTAGAGTGTGGCAGGGGACTCCCTGCCCTGAAGGTCAGACAAGCCAAGAACGAAGCCCTACACTATCACCTGAACTCTTCCTGCTGAGCGGCTGCCTCACTCTGGGTAGGGTCCCCTTGATAGAATAGCCATCATCTAACTCTGTGGCAGAACAGGGACAACGGCAGCTCAGACACCAGCCCTCGGCCAAGGTTGCTGAGGTGGGACAGGGGTCCAGGCCAGTGAGGGCGGGCGCAAGGCCAGGCCCCACAGAGACAGCCTGGGGTGCAGCCAGCTCTGCTGCCTCTCCCTGGCTTCCTTCCCTCTAACCTGTAACTCCCAGGAAGTCCCTGAGGGGCCCAGCTGAGTGGCAGGCCTGCCCTGGGACCAGGAAGCAGGTCTGGGATTGGCCACTCTCACCAGGATCCTGGGTTGGAGCTGGGGAGCAGGGTCTCCCCAAAGAAATGGGGTGTCCTGTTCCCGGGCCCGGCACAGAGCCCTGCCCCCCAGATACCTGTAGACATTTGCTAAGAGTGGACTCCTGTTTCCATTACACAGGAGAGGAAACTGAGGCTCAAAGTAGTCCCAGACCCTAGATGGCTGCCTCTCCCTCTGCCACGCCAGGACAGGTGGGAGGAGGCAGCTGTAACCAGAAAATTCTGCTGTGGATTTTTCCAGTTGCATGAGTCTGAGGACGTGATAAAAGGGTAGATTGTGGGGAGATTAAAAGTATGAGTGGTACACAGGACGGGAAGCGGAGGAACCTCAAAGACCCCACTATGCTTCCGACGGGTGACTCAGAGACAGCTCCAACACACAGAGTACACGGAGTTTGGAGGGGACAGGCTCTGTCTCTGGATTACGCACCTCGTGCAGCTGGTCCCAAATCTCGGCTGCCAGTCCTGGGCCATCCTGTGCTGGGGTACACTCTGGAGCCTCAGAGACCCTGTCTGCTCCCAGGCAGGAAGTGGCCCTCTGTACGGATGGCAGATTGGGCCTCAGGGAGGGAAGTGCATCTTCAGAGGGCACTCGCTGTCTGCCAGCTGCTCATCAGCGCCCTCTGTGTGCTGCAGAGTGACCAAGGGGAGCCGGCTCTCCCCAGGAACCAACCGTGCCTCAGTTTCCCTCAGCATATCAAACTTTGAATTAAATCCCTATAAAAGCACGCCTGTTCCCAGGGTGGGGCTGAGAGTCGGCCACCCACATCAGAGTGAGAATTAGTGGGTACGCTAGCCCTGGCAGGGGCTACATTTGGCTAGATGGAGAAGAGGAGGAGGCAGCACCCGCTGGGCTTGGGCAACCGTCTCGGCTGCCCCCGCCCAGGCCCACCAGGAGAGGAGGGAAGCCTTGAAGTGCCAGGCCTTTGAATCGCTCATCTCCATAGCAACGCGTGGGCACAAAGGGCCGGGCCAGCAAGCAGGCAGCGGCCACGAAAGGCTGGGAAGAGGAAGGGAATCTTTTATTTATGGGGAGGGAGCGTCAGGAGACCAGCTGTGCCCATGCTCATGGCCAGGCCGTGGTCTTGAGGCCCTGCTCCCTGCCCTGTATGCAGCTAGGGCCCCTGAGCAGCACCCACCCTGCACACCGCTGACCCACCCAGCCTGGCCAGGAGTGTGGGCAAATGAGGGGGGGCACCCAGGCTGGGTAGCGACCCCAGAGGACCCCTGGGAGAGAAAGGTCCCCTGCCATCCACCATACCTCAGTCTCCGTGGCTTACGCACCCAGGCAGTTGCCATGCTGAGAGCCCGCAGGACCCGCAATGAGGAAGTGGGACCCGAGCCAGTCCTGCAGAGATAGAACTCAGGCGGAGGCTGCTCCCACAGGCTTTAAAGAAGGGCCTTGTAGGAGAGGCGGCTAGAAGGAGCCAGACGTGAGCAGTAAGAGCCACAGGTGCAAAAGCCCTGAGGCCAGAGCTGGCAGTACCTGAGGACAGGCAGGAAAGCGGGAGCTCGAGGGGCAGGCCCTGTTGGGCACAGGCAGCCGCCCCATGCCACCTGGCCACAGCCGCTCACCTCGGATGGGGGGCCTTGGGCCTGGGTGCTGTGGGTCCCACTGGCTGTGCGTGAGGCCACCTGCCAGCCCCACCTCCCCCAGGCTGCTACCTTCCATGCTCACACCCCGCTCCCTGAGCCCCCAGACACAGGAGATGGCACCTGCGATGCCACGGGTGGGGGATTCTGACCCAGACCTGGAAGCAGTGCAGAAATTTCATTTCCTTTTTCAAAATATCTGAGCCAGATTGAAAGGAGAGAGTGAGAAGAGAAAGAGAGAGAAACACCCACCACAGGCCCCGGCCCCTCCCAGCCTGCATCTCCTTTCTTGGAAAATGCCTAAAATGGGGCGATATTTATGAAATTGGGGGAAGTGAATTGGAAATTCAAAGCCAACACGTACACTGCACGTGTGTGGTTTTGAGCCGAGGTGGGATGAAATGAGGTCCTAGGTGCCAGTGAGGAGCCCAGTTGCTGGGGCTGGGAGCCGCTGGGGAGATACTGTGTTTCCTCTGGCCGGATCTGGGCTGCCTGGGAAGCTGCGAGCCTCTCAGGGACCCAGGGCGCCTCGAGCCCAAGTCCAATAGGCTAAGTCTGAGCTCTCATCGCCCCCCACAACACTGGGGGAGATGGCCTCCCCATGCCCACCTCTGCCCCTCTGCCCCAAGCCTGTCTGTCCCTCTCCATGCGCTGTCCTCAGGGTCAGTTTTATCTCCAGCTGAGCCCTGTGCTGGGGGAGGGAGGGCTCCGGGGGACTGCGCAGGGCCGAGGCGAGGAGGGACTCTGTCAGGCCAGGGGCCATGGGCACAGAGCTGCACACGGGAGGGAGGAGCCAAGGTGGGCAGGGCAGCCTCTCCACAGATACCGTTCTGGAAACAACCCGGCCTCCCGGTCCCACAGCTGGGATGCCTGGGCCCAGGGAGCCTGGGTGACGGTCCCCGACATCCCACCACGTTCAAGTGGCACATCGTGGCTTTGGGACTCCAATCCAGATGAGCCCCCTACTCTTCCTGGGGTCTCTGAAACTCAGAAGAAAAGGCTCATGGCCGCCACATGATTCCTCCGGGTTCTGTGGACTCTCTCCCACCCCAGCTGGAGGTTCTCGTGCTGGGGCGGAGCGGGGTGTCTTATCCTCCCATTTCCTCCCTCCTCAACTTCATCTTAGAGATGAAAAAACATGACACATGGGGTCAAACAGCTGGGAAAGGCAGTCAGTGCTCCTGCTGGGCCAGCCAGATGTGGAGCCTTCCTGGGACCACCTGTGAGGCCGGACCCTGCCCACCCACAGGTGTGGTCAGCACACCCTTGATGCCCCCCAGTGCCCGCCATACCCCATTGGCCCCTGTGTGGGCAGACTGTCCCTGGCACAGCCATGGCCTCTAAGTGCCACGTCCAGAGGAACCCACGCACTGTCTCTCCTCAGCCCTGCGAATGGCTGGCGGGGGCTCCACGTGTCCTCCCCACCCTCCCCGCCTTCTCCCAGCCACTCTGCTGCAGGACATTCCCAACGGTGGGAAGATGGTGGCCACTGAGCTGCAGCCGCCCAGGGAGGGGGACAGGCGAGGTCACGCCAGTTGGGGGCCTCAGTGCCCCCTTGGCGGCCTGATTCATGGGGCCTGGGAGGAGAGCGAGGCGGGGACTGCCTCCCAGGACAGTGGAGACGGGAGGTCCAGGGAGCCTGGCGGCTGGACAGGAGGGGATGCGTGGCCCGGGGAGGGCAGAGCCAGGACACAGGTCTTTGTTCCATGTGCGGTGGTGTGTGCAGTGGCGTGTGCGGTGGCGTGTGCGGCGGCTCTAGTCTGTCTTGGTAAGCGGTAGGAAGGAGCTCCTTTGCTCAGTCAACTCTCTTGTTACAGAACACCCCCCCTCCTGGAAAACACTGTGACTCAGAGAGGAGCCAGGTGGAGCCAGTTCAGCTGGGTGCCCTTGGAGCTCGCCTGAGACGCCCCGGTGGGCACTGCCCCTGGGGAAGGCGCGGTGCCTCAGGCTTGCGGGCGTGTGTTGAGTTGGGCTGTCATTTGCTGGACAGGCGCTGAGCAAGGGGCCCTGCGGGCACCCGGGGCCGAGTCGCCCCTGAGCTCCGAGGAGGGAGGAAGCCACGGAGTTGATGCCAGCTGCTAGGAGGAGCCTGTAGACTTGCCAGCTCCTCAAAGTCATCTGAGAGCCAGCCAAGGCCACCACAAACCCCGGCATCCTTCCCAGCCATGGCCCAAGCGCTGCACAGGCGGACGCTGGGCCTGCCCTGTCTTCCTGGCGTGCCATGTCTGGGGTGGAGGCTGCAGACATTCAGTGCGGGCTCCTGGGGCCAGATAACGGCTCCGAGGGGTGGCAGGCGCCTGGGGACAGGGCTGTGGAGCTGGAAGGTGCCCGAGGAGTTGGGGGATGGGGCTGGTGGAGGGGTTGGCGAGGGTCTCCAGCTCCTGTCTCCCCACAGTGTGACCTGAGGGTTGGGGTTGAGAGCAAATGATTCTCCTGGGCATGGAGTCCTCCAGGGAGCACCTCCCAGGGAGCGTTCCCTGCGCCCTGACTGCCCCCTGGAGGGGCCTCCCTGGGGGGCTGGAGCTGGGACCTTAGGGGCCACTGGGCATGTCTGGGGTTCCTACACCAATGTGATTGTTCCGGGGCCTGCTTCTTGCCACTTCCTCGGGAGGCACAGGGCCTTGCCGGAGCTGCAGGGAGCCAATTACCCACAGGGCGAGCCGGTTGCAGGTAACTGGGAAGACGGGCTTTCAATGTGGAGCTGAGCTCCGGGGCGCATCGCTGGCACCGGGACTTGGGGACTCAGTGGCCTGCCCAACCCCATACCTAATTGGGAGCCCCTATGTGCCACTGTCTCCGGGGGCAGGGGGAAGGCGGGTGCTGAGGTGTGGTCCCACAGATGCCTCCGGACCCTACAGGTCAATCGGTGCTGGCCCAACCCTCCTCCTCTGCCTCCCAGAAGGCTCTCCTCTTTCCTTACATTTGCGGACCTCCATCCTTGAGCCCTGGGGCTCCAGGTTAGGGAGTGACACTCCCCGCCTGCTCTTCCTTCAGGGAGTGCGTGGCTCTCCTGGGGCACCCAGGCTTCCTTCTCACAGGGTCCCCTGGGCGAGCTGTCTAGAGGGAGGCAAAGGCTGCGGGTCAGGCAGACCTGGCTTTGTTCCTCCTCCAGCTCACTGCTGAAAGGCAAATTGTCCCCCCGACACGGGGTGGAAGTGAGGAATAAGTAGCTACCAGCACTCAGCAAAGAGCCTGGCCACGGTGGGGCAGGGTGAGGGACAGAGATGACACATAGTGAGTCTGTAGCTCTAAGGCACAGAAAGCCCACCACAAAGTGGGAGATGGTGAAGGGGACTTCCAGGCTGGGAAGAGTCCCAGCGGGGTGGGTTTCAGGTGCTCCTTGCTCAGAGTTCAGCTCTCGGGGTTCCCTCAGTGGTACTTCCCTGGGGCCTACCTCACCCTCCGGGCAGCCCCCGTCTGCACCTCTCTCCCCAGCTGTCCATCAGCCACCCTGAGCTCCTCCTTTGGGCACCAACTTGGACCCTCGTAGTGCTTGGGGCCGGCCACGGTGACCTGGCCAGCCTGGGTTCTGCTCATTCCTGACCAGTGGCTGTGGCAGGCACCTGTCTGCACTGATGAGCTGAGCCCACCAGGCCGCAGCCCTCACTGTGGGAGGGGGTCGGGCCCAGCTGTGGGGCTGGGCTGGTTTCAAGGAGGTTTCTGAGGAGTGGGTGGGAGCAGGAGGGCAGCGGGGAGCTTCTGTGCAGGATGGGCTCTGCAGGACACACTTGGGGCCACCGGTGGGGTTGGGAGGTGGGGCGTGGTGGAGATGGGGCCGGTGCAGGAGAGCAGAGGGCACTGTCCCCGGCTGGGCAGGATGGGGTGAGGGCAGTGAGTGGGCGCGGGAGTGGGTCCTGCGGAGGCCGGGTTGGGCGAGGCCCATGGGCCCCCCCAGTTATGGAGGGGGATGCTAGTTACAGGCGAGACACTGGACGTGGGCGCCAAGAAGGCTGGTAGCCTGGGGCGTCTGGTGGCAAATTCCAGGACGCCACCCCTGCGTCTGACAGGGCCTGGCTGATGGGAAGGAGCTGGAACCAGCAGCCTCAAGGGGGCAGTTCCCCGTCCCCAGAAGATATGTGGGAAATGACCACTAGCCAAGACCACGAGGCTCTGCAGCCCTCAGGTGCTGGGCTCCAGGTGGCCACCTTTTTGGAGACCCCATGGGGAGAGGTTAGCCTCTGAAGACTCTTAGGCCTGGCTCAGCCTGGCCAGGTCCTGGGGGCCACGTCTCTGTCTCGCCCTGTGACATGGTGCCCTCACTATGGAGGGGTCTCGGCTGGAGGGGAGGGCCTTTGTCCACACAGGGCTGATGGCCTGCGGACAGGGGTCTCCGCGCTGCAGATGTGTCCAGCGTGTGTGGTGCAGGGGTGGCATAAACACGCTCTGAGGTGCCTGGATTCGTCATCTCAAGCACCGCCAAGAAGGTGCTGGAGCCTCACCCCATCCTCCGGGGCCCAGGAGCACAGGAAGGAGACCTCGTGCCCGGCTCCGGCCTGGCCAAGGTGGCGTGCAGGAGGGGGACCTGTGGGAAGGCCAGTGGAGGGGTGCAGAGGGCAGAGGCCTGAGGGGAGATGGCCCCTGGTCAGCGACTGGGCTGGGGTCAGGAATGAGGAATGAAGCCTGGCCTCTCTCTGCAGTGGCTGCCCAGGTCTGGGGTGTCCTGAGGTGGAACAAGGCCAGGGGCAGAGCAGAGCTGCTCTGGGCACAGGGTGGTCCAAGTCAGCGCCCAGCGAGTGCTGTGAGCTCAGCTTGGAGGCTCCACGGCCTTCTTCTGCCCTCTGCCGGCCATCTCTGTCCCTGCAGGCCTGGCCACCTGCTGGGACAGGAGGTGGGGGGGGCACCTCACTCGTGGGCTGGACCCTGGAGCCTACAGCCCAGGGTGGGCGGTGCTAGGAGTCAGGGCAGGGTGGAATCCCATGCATCTGAGGGAGTCTGAAGGGGTGGGAGCCTATGTCCACTCCTATGCCCACTGTCGCCCTGGCTAGTGGCTCCTAGGGACTCTCTCTGGTGGGAGTCTGGTGGGCTGCCACCACTGCCCCCAGTGGCTAAGGAAGAAAGAGGGGCTCAGAGAGGCTGAGCAGCTGTCTGAGGTCATACAGCAAGCAGACACAGAGTGCCCCTTAGAGAGGCAGCCCCAGGAAGGCCCTCGTATGTCCATGGCCCAAGGGACAAGAGACCCTAAGATGGGTTGTGGCTCCCCATTCCCGGCCCTTGTGGGGGTCTGAGGAGAGATTAAACGCAGGGTCTCACCTGCCTCCTGTCTTCTGTCCCTAGCCACACCCTAAATGGGACCCTGCTCCCCCAGCCCCTCCCCCCACAGGGTCACCACAAGGACCAAGGGGAAAGTCCATTTTTCGGTGGATCTTTCTGCATGTGCTGTAGAGCACTGGACATTAAAAATGAATTCCATCCATCTTAATGGCAGTTACAGTCAGGTAGCCACAGCCATTGGACACAGGCGTGTGCTGAAGGTGAGATTTACACCCGGCACGTGGCCAGGCTCAGCCCAGGCTGGGCACTCACCTGCGCTCATCCCACGCTCAGCCCCCAGGGCCCCAGGACAGGAGTGGAGGCTGCGGCTGGGCAGGTCGGGGTAGCTGGAACTCGGGAGGCTGTGGTTAGATATGAGGGTCTGGTGAAGACCTGAGCTGGAGCCCCAGCTCTGCTGGCCCTGCCGTGACTAGAGAGCATCTGCATCCCTAGAGCTTCCTCCTGGCGCATGAAGTGGGAGTGGGTCCTGCAGGCTGCCCCTCCTGTTCAAGGATGCCAATTGAGGGGGCTGGCCCTGACACCCAACCCTGGGGAGGAGGTACGGTTGCTGTTCTCCACTGGTGCTGTGGGGCTTGCTGACTCTTAGGGGACGCCCTCCAACGGTGTGCTGCCAGGACAGAGATTGTCTGTCTCCCTCTGGGCTCCCTGGTGCCAGACTGATGGCTAGATGGATGGGCCTACTGTGCGCAGGGGACGGTGGCAGGAGCTGAGCTGAGGCCAGGTTTTTGCCTGTGGGCAGGAGGCCAGGAAGGGTGTGGGGAAGCATTGTGGCGGGAGGGATCCTATGAGACAAGAGGCCCTCGGTGCCTGGGCCTCCCTCCACCTCCTTCCCTGCTCCCGTCCCTCCAGAACATCACCTGGAGCCCGCCCTGCTCTTTGGGGGTGTCAGGGCATGCCCCAGTTGCTGCTGTCTTGGCCCCACCCACCCTGGCAGGCCGCAGGCGGGACGAGTGCTAAAAGCATCTCCTGGCTTTCTCTGGGGCACCTGCCTAGAGCCACGAGCCCGGCGTGGCCTGTCCAGTGTCCTGAGAACTCACCCTGCCGTTGTCCTGGGCCATCTGTCTGGGGCCGTCCTTGGTTCATTCCTTACTGTCCAGGCCTCTGTGAGGACACACATGGACCCTGGAAGGGAGCACATGAGCTGGTACGTGGCTGGTGACAGGGAGCTAAGGCCCATGAGAAAACATGAAGAATCATTAGTGAATTGGGAACGTGCCTCCCAGGAAGTACGTGGGGCGGCGGGGGCTACAGGGACAGAGGCCTCAAGCCTGTGCACAGGTGCGGGTGCACCTTCCTCGCAGGGTGGTGGCTGTGCACACTCCTTGATCACACATGCGTGGGGCAGGGCAAATGTCCTCCGCGTGTCTGTGCTTGCGGCATGTGGGTGTGCGTGTCCGCCTACGTGCAGTGCGTGTGCACATCTGTGTCACGCCTGCCAGGAAAAGACAACCGAGAGAACCGTGCCCGAATCTTCTCTCTGGCTTCCCGCCCCGGGTGCTGGGATGTCAGACCAGGTCATCCTCACCTTCACCCTTCCCCGTATTGACTACCTATCTACCAAAGCACACCTTAGCTTTACAATCAGAAATGAAATGAGTTTTTTCAAGATGAGCGGCCTTCAGAGTGTGTCCTTGGAGGGCCCCCCGCTGACTTCCTTACCATCCAGAGAAGGGTCCAGGGCCCTGTCCTGCCCTCTGACACCCACCCCCAGACCCACCGTGGCCCCAGGGAGCGGGCAGGGGCTCACCTGAATGGGCATCCCTCATTCCCCAGTCTTAGCCCCCAGAGAGGGCACAGGGCCCCCGGCGTCATGTTCTCTCTCAGTCCTTCCAGCTGATGGCGTCGCCTGCCGCCCTCCGCACCATGCCAACTGCTCCCTCCTGGGCAGGGAGCCTCCAGGGGCCTCTGGGTCTTCTGGTTCCATGGCAGCTAAACCCTGGTCTGTCTCTGCTGGGGGAAGGGTCCCCAGGTATGCCCCCTGGCTCCCTGCCCCACTCTTTCTCACTGGCTGCCACACAAACACAACGTGGGTTTAAACATCAACCAGAGGCGGGGCAGGCCCCGTGTACTGCTGTCTGTGGTGACAGCGTCAGTCACAGCCCAAGGCTATTTCTAAGCCCCAAGCCCACCTGGTGGCCACCTCTGAAGAGCTGCAGAGTCCCATGCAGCTGCGACAACCACGGGCAGGTATTTGTAGAGCGGTGCGATGTGCAGGGGGACATCAGCCGCATGCACCGCTTGGGTCTGGGAGGCAAAGGTCAGTGTGACTCAGCTATGGGTACAGCCAGCACCAACAAAAAGCCTGGCCAACACAAGGAAGGAAAATCGATGCTGGACAGAACTCACTGCAGACACACCAGGAGCACATTTCCACTTGCGTCAGAACCAGAGGCAGGGCGCCAGCTGGGCGGTGCCGGGAAGCCCGTCCACATGGCTCGGAACATCCCTGGCACGGGGGGATGGGCTCCTCCCTGGCCTCAATGCTGAGCCGGGGCCAGAGAGGAGATGAAAGCCTTGCAGAGCTCCGGCCCAGCCCCGCCAAAGATGTCGCAAACGGGCCCCGAGAGCCTGGCTGTAGGGTGCTGGCCCTACTGTGGGTCTGCCTTGGGAGGGCACATCTCTGGGCAGCCCTGATTGTTACACATCATAACATAAGCTGTAGGGGGACATTATGGCATCGTTACTTTTGTAAAAACTGATGGCAACTCTTTATAGAAGAATAATCAGTGCAAAAACATTACCATAAAAAAAAAGAGTCCTCCTGAGTCTGAGTCCTGCCTTCCTCTGTGCCGGTGTCCTTGCCCCATCCACGTGTGGCCTGGTGGGCATGCGGCTTCAACCACGTGAGCCCTTCCCTCCCCGAGTGTCAGGAATGTGCGTCCAGTTGCCAACATCCAGGTAGGTGCCATCTACCGTCTCGGGCACACCCCGCATTGCTGTGAGCCCAGCACCCCCGGTGGTGGACATTTAAGGGGTTCCTGCACCTTGCTTATCAGGAGCCTTGGCTCTGGCCGCTGCCTGGGAGGTCAGAGGTTGGGGGCTCAGGGAGGGGCTCCAGTCTAACCATGCCGCCCTGGACCCGCTTGCCAGCCCGGAGAACCAGGCAGGCCTGCCTCTGACCGTGCCCCTGGGCCATTACTGGCTGGGTTCCGGGGCTGAAATGCCAATGAGGACAGTCCCTGCTTGAGGCCAGACCCCTGCGAGTCTCTGGGACAACAGGACATGCAGAACCCGCAGTTGTGATGTGCAGCCCTGTCTGTCCCTGTCCCCACCAAAGGAACTCCCCTTGGTGACCCCTGGGAAGACTCTGGTCACTGACATTCTGACACACCTGAGCCAGCAGGGAGCCTCTGCCCTCCCCACCCCCACCATGCTCAGACCTCCAGTAGAGACTGTGGCTTGGCACCTGCAACCCAGTAGCTGGGACCTATGGGGGCCTGTGGGGTCTGGGCCCTACCTGTGCTGCTAGAGGGGGATGATGGAATTCGGGTGTACAGGTCAGAAGTTGAGGCTGCCAGCCCCCCAGGACACCCCCTGGCAAGGGGGCAGGCTTAAAAGTTCGTTTGGGGTGCTGGTCTTGCCCTCCCTGGTCAAAGTCTCATTGTAGCTTCATGGACCGTCTCCTGTGTCCGAGGCCCTGGCTCTCCCTCACCTGGGCAGGGTCCTCCTTATCTCAGCTCAGCTGTCACCTCCACTCGGAAGCCCCCTGCCCCCTCACTGGGGGCCCAGGAGGTACAGCCAGCCCTGGGGCTGTGCCCCCTGCTGGTGGTGTCTGGCAGGGACGGAGCCATTTCTGAAAGCCAAGAAAGGCTCAGTCGGTCACGTAACCCCGACTCGGGCCAGCCCCTCAGGAGCGCCAGCCAGAAGCCACTGTTTGGCTTTTTCTTTCTAGGGATATTATTTAAGCACTTTAAAAAATCCTTTTTTTTTTTAAATCACAAAAGTCACACACAGGCTCATTGGGTTAAGAAGCTCAAAGTAGACAGAATTATGTAAAGTACCTATCCCAGCCTGCTCCTCCTAGGGACCCTGCTGGCCTGGGGCATAGGCAGAGACCACCAGAGCTGCCCACCTCAGCGTTATGCCATGTCCTGCCCTGAAGCCTTGGGCCTTGTGGGATGGCCAGGCACCGCTCCCTGGGGAGAACGCCGCTTGGGCACCAGGTACATTCCAGATGTACACGCTGCCTCCGATGGGCTGGAGAGAGAGGCTGTGGCCGGGTGGGGGCCAGTGGGGAGATTATCTCAGGCTGCTGCCTGGTGTCACCAAGCATTTGGTTCCTGGTCGACCACACAGAACCCCACAGATCTGACATCCCGCCCAGATATGAAGGGTGCAGGCCCCAGACTCACAGGGTTGTATGTATGTGTCCCCTAGGGAGGGGCCGCAGGGAGACCAAAGTCACAGCTTCCTGGAATGGCCCTGCCTCTGAGATCCTGCCCGGTACCTGTCAGCCCTCTGATGAGGTCCCTGGGGACCTGCTCCTGCCTACACAGGCACCAGCCACCCTGCAGAAAGGTTGTGAATGCCATGCTCGTCAGCAGAATATACCGATTTTACAAGAAAAGAATCTGGGGGTGGGGGTGCGGGCAGGAGTGGAATCTAAATACCTTTCCTCATACACGCATTGAAAATGGTTATATAAAGTGACGAAGCGCGGTGGCATTCAGGTAAACATAGTGGCATGTTCTGGGATCTAGCAGACAATCTTAACTTCAGGAAATACAACCATATTTTACTAACTCCAAGATAAAAATGAATAAAATGACATAGCTAACTAGAACTTGAGTAGGATCTAGGAACGCCGGCGTGGAGTGGATAAAGGGATGACTTGGCAATGAGGGAATTTACATGCCGGGGAGCAAATACCAGTCCACGTTTGGTGCAGGCTGATAACGGGAAGACGAGCCCCAGATTAAACAAATGTGAATGAATTTCTCTGCCTGCAGACAGAGCAAATATATCAGTAGAAGCAAGTATACAGCAAGCAGCAAAATGCAACAGATCAGAAGGAACGCAGGTAGCCACGATTCGGGCAGACAAACAAATGTTTCAGGAGATGCAGGTAAAGAGGCACATGGCGAAAAATAACTTTGACAGAGTTCCAACGTCAAATATTTCACTGGGTGTCAGTGCAAGAGGGGAAGTGGGAGGCCCTGAGGGGGGCTGTCTGAATGTAGCAAAAGGGGGTCTGTAAGTGTGCTGAGGGGGCCAGGTGGGCAGCTTCGTGGCCCCTCCGTCCTTGAAGGTCTGTTTCTTGCCTGCTTCCTCCTCCAGAGCTGCTGGCCCTGGTGACTGACCCAACCTCGGGGGGCGACCGGTGGCTGGGCCCTGCCTCATGCCTGAGCCTGGCCCTCTAGAATCCGCCCGTCTCTTGAGCTGGGAAACAGGAGCCCACCCCCATCCACAGAGCCCTCACCCATCCAGCTGACCTCCTTGAGGACAGTCCCCTCACTCCCCCCAGGCCCCCCTGGCCCTGGGGACCGCCCTTTGGCACAGGGTGGTTGTCTGCAGAGGGTTTCCTGCTGAATGCAGGACCAGCTTCCTAGCCTTTACAGAGCACCTGTGAAATAAGTGACTGTCACGTGCAGCTGGGGACTTACCGGCCAGCCTTGTTTCCACAGGCACGCACAGGTGAGTTCTCCCGGTGGACCTGGGGCACCCATCCTGCCACAGTCTGCAGGCGAGTAGATGATCCAGGCAAACCCTGTGCTCCTGCTTCTCGCGCCCTCTCTCTGCAGCCCTGCACCTGGCAGCCCCTGCCACCTCTGCCTCTGTGCCAGGCCACAGGTTTCCTTGAAGCAAATGCTGTAACTTTGAGCCCTTGCCTGTGATTTTTTTTTTTCTAAGATAACAGCTTTATTGAGATACAATTCACATACCATACAATTCTCCCACTTCAAGGGCACAGCTAAATGGTTTTTAGTCTATTCACAAGGTGGAGCAAACATCACCACCGTCTAGTTTCAGAGCACGCCCAGGACCACAGAAACTCCGTGGACATTAGCAGTCACTCCGCACACCTCCCATCCCCCACCTCTGGTACCCACCAGTCTACCCTAAGGGTTTGCCTCCATGAGATTTCTGTCTCTGTAGGTTTCCCTATTCTGAACATTTCATACAAATGCAACCAGACAACATGCAGTGTTTTATGTCTGGCTTCTTTCATTTGGCACAGTGTCTTCTAAGTTTATCCACGTTATAGCACGTATCGGCACTTCATTTCTTCCTCGTGGCTGAGCGGTATTCCATCATATGGATGGACTGTGTTTACCCATCCCCCGCCCCCCCCCCCACCGTCGACGGGCCTTTGGGTTGTCTGCACACTTCGGCGACCGTGAACAGTGCTGCCAGGAGCCAGGACTGCGTAGCGCTTCCTGCTGGCATGGGGAACAGGGCTTGGTAGCTGTTCCCATAAAGGCAGAAATTGACCAGCCTCTTCACTAAACTGTCCCCTTGACAAGTCTAGTCCCCTCCTAGACTCCAGTGCTCCCAAATCATTGCTTAGGACAGTTCTTCTTAGTTCAGTTCTCTTCCAGTGGAGGGATGGGGTCCTGAGCTTCCTGCTCTGCTGTCTTCCTGGTTGTCACTCTCAAACCCTTTGGTTTTGAGCCACAGGCTGCAAAGTAAAAGGTTTACTGTAAGATGTGAGGTGAGGGAGTCAGTGTGACCCTCCCACATGCATACAACAGGCCTGAGAATACCCGAGGGCTGTCCTGGGTGGCTGTGGTGCTGGAGCCAGGATGGGCCCCCATAGGCCACTGCATGACAAGGGCCTCTGTGTCTGTGAGTTTTGCCTTGGCCTTGCTGCGACCTTTCCAGGTATATTTTGGCTTAGATTCTGCTCTTTTGTTTCCTGAGCCAGAACAGGGATGGAGAGGTCTGAGCCCTCATTTGGTGTTTGTCATGAATGTGAGAGGACAGGTGATATGGTGGTAAGCCAGTGAGCTGGCTGTCACATACGCAGTCATTTCACCAAAAGTGTGTGGAGGGCTTTTCCATCCTCAGCGTAGTGAGAGCGGCACAGCTGCCGCTGACGTGAGTGCATCAGAGGGCAGATCCCAGGGCAGGGGCAAATAAGATCACCAGGCTTATCTAGAAAATGGGCTGTCACAGCATTCGCTCTTGGTGGGGCGGGTCAGGGTCAGGGTGAGCTCCTCCCACTTTCTGAAGCATGCTGCCAGCATCCACGGACCTGTGTGCGCCTGCCTCAGTAGTGCTGCTCCTCCCACACACGGGGCCTGGGTGCAGGCTGAGGAATAGGGACCTGGGGTCCAATTCTGCTGCCCAGGTGCAGATGCTCTGGGGAGGACTGCGGCCCAGGCCAGCTTCAAGTGCCCACCAGAGGAGAGGACACATCAAAGTGGTGTCTTCGCGGAGAGCAGGAGCAGAGCCATTGGGAAGCCTTGGCCTCAGACCTGCTGCAGAGGGTCCAGACGATCTAGATCAGGTCCCTGGGTGCTGGGTGAGGGCCAGGTGTGGTCCAGGGTGACTCAGGGGCCAGAATAGGGTCTGGGGGATACATCTCTAATCCACAGTCACCAGCCTAGAGCCTTGGGCCAAACTTCCCACATCAATTCCCACACCAATTTCTTCCTTCATTCACTGAATACACATCAAGGTGGCAGTGTGACTGGAACACAGCCATCAAAGTCACCAGCTACAGTGTAAGAAGAGGAGAGGCAGTTGCAGCCGCTTAGGTACCCAAGCCAGCCCTGGGGGTCAGGGAGGGTCTGCCAGTGG
Source organism: Propithecus coquereli (assembly GCF_000956105.1). Lineage (NCBI taxonomy): Eukaryota > Metazoa > Chordata > Mammalia > Primates > Indriidae > Propithecus > Propithecus coquereli. The sequence continues at coordinate 918,310 of NW_012150352.1, read as the reverse complement.
AGGCGCCCACCAGGCTGACCCTGAGGAGGAACAGGAACGAGCACACAGGGCTGCAGGGAGGGATGGGTGCAGGAGAGCAGCATGCATACGGCCTGGGGCTCAGAGCAGGGGTTGGCAGAATGACCAGCATGGGGAGAGAGGTCAGGGGGCGGGGGGTGTGGGCAGTGGCCACCAGGAGGAGGGAAGGAAAGACTCTGGTGGCTGTAGCCAGCTGCCAAGGCTGGCCCCTCTCCAGCTCAGCAAAGTTTCTGAGCTGCAGAAGCAACCCCTGAGTTCCCACTTCTGAGCCTCGACTCACCTACCCCTTTCGTCTCCCATTTTTTTCTCATCAATTCCGGCAGGAGGAAGAGGGGCAGAAAAGCCATGGCCCCATCAGGAAGCCTCTCTCAATCCAGAGTGGTGGTGATGGTGTTTCCAGGGGCACCTGGCAATGTCTGCAGATGTTTTTTGGTTGTCACAACTGTGTGTGTTTGTGTGCTATTGGCATCTGGTGGGTGGAGGCCGGAGATGCTGACGTACGTTCTGCAATGCACAGATCAGCAGCCACCACAAAGAATTAAATGTCACCTCAAATGTCATCACCCCTGAACTGGTCAGGGTGTCCAAGGCACCTGGGGCTTTTCCACCAAGATGCATGGAGCAGGGGGTGGGGGGGAGAGACCAAGTGGGTGAGGTAGGGGAGGCTACCACCAGCATGTCATGAGGAGTAGAGAGGGAGGAGGGGTGAGAGGCAGAAGGGTGCACTCTGGCAGGCTGTCAGGGTGGGCTCCTCTAAGGAGGTGACATCTGCAACGGGCATCAGAGGCAGAGGTGCAGAGTGCAAAGGCCCTCAGGAGGAGAGGGAGCACCACGGGAGGGGGCAAAGCAGGTGGCTTTGCTCTGTGCTCCCTTGGAGGCACTGAAGGCAGGGCCTGCGGGGAAGGCCGAGTGGCCCCGGAGACCTGCAGTGGAGAGGTAGGGAAGGGAACCACGGGGGTGCCAAGGGGAGCTTCGGGGTCGCGCTTGCCCAGCGGGTGTGAGGACAGGAGAGGAACAGCCTTGGGCAAGCCCCTAAGAGGCGGGAGGGAGGGAGAGGACGACTTCCCAAACGCCCCTTTAAACGAAAGAAGAGGGACCACCTTCTTGAGCTGGATTCTCAGTCGATCTGGCCTCAGCTGTGAGTCCACGCAGCTCCACGACAAGGCAGGAACCCAGATGTGCGATGGCGTTGACCGGCGGGCTCCGGACCCACCTGAACAGCTTGGCGACCTGGGAAACACCTGGTCTCGGACCCGCTCCCAAGGGGGAGGGGTCTCCTGTAGGGAAGGCGGGGCTCCGGGCAGACAGTCGAGGGGACAGGGTCTCCGTGGGTGGGGGGTGGGGTGTGGCCGCCGGCTGCAAAAGCCCGTCTCCCGCGCGGCACCACCGGGGGACGGGGCCTGCCTCGGACGCACTGTTGGCCGCAGCGCGTGGGCGGGGCCTCCCGGAGAGAGGGCGCGGGTCGAGGGGCGGGGCCTCCCGGAGAGAGGGCGCGGGTCCTGGCGTGGGGTGCGGCCACCAGGGCGGGGCGGGGCCTCCAGAAGCGAGGGTGCGGATTCTAGCGAGGAATAGCGCCTCCTGCTTGAGGAGAGGGCGCGGCTCGGAGCGCGGGGCGGGGCCTCCGGGGGGGCGGGGCCAGCGCTGCGTACTTAAGCGGCCGCGGCGGGCGCCGCCTCCCCGCCATGGCTCTGAAGCGCTTCTGGTCCGCGCTGCGCCCCGGCCTGCCCCGCCTCGCCGGGTTGTCCACGGCGCCGGCGGCCCGCAAGCAGCCCGGCGCGGGCTCTGGAGCGGTGCCGGGACGCGGGGCGACCGAGACCGTGCGGCCGCCGGTGCCCGCCGTGGACTTCGGCAACACACAGGAGGCGTACCGCAGCCGGCGCAGCTGGGAGCTGGCGCGCAGCCTGCTGGTGCTGCGCCTGTGCGCCTCGCCCGCGCTGCTGGCGCGCCACGAGCAGGTGCGCGGTGGGCAGGGGCGGGGCGGGCGCGCGGGGTCCTGCGGGTCTCGGGAGCCATCGTGGACTTTGCAGGTGTAAAACCCGGGCCTCCCGAGCATCGCCTGCTGCGAGGGAGCCAGGAAGGGAGGTGTTTCCTGTGCCCCTCTCGGACCTCGGGAATTTTCTTACTTGTGGATACTAGCAAGTAGAAACAACGAAACAAAGACCATTTTAAGTTTTAAGATATAGACCACTTGCAGGAGTACAGAGTTATCACCTGGGATTTATAATTGAGTATCCTTCATGTTGCTCCATGTTGTCTGGGATATTGAAGGGCCCATGGCCCAGTACCCCAGAGTTCCACAGACTGGGACCCAGCCACCCCTCAGGCACCGCCACTCTGAACAGTGTAGGGGAAAGACGGGAAGACGCTCAAAGTCCAACCTTAAACTTACACATGGTAACTTTAAAATGTGTGAGGGCTTTGGGGGAGTGACAAGCAGAACATCTTAGCCACAGTCTGGCGGTATTAGAGAGACAGTTATTTCAAGGTGACCCTGGGAAGACTTTGCGGGAGTCAAGTTGTTGCCACTGGGGATCTAGTACTTTCGATTTCTTGGGTGAGACTGTGCTGAGATCACCAGACTGGCCCCTTGGGCCCCCCTGGGGAGTCAGGAGGCATCACAGGGGTGGAGAGGAATCACCAAGACACACAGCTTAGATGAGGCCTCTTGGGTGGGAGGTGGGGAGAGGTCCACACAGTCAGAGTCCGGTGGCTGTGAGGAGTTGGGCCGAATCCCAGGGGGGATTCACTGTCACTTTGGAGCCTGGGACTTACGGTGGCAGGAGTGGGGAGGACGGTGGAAGAAGAAGGGCTGGAAGAAGAATGGAGGTCTCTGGGAGGCCATCTCTGTGTTTGTGCAGACGTCGATGTCTGAGGTCAAGCCCTGGCTGTGGAGAGCCCAGGCCAAGGGAGCAGGAGGGTGAGAAGGGACATTCCAGGTGAAGGAACCCACGGGGGAAGGGGAGGTGAAGAGGACCCTCTGGAGAGTGCCAGCATCTAGGGAAGAGCAGCAGGCACCAGTGGTGTTGCAATAGGGAGGGTGAGGCAGTGGGGCAGGAATGCCGGGGAGGGAGCGGCCAACCACAGGGTCTCTGTGGGGGACAAGGACAGGTACGCTGGGTGGCTGCTAGGTGAGACGAGAAGCAGTGCAGAAGCCTTGCCCACCCTGTGGCTGGCTGGGAGGGAGAGAGGCCTAGAAACCGGCTAGGCCAAACTCTAGGCACAGCACTGAACTTTCTTCCACAGATTCAAAACCAGCTGTTGCACTGAGTACCCAGCAGAGCTGGGGCGTGGGGTTTGGTGCCCAGCCTGCTGAGGGGAATGGGCCCCAGCACCGTAGTGCTAACCGTGGGAGGGATGTGTTGGCTCCATTATGGGGTGCCTGCCTGGGCAAGTGCCAGGACTCAGGGATGGGAATGTGGGTACCTGGAAGAGGCAGGGCATCTGGAGACAACTTTTCCCAGGCTCTCGATGGGTCCAGTCTGTGTCCTGGGGAGGCCCTCTAGAGTCTGTGCTGTTGTCATTGCTGGTGGTGCCACTGGTGTCAGTGGCCTCAGCTCCTGGTGCTGGAAGCACCAGAAGCTGAGGCCAGGCTCTGAGCATGTGAGCTGCTCATCAGAACCCGGTCCTGTGGGTGGCCTCATCCTCTGGCCTGCGGCAAAAATTCCTCCTGTTTAGACAGGGTCTGTTGGGCTGTCAAACCTGCCCCGAGGAGCCTCCAGCTGAGGAGCATCCAGCTTCAAGAGCCGAGGTTTGAGCTGCTTCCTTCGACAGGGACATTTAGGGACTCTGTTGGATCTTGCACTTGCCTGAAAGCAGGCCTTTTTAAGGAGGGTTCAGGAAAGTCCAGGTTTCCGGGACAGCAGTGCTGTGCTTGGGTGTGAGCCATGGCAGAAGAGGGGACAGGACAAAGGGTGCAGTGGCTGCCTGAGGGGCAGGGAGGGGAGAGGACTGGCTCCATAGTCAGTTGTATCTCTACATATGTGTGAGTCTTTCAAAGTGAAAACAAGTGCATGTGTTACTGGTGCAAGTTCCTGAATCCTTGCAGGGTTCCTCACCTGGAGAAGAGGTGGGGGGCTGCTCTGGTCTCAGTAGAGCCATACCAGGACATATGTGACACCAGGATGGTTTTACACTTTGCTCTGGAGTTGGCTTTAAAATTGCCAGCCTGTCCCGTGTGCTTGCACAGCCTGTGCCGGGTGCTTCCGGGCACGGCCCAGCCACGTCCCACCTGCCCCCGTCTTTTGGAATCAAGCATTCCTGGAGCCAGTGCAGTCCTGCATCCCCTTCACTCAGTGCTGGCTGTGGCAGAGGCTAGCAGTTAGTAACACAGAGACCGCCTGGCCCTGCAAGGGAAGTCTGCCGGCCCCTGCAGCAGACAGTCACCCGCCCTCTGTCATGGTGTGTTTCTGAGGGCTCCCTCAGAGCTGATGTAGACGAGGCCAGGGGTTCTTTTGCAGAGCTGAATGATGGTTTTCAGGTCCCCAATTCTGCTCCGCCTGCCACTTGGGTGATCTTTGATGTGTCCAAGACCCATCCTTTTCTCCCAGCTGGCCCCGGGTGCTGCCCGGCGGGGACAGAGGCTGGCTCAGTGAGACGTGGAGGCCTGCCTGAATCTCAGATGTTGGCATGTTCATTTTCCGGTTTCTGATCCTCTTTATAAAAGAACAAAATGCAGTGAAGTCAGATACTGGGCAGAGGCTGCAGGAAGGTGGGGATGATTGCCTTGGACACCCTGGTCCCTGGGGCTGCCCGGTGCCACGCACAGCAGTGGCTGGGAGGCATCTCTGCAGGCTCCAGTGTGCGGTTCAGGAAAAGCTGGTGGCTGCATCTGCCTGTGGGCCGCGTAGAGTCGCTGGGGGCTTATTTGCGGATGAAGGTGTTCAACTTGCTGATGCTTTTGCTTAGACTAGAGCTTGTTCCTGAAACTCCGGTCCCAAGAGATGCTCTCCGTGAAAGTAGTTCTGGTATCCATCGGGTTTGAGAAACTCCAGACTCTTCCTGTCTTGGAGCCAAGTAGGCGGGGGCAGTGGACGTGGTGTTTCCGCACGGGGGGCGGGGGGTGCGTTCTGAGCATCACACTCAGCCCTCCTGGCCCCCCAGCCTCCTGCTGTCACTGTTCCTGGCTGCCCCCCTGCCCCACCCTCAGCTCACCCAGTTCAGCATGTCACCTCCTTGCCTTGTGGGCCCCCCTACTGGGTTAGCAAACTCCCTACCCTGCCCCGCCCCACCACCGTTCTGAGTCATGTGAAGGTGCTCCCCTTCGGGGTGCCTCCTGCCAGGATGTGTGCTCCTGGTTGGTTTCCTCTAGCTGTTGCCAGTCACTAGTACTGTCCCTGGCATGCAGCCACTGGGGACGTTTGAATAAATGATGGGGTGAGACTGGGGGAGAGAGCTGAGTGGTTCCTGGGCAGTGTCTTCCGCAGGGGCATGTCTGCAGTTGGGGCCAGTCAGCCTGGACAACCTGCCCCACCCCCGCTGGCCCTTGGGTGGGCAGTCGTCTCCCAGGCCCCCGTAGACGGTCCCTGGGCTCACTGTCCCTATTGGCAGGGCGTGCCACACTCCGGCTGAGGTCACACTCAGTCTGAGTTTTGCATGCGTTCGTTGCTCAGCTGGCCTCGTGCCAGGCACACTGTTTTAGGGACATAGAAAAAGAGTGAACCAAATATTGAAAAATCTGGGAACTCGAATTCTAGAGAGTCTCATCAGATCAGCCTCCTTCCCAGTGGAACTGCTAAGGTGTGGTTATAGAGAATGTTTGGAAAATGCCCAGTGCTGTCCCTTGGGGGCGCCAGCTGTTCTCCTCTTTACCCACCAAGTGGTGGTCAGGCAGCCCTGTGTGCAGCGGGGGTGACCGAGAGTGGGCGCTGTAGGGGTGGCGTCCAGGCGGGAACAGCATGCTCATGATGGCAGGGAGGGGGTCGCCCTGCCCTGGTCAAACTGCTGTGTGTGCAGAAGCAAGCTGCTTTGGGTGGTCTTCACTGTAAAGTCGACGTCATGAGCTGAGTCTGTCCCAAGAGGCCGTATCAAGGCCCTGTGGTTGGAATGAAGTGTCAGGGTAGGGGTAGGCTGGGGTGTCCTGCAGGGAAGGGGAGGCTGGGCACCCCCAGACAGCCACTTCCCATTGCCTTTCAGCTGCTCCACTTCACCAGGAAACTTCTGGGGCACAGGCTGTTTGACAAGCTCATGAAGATGACCTTCTATGGGCAGTTTGTGGCCGGCGAGGACCAGGAGTCCATCCGGCCCTTGCTCCAGCACAACGAGGCCTTCGGTGTTGGCTCCATCCTAGACTACAGCGTGGAGGAGGACCTGAGCCCCGAGGAGGCCGAGCGCAAGGAGATGGAGTAAGGCCTGCCCAGAGGCTGCACAGGCGTGCTGTTGGTGACCCCAAGTGGCCCTGGGCTTTTGGGGGCCTACGGGGCCATGCCTGGTCCCCTTGCTGACGGTCCACCTGGTTTCTGCCTGGATTTCTTGTGTTGTCATTGTGCCGATGGCAGCTCTGGGCTGTCAGGTGTGTAGGAGGCCTGAGGAGGGTCGAGGGTCTGGGGCAAACTGTGGCCCCTGGCCCTGTCTAGTTCACTGCTCGGTCTTGTACGGTTTGCAGGCTAAGAATGGTTTCTACATTTTCAAATGGTTGAAAGAAATCAAAACAAGAGTACTATTTTGTGGCACATGAAAATTATGTGAAATTCAAATTGCTCTCACCCTCTGGGAGCAGAGTTGAGTAGTTGGGCAGAGAAGCTGTTGCCCAAGGCTGAGAACATGTGCTAGCTGGCCGCCCGCACAAATGTGTGCCAACCTCCTGTAAGAGGCTGCTCTGGCTCCCTGCTCCAGCCCCTTCCTGTCTTCTGGAAGGATTCCTGACCAGTGGGCGGGTCCCACCGCCCCAGACTGCCAAGCCCCAGCCTGCCCTGGGATAGTTTTCTTGTCTGCAGGTGGGTGTGGAGCCTTCCAGGCCTGGCCTCTGCCTGGGTGTCCGTGGAGAAGGGAATTACAGCCAGGAGTGGCATGGCCAGGCCACTCTCGTGGTCACTGACTGGCTGTGGGGCCCCTTCCCTGGGCAATGAGTGTAGGGGACAGTTGGGTACCTCCCTGATCCCTCCTCCTGTGCAGCAAGACAGATGACAGGGTGATGTTGCCCTCTGCTTCCAGTAGTGGTGGCTGGCTCATGAAAGGTCCAGGGGAGACCAGCCCTTTCTTTGAGAAATGCCTGTGCTGGCACTTGTCCCCCTCCAAGCTGGGCCCTCACTGGGATTTGGGGCCCTGATGTCCTGGCAGCAGCTGGGCCAGATGCGCGTGAGGCTCGAGGAAGGCCTACGGTGGCCCCTGTTATGCCTGGTGTTTACTCTGCTCCTCCCCGGCTTGGCTGGCCTGGGTGGGGAGGGAAAGGCAGTCACATGAGGCCTCCAGTCCTGGGGACAGAATGTCCGTGCTTCTTGCCTGAGCAGGCCAGCTGGGGGAGGACTGGCTTGGGGAGTCCACCCCTGCCTTGTGATTGGCTATTTTGAAGGCGGGGTGCTCCAGCCTGGGACCCTCCTCTGTTCCTAGCAGCCCAAGCTTCTCCGGCACCTGGGTACTTGGCTGCGGCCTTTGCCGAGGCCCCTGTTGAATAAGGAATGGGCTTGCTGGTTTTGCAATGGGGTTTTCCCTCAGGCACCTCTGGTATGAAAAGACTCCTTTCCCCGGGGGTCGGTCCTGCCTGGCTTCCTCCCTGCCCCACAGGAAAGTGTGGAGGTGGGCCAGCCTGTACTGCCCGGGGGTGCCCCTGCCCCCACTGTGCCCTTCGCCTCCCCTGGGCCACCCTGCTGCTGGCAGCTGCAGTCTGCAGGAGCCCTGCTTGGGCTCTGGGATGTGAGTGGCAGTCCCTTCCCATCTGCCTGGGCCACGGGGGCAGAGCGGGCTTGCAAGTGTCAGTCCCACGTCCGCACCACGCAGGACCAGCCATGCAGGCCCTGTGCAGGGAACTGTTTCAGTGTCCTTGGTGAGGTCCAGAGATCCATCTCCCAAACCTACATTTCTGTCACAAGGCCCATAGACCCTACTCTGGGGAGAGAAGCAGAGGCCACAGGGTGTGCCAGGCCTCACCAGGAGCAGCACAGGAAGGACGGCAGTGCTCCTAAGGGAGGCGGAGGCGGCGGAAGGCTGGAGGGTAGGAGGGGAGTGCCTACCTGAAGGAGGGGCGGGGCAGGGATTCCTGGAGGCTTGTGAGAATGCAGAGGCCAGGCCTGGCCCCACACCGGTAGAGGAGCCCCACAGTGGGGAAAGGGCCCAGGGTGTCTCCTGATGACAGTACCGTGAGGGCAGGCCTGGGTGGGGTGGATGGCGGGCATCTGGCTCTGCAAGTCCAGGGCTGGCTGGAGGGGCCTGGGCCCTGGTCCCCAATCTGGTGGCAGCTCGAGGGGATGGGGAGGCAGGGCCTGGGTGAGCTAGGGAAGGTGTGCAGGGGCAGGGTGTGGTCCTTCCCACCTGCCCTTACACCCTACCCCGCCCTGCCCACTTGTTTCAAATAGGTACCAAGCTACAAGTTTCCCAGAGCTCTCTGCCCCGCTGCATTGCATGTGCGAGAGTGCGTGCACATGTGCCCTTCTGCGTACTGTGTTTTGGGTGTCTGATTGAGGCTGTGTGGGTCGGGGGCTGGTGGAGGTGGGGCCCGGCCTTGGGGAGGCATCAGAACGTGGTCCCCACCTTGCTCAGGGCCCCGAGTGTGCCTGTTCACCCTCCCACCTCTGGAACCCTACGGCCACCTGTGGCACATGCCGCAGCTTCCCTGTGACGCCCACACCCTGATACAGCCACATCCTGGGTGTCGGAAGCCAGGTTTCCTGAATATGGAAACAGCTGTCTCAGCTGTGCACAGGGTGCACTCTCTGCCCCCAAGCCCCGTGGTGATGTGACCCCTGACCTGCCTGGGAATAGCCGTCTCCATCTCCTTGTGACCTACCCGCCAGGCCTGGTGGGAACGTGGCCCTGTCCCTGCCGAGTGGTGTCTGCTCTGAGACCTGGCCATCCCTGACCGCTGTGGGCGCTGGGCAGTCAGCTGGGCTCTCTGCTTGCCCCTTTTCTGAAGCGCTGCCTGGTGTCTGCCCAGGAGGTTCCCTGATGGAAATAGTGGTGGCCTCGGGCTGTTTCACATGGCTGAGCATGTGGGAGCAGGAAAGGGAGTGGCTCTGATCCAGAGGGAACTTCTCTTGTCCCCTGGTCCTGGGGTTGGGATTACCTGTCCCCTGGAAGGTGGTTGGCCACTCCACAGGCAGATGACTGTGTCATCTGAACCGTGGGCTGGGAGGTTTCTGGATGGAGCCTTCCCCTCTAGTCTTGCAGGCCCCTGAGGCCCGCATCTGCTGTCCTGGCCATACAGGTTTCTGCCCCGGGCAGTGTCTGAGTGCCTCCTCCCTTAGTGTGGACATTGGGTGTCTCTTGGGGATAGCTTTTGCCTGGTTGTACCTGGGCCTTGGCTCTGTGACTGGTCTTGAGATGTGTAAGCCAGGGGCCTCAGGAAGGCCAGGGAACTCCCCGCCCTGGCGGGGGTTGCATGTGGGGCCTGCCTGCTCCCTCATTACATGGTGATGCTTCACCATCTCCTGCTGTCACGTCTCCTCACCAGGGCTAGGAGGCTGGAGCCATGGCTGCCTGCCAGCTCGCGTCCCCAGGCTGGGCCTTGCGGGTGTGGCAGCACGTGGGAAGCCAGTGCAGGCTGTGCCTGGCTGCCAGGACTGTTGGGTCCTGACCTGGGTGTCTGGCTCAGGGTCCCCACATAAGGGTCCTGGGGTTGCCTGGGAGGCAGCCAGGGAAGGAGGGCTTCCTGGCAGTGGCCCGGTGGCCTAGGGCTTGCTCCGAGAGCTGTGAGGTCAAAAGCTGCAGCCAGGGTCTCCTGGCACTGAGGCCTCCAATGCCAGGTTCGCTCATCGCTGCCCTTCCTGGGGGGTGGGAGCAGAGCTGCAGCCCCAGGGTCTGAGTGAGCTCGCTCCACTCTGTGGTGACTGACTTAGTAAGGCTTTAAATGCAAAGTCACACGATGGACAAAGCTGCTGGAGCAGTCAGGGTTGGAGGAGCCGTCCCTTCATCTGAGCAGGCTTCTCGGCCTTGGCTCTCTCCCAAATGGCACAGCACCCAAACTGAGTACCGGGAAGCCATGGCAGGGACTGGGTGGGGGTGGGAGCTGTGGAGGAGGGATGGGCCATTGGGGACCACCCAGGGGGACTGCCAGGGGCCATCTCCTCTTGAGGTGGGGCAGGCCCCTGGGGTGGGCCTGGGGCATGGTGAGAACCCAGCCAGGGGCTTAAACCCTATGAGATGGTGTGATCTGATTTGCATTTTAAAACAAAGTCTCCGGTTGCTGCTTGGAAAATAGGCCTCAGGGGCAAGAATACAGCAGGGGTTGCCTGGAGGGCTGCAGGACTGAGCTGGCCTTGGTGGGGTGGGGGTGGGGGTGTCATCAGAGAGCTAGGGGCCTCCCGCTGGATGTCGGGAACTTAGGATGCTTGGTGGCCTCCCCTGACTGGCTCTGTGTTCAATCTTTTCCTTGGGAGCAGGAATCCCTACTGCATGCCCTGGGCTGTTTTGAGGACTTACCCAGCGGTAGGGAGGCAGGGGCTCCACCCACAATGGCCCTAGGCTTCCTGGGCGCCATAAACTGTCCCTCCCAGACTCAGGTGGTTCCACCAGGCCTAGGTGGGGCTGGGGCTGCGCCTTGGAGCCAGCCCTCCACCAAGGTCAAGATTAGATTCACAGTGTAGCCTTGATGGGAACTTGCTGTTACCTGCGGCCCAGGTGCTGTGACCCTGACCTTCGCCCCCTTCCTCCTCCCCGCAGGTCCTGTACCTCAGCTGCGGAGAGGGATGGCAGCGGTGAGTGAGAGGCTGAAGTTCAGGAACAGGTGCTGTCCCTGCCATGTACACCCCCTGGTGGCTCAGAAGAGTCTGGGCTCTGGGCTCTGATAACACCTGCAGCGCCTGGTGAAGGACGGTCACTGCTTGTTCGTGGCCCTCTCGGCGGATCAGGCCTCTGATGGAGGCTCTGCCCTCCTGGCTCTGTTTGCCCCAGGAGGAGATTTAGCCAGGGGGCTGGGAGTGCAGAGAGGGGGCAGGCTTGGGGCTGGGGAGCCAGGGCAGGACAGTGCAGGCACCAGGCTGGGCAGGGGCCCGGGACGTCCGAGAGCCTGTCTCTGAGCTCAGGCGTGTGCGCCTTCCCAGGCACGAACAAGAGGGAGAAGCAGTACCAGGCCCACCGTGCCTTTGGAGACCGCAGGGATGGCGTCATCAGTGCCCGCACCTATTTCTACGCCAACGAGGCCAAGTGCGACAGCCACATGGAGACGTTCCTGCGCTGCATCGAGGCCTCAGGTGAGGCCCCCTCTTGGCTGGCAGGGCCTGGGCTGGTGGAGACGCTGATGGGTGAACGCCAGGCTGCGCTGAGCGAGGGGGCTGGGCTCCAGTCACATGCAGCTCGACCCGTCCAGCCCCTTCCTGACTGGCCCGCTGCCTCCAGGGAGGCATCTCCTGCACCCACTCCATCTTTTGCCCTCTCCGCATACTCCTTCTCTGGGTGCCGTGCCAGGATGGAGCTGTAGGAAGTTGGCTGGTGTCTGCTGGCTGAGGTGCCCGAAGCCCCCGGGGTCAAGGTTCCCTTCAGGGAGCTGGTGCTGCATCCTCTAACAGGAAATCCCTCCCTGGCACAGCCTCGGGGGGCCCCTGGAGGGGTAGCGGCTGCCGTAGAGGGTAAGTGAAGCCAAAGGTCACTGAGGCCCAGCATCCCTCATCAGAAACACACCAGACCCCGCACGACCTGTGCTGGCCCTGCGACCCTCCTGTTAGAGGCAGTGAGTCCCACACCATCTGAGCGTTTTAGGCTCCTAACGGGGCTGGAGGGCCCGGGTGGCTGGCACGGCCATCGGAGCATCAGGGTGAGGAGTGTCTCCTGCTCTGCGTCTGTGGGTCTGCCTGTGGTGCTGGTGGCACAGGGGAGGAAACTGAGGCAGGGAGACTTGGGGCCGCTCGTCAGTGGGCAGGTGGCTTCTTCGCCCACTGTCATCCTGTATGCATGTGGTAAACACAACCGGCCCCTCCTACCTGGCGGGGGCCTCAGGGCTGGGTCACCCAGGCTCCTGCCCTCCTCCCACCCTGTGCCTTCCCCACGTGCCTCTCTGGGGCCTTTGCAGCTTTTCCTATGGCTTCTGATAGGCGGAGCCTGTGAGGACGGCTTCTTGGCCATTAAGCTCACTGCGTTGGGGAGACCCCAGTTTCTGGTAAGTGCCAGAACCTTCTACCCGCAGAAGCTGGTGTTTTGCAGGTGCACATGTGGGTGCTGTGGAGGCTGAGCCGGCCTGTGCGGGGGCTGGGGTGGGCAGTGGGTGTGCACCCCAGACGGCACTCAGGCCTGTGTTTGCAGCTGCAGTTCTCAGACGTGCTGACTAAGTGGAGACGCTTCTTTCACGAAATGGCCGTAGAGCAAGGGCAGGCAGGGCTGGCCGCCATGGACACGAAGCTGGAGGTGGCTGCGCTGCAGGTGGGGCAGCCCTCCCCTTCCTGGAGGCTGTGGGGTGGGCACCCTGTGGCTCAGGCAGAGCTCTGCCCAGGGGAGGTGGCTGGGCAGTTGTGCCAGGAGGTTCCTGGAGCTGATGCAGGGCTGGGCATGCGGCTCACTCTGCAGCCGCTGGGGTTGGCTGGGGAGGAGGGGCAGGTCACAGGGACCCTGGACAGGGCTTGAAGCTGAGCAGAGACAGAGGAGGTGCTGGTGGGAGGCACAGGGAGCCTCCTGGCAGGGGGCTTGCATCAGCAGACAGGCAGGAATAGATAGACCTGTCTATGCAGCAGAAGCACAAGCCAGAAGTGGGTTCTGCTCTCGCTAATGGTGTAATGATGTCAGATACACAGCACCATAAGCCAAGGGGGTGGGGACGTGAGTGAACGGGGCTGACCCAGGCCTTCTCACTTCTCAAGGAAAGCATCGCCAAGATGGGCATCGCGTCCAGGGCAGAGATCGAGGGCTGGTTCAGGGCGGAGACCCTGGGCGTGTCCGGGTGAGAGCAGCCCCTGGGCTAAGAAGGGAGTGTCTGCTCCTGTTCAGCCAGGGTTCCAGCGGAGCCCAGCAGCATCTCCTGATCTGGCTCCCTGCCCAGGAGGGTGGGCCTCGTGGGTGACAGTGCCCAAGGAACCACTCCCCCAAGTCGCACAGAGCAGGAGTTGACAGGGAGCCGGGAGTCCCTGGGGCTAGGGTGGGCAGTGTGGACGCCGGGCCAACCCAGACCCCAGAGACGGTTTCTTACAGAATTATGTGGGTCCCAGACCGAGGGTGTCACGCTTGGTCCTCCCCAGCCTCGGGTCCTGGCCTGCCCGCCCCGGCCTCCTGTCCCTCAGAGGCTGTGTCTGCCTCCACCTGCCTGGTCTCTTGCACTGGGCTCAGGGTGGCCACGTTTTTACTGCCATCTAGATGCAGGAATGTTTGTATTTTGGCTTTAATTTTTTAAATGGAGAACGCTATTTACATTTTCTCTGTTTTTTTAAAACTGAACACCAAGGTGGGGTTTGTGGTGGTTGGGTTCGGGGATGCTCTTTTGGGGAACAGCTGGTTTGGGCCTGAGTGCCCTGACCAATCCCAGTTCCCCGGGGTGGAGCTGCTGCTGGCCGCCATGCTGACGTGCCTTTTCCCCCAGCACTGTGGACCTGCTGGACTGGAGTGGCCTCGTCGACAGCAGGACCAAGCTCTCCCAGCACCTGGTGGTCCCCAACACACAGGTAATGCGTCCCCTCACTGACTCAGCTCAGCAGGGCACTGGGCTGAGGAGGGAACGCAGTTCACCACGAGCGTCTCCTCTGGCCTACCCTGGAGACCACTGGCCCCTCAGAGACCCCTGTGATGCACAGAGTGCTTGGTGGGACAGAGACCCACATGGAGCCTTGCACCATGAGGAGACGGTGTCTGGGGACCTTCCCTAAGTCATCTATCCTGCGTGTTGGGTCTCCTCAAACCTCAGAGCTGTGAAATGGCAATAGTCACTTTATTTCCCCCTTATGGTTCTAGGGTTGATAGGGCTTGGCTGGGTGATTTCACGTAGGGTGTTCCGGGCAGCTGTATTCAGAGGGTGGTGGCACTGGGGTCCTCTCTGAAATGCCCTAATTGCGCTTCCGAAGGTCAGTGCTGGCTGCTGGCTTGGGCTTCCTCCAAACGTGGTGGCTGGGTTCCAAGGGCAAGTGTCCCCTGAGATGAGAGGGCTCAGCCTCAAACTTCGAGACACTGACCTGGAGCCTCAGGGTACAGCACGTCCAGCATGGCCCTTCTGCAGGGCCACCAGCTATTGGACACTAGCATGTGTGTGGCTGGAGATAGATGCCATCTGTGCCCAGTGGGGCAAGGCCACCAGGGCTACCTGGGCCCTGCAGGGTGGGTGCCTGTCACCCCTGAGCACCTGGCTTCCTGAAGGCATCTTGCTGGAGGGTGCCTTTGTCCCCCACCACGCATCAGTGGGTGCTGCACGGCTGTCCCTCCTCCCTGCTCTGAGCTGAGCCCTCCTTGTTGGACTGGGCGATGAGCGTTCATTTCCTTAGTGTACTATGGAAGCTGAAGAGGGGCCCTCCCCACAGTGGTAGGGCCTCTTAGGGACCTGGGGAGACCTGGGGTACACATTTTGGGGTTCAGGCCTGGCATGGGCACTGAGCTCCCTCCTGGTGCTGCCAGGCCCTGTGCTGGCTGGCTACCAGGTTCCAGGGCACCAGGTCACCGTGTCCAGCCAGTGCAGGGCAGGGCGCTGACCTTCACGTGCAAACAGTGGGAGTGAGGAGGATTGGCTAGTCGGGGGGCTGGCACTGGGTACCGGCAGGTCCAGGTGGGCCTGGGTGGCGCCGCTGAGAGAGGAGTAGCTGGGGCCTCCCAGCCCTCGCTGTGCCCTCAGACAGGACAACTGGAGCCCCTGCTGTCCCGGTTCACCGAGGAGGAGGAGCTGCAGATGACGAGGATGCTGCAGCGGATGGACATCCTGGCCAGGGTGAGCCAGCCCCTGGGTGAGTGGAGGGCTGGGGCTCGAGGGCCCTGGGACTCACGCAGAGCGAGGGCACCTGCCTCACTTGAGCCACAAACATACCCCTGCACCTGTCAGAGAGCCAGGGAGGTGGGCGTGCGGCTCATGGTAGACGCCGAGCAGACCTACTTCCAGCCGGCCATCGGCCGCCTGACGCTGGAGATGCAGCGCAAGTTCAATGTGGAGAGGCCGCTCGTCTTCGGCACCTACCAGTGCTACCTCAAGGTGGGCCCCCCTGTGGCCTCCTGCATGCGGGGAGGGTGTGCCCTCGTCTAGCTCTGTGCGTCGCTGGCCTCACTCTGAGCACAAGCTGGGGGCTCATGGGATGGGCCGGGGGGGAGTGGGCCGCGCCTGGGGGCGCTGGTGGGATCCTCTGCAGCGGAGTCGGCCCCTGTGGGGCCCCAGTTCCCAGCAGCTCTGCCCTTCTGTGCAGGGGAGGCCGAGGCCGGGGTGACTGTCCCTGTGCAGGAAGGAAGGTCTCCTCTGACCCCAGCTGCCTGCCTCCCTCCTCGGGGCCAAGAGCATGTAGAGAGCGGGAGGAACATGTGACATGCCTGGCACCTGAGCTCTGAAGGCTTCATGTTTGTTTCCTCCGGTTTGATTTGAGTTCAAGATCCCCTAAGAATGTGATGACAGCTCTGGGCCCCTCCCCAGAAGACTCCCCTGGGATTCTCCATGCACTCAGGGAGTCTAGGGGGGCTTTAGCCTGAGGGCCACTGAGCTCCCGGGCGTGAGCAGGTCTGGAGCTCTCGGGGACAAGCCAGGTGCCCAGAGGACACAGGGTGGTTCAGGGGGTCCAGGCAGGTGTCACTGGCAAGCACCCTGTCTCAAGCAGCCCAAGGGTCTGGACCACACAGTGACTGCTGGTGCCTGGGCCACTCCCCCACAGGGCCTCCCCCCAGAGCTGTCTCCCCAACAGGCTGTGCCCCACACAGGGCCTCCCCCACAGGGCTGTCCCCCATACAGGGCTGTCCCCAGGCCACACAGGAGGCTGCAGATGTTCCCACTGTCGTCCCTCTTTGAGGACAGAAGTCAGAGGCCAAAACTTACCCACACCTGCTCTAGGGCCCCTGAGCTGCACCTCCCCAAGACAGCTGCTGCCGGGGCCCAGGTGTCCCGAGCTGACTACACCTGGGAGCACATGGCTCCAAGAAGGCCCCATCTGGCTGTTGCCCTGGCTCAGCCAAGCTCCCTGTGAATTTTGGCCCTGGCCCCATAGGACGCCTATGACAATGTGACTCTGGATGTGGAGCTGGCTCGCCGTGAGGGCTGGTGTTTCGGGGCCAAGCTGGTGCGAGGGGCGTACATGGCCCAGGAGCGCGCCCGAGCTGCGGAGATCGGCTACGAAGACCCCATCAACCCCACGTACGAAGCCACCAACGCCATGTACCACAGGTGCGCAGCCTCCTGCCTCAGGCTCCCAGGGCGGGGCGGGCACGAGGGATGGGGCTGAGGGAGGGCCTCGGGACGCCACCGCTGCCCTGACCTGCCCAGGCCAGAAACCCCAGCAGGAGGCTGAGACCTGAGCAGGAGCTATGTATGTCCTGAGGCCAGGACTCATAGCTCCTCTGCTTCTGTGTTACTTTTTCCACATTAAGGTTTTTCTTTTTTAAATTTAGAAAAGCCTACTGAACAAAACAAAACTGGCCACATTCCCCCGGCTCCTGCTCACACTTAAATGAGAGATGTGTATGGGTGCCCGGCCCTCCCTGCACTGTGGCTTGGCCTGTTTCCTTTTTAATCCACATGGCCGGATCGTCAGCTATTCTGCACCTGCTTTTATTGCTCTAGTTATCTGGGTGATCTGAGCTTTTCTGTCTCAGAGGTGTGTGTGCATGTTGCAAAATCAGGGACCCCTGGTGCCTCCTCGCTGGCTCCAGCTCCCTCCCCGTGGCCCGCCCAGCACATCCGTGCTGCACCGTGTGTGCCTGCGCCATCGTTGCACACTGTCCTTTGCCTGGTGCGTTTTTCATTTAACGCTCTATCTGGACCCTCCTGTGTCAGCATGCAGAGCGTGGGACATCCAGGGCTCTGTGCCTGGCGTCTGTGATCTTTGGTTTTCAGCCTGGTTATTTTAAGAGGGACTCCCCGAGCATCCTGTTCCCCTCTGTTACACATATGCTGTCTGGGGTTCTCTGTGTCTGAGGACACAGCTCTGGTGCATTCCTGGAAGTGCAGCTGCCCAGTCAGAGGGAATGTCCATCCAGCCTATGAGTGTCCTTGATGCTCGAGGGCAGTACCGTTCGGTCTCCCTGGGGCACAGGGATGCTGCCCCACCAGGCCTCCGGGGACCTGCTTCCCTTTATTTCCTCGTGGGGCCAGGGGCGCACTGCACGGTCCCTTCCCAGAAGTGAAGCTGCCCGTGTCAGGAGGTGCAGGCCCCTGTGGTCACAGCATGTTTGATGCAGGAATGTTGTAGCCCAGCTCGTTCCTCTTCCTGAGCTGTCCTCTCCCAGCCGATGCTTGCTTGTTCCTGGTGGTGGTTCTTTCTTTTTCATGAGGGGCTGAGGAGGGGTGGATGCTGCTCTTGTCCCTCCTGATGCTGTGGGCAGCCTTGGTGGGAGCCAGCTCACTGTGCGGTCCTGGGTCTGCCTGAGGCCTCCTGCCCCGTGGTGGGCTGGCAGTGAGAGGCACAGGCAGCAAGGTGCCAGGGGCCGGGCTCATGTGGTGCTCCCCCCAGGTGCCTGGACTACGTGCTGGAGGAGCTGAAGCACAGTGCCAAGGCCGTGGTGATGGTGGCTTCCCACAACGAGGACAGTGTGCGCTTCACTCTGTGCAGGTAGGATGCCCCGACCATGCTGGCAGGGTCTCCGGCTAGGAGAAGTTGGCAGTGGCCCAGGGTGGGCAGTGTCTGGGGGAAGGTCCATGGAACGAGTTGGTGTGGTGGCCTCAGTGCCCCGCAGGCCCTAGGCCCAGCTGGAGTGCTTGACGCTACTCCACTGCGGGAACAGGATGACTGTTTGCAGTTACTTTGCTTTTTTTTTTTTGAGACAGAGTCTCACGCTGTTGCCTGGGCTAGAGTGCAGTGGCGTCAGCTTAGCTCACAGCAACCTCAAACTCCTGGGCTCAAGCGATCCTCCTGCCTCAGCCTCCCCAGTAGCTGGGACTATAGGCGTGCGCCACCATGCCCGGCTAATTTTAGTAGAGATGGGTTCTTTTTGCTCAGGCTGGTCTCAAACTCCTGACTTCAAGCGATCCTCCTGCCTCAGCCTCCTGAAGTGCTAGGACTGAAGGCAAGAGCCACTGCACCTGGCCAGTTACTTTGGTTTTTAAAATGAGCACCTTAGTAAAGTTTCAGATTCCAAAAATAAATTTCATTGGGAGATTCAAATAGCTTATCGCAACCTACAAACACAGAACCTCACAGTCCTGTGGTGAGGCCTCGAAGGCACTGCCTCATTTATAAACGGCTTCCCTTAAGGTTCTCAACTACAACCGCGGTTTAACATAGCCTGTTTTCCCTTTACGTGTTTGTCCCGCGGAGCACAGCTTTGGTGGAATTCTAACAAGTCAAATGCAAAAATTGGGTCAAGTCAGTTCCTAGATATTCCGGTGCTGTCCCCACTGTCTCTTATCTCACACCCTAACTCCCGCCAGGCCTGCGCTGGGGTCCTGTTCCCCACTCCCCCAGACTCTGCCTTCCTGGGTTTTGGGCCCCAAGGAGCTTGCAGGGCCCGGGCAGTGGCCTTGCTGGCCCTCGCCTTCCAGGAGCCCCGCTGGGGGCCCTGTGCTATGGGGGCAGCCGCAGGCCCAAGGCTCGTGGGGCACTTCTGGGTGCTGCTCAGGGAGCCGCCTGATGGTGCCAAATCATTCAGTGACGTCCATGCTCGTTCTTTGTTCATGACATGGCTGCTTTTCTACACTCTGGAGTCGCCGTGCACCCCCTTTTATGCCCTGATCCTCCGCTAGACATGGCAGGTAGATGTATGGGTGACAGGACAGGCCTGGTGGCGCAGGTCCCGCGGCTGGGAGTGGGGAAGGAGGCCTCCACTCAGCTTTCAGTGAAGAACTCACAGACTCTCGTTGGCCACATGCACTTCAGGTTGGAATCACAAGGCTAGTGGACTCGGACTCTGAGTAGACACATCACAGTCCAGCTCTTGAAGGGACAGCCTGTCCTTAGCAGGGCTTCCTTTTTCTTCCAAATATCACCCTCCATCCCCTACCTGTCTACCATCTTGCTGCGGCTGTGCCTCCTGCCCTGCACGCAGCTTCCCCCTCTCTCGAGTGGCAGCTGGGCTCTCCCTTTCCTCGTAGCCTCTAGGGCCCTGTGCTGGACTCCACCAATACTGAGAAGGCTCGGCACCTGCAGGTCTGTGCCCCTGCTCTTGGTGGCTGGGGAGCCCTGGGCAGCTGGGGCCACCTCCCCTGGGAAAGTGGTTCTGGGTCCCCGACAGTGGTGGCTGCTCTGTCCTCTGTCTGGCCCAGGCCGCCACACCACACATTCAGGCACCTCAGTCAAACAGCCTGGGTTGGCTCTGGCTGAGTAACAAGCCAGCCCCAAACTTAAAGGCTTGAACAGCAGTGTGCTCTGAGGGTCAGAGGGTGCTTCTGTTGGCCTTGCCTGGGTCCCTCCTGCGCCTCTGGACTGCATCCTATGTCTAGTGCCCCACAGGCCAGCCCAGGCTTGGTAATGTGGTGGTCTCAGGCTTCTAGAAGACCTGGAGAGGCCAAGCTCTGCTGGAGTCATGTTTCCTACCTTCTTGTTGGCCAGAGGCAGTCAGGAGGCCAAGCCCAGATGCCAGGTGCAGAGCGCCTCTGCCCTGTGCTGGGAGAAGCTGTAGTCACATGGCAGAGGCTGTGGATACCTGCAGGGGAGGGGAGGCAGGACAGGGACAGCCTGGCTCTCTTGGCGTTCACATTCCAGTGCCGGAGAAAGACAAACTCAAGACCAGGGCGATGTGGCAGAGACAGGTACCTGCTTTGGATCAGGCAGCCCTGACACTGGATGGGGGATGGAGAGAACGAGTCTGTGACTGACCCTCCTGCAGAGTCCTGCCGGGGCCAGGGGGGCCCTGAGGCTGATGAGAACAGGGGAGGCAGGGCCCCGAGGGAGGGACAGGAAGCACAGGCTTTGCCAGGTAGGTGAGGACCAGGCTGAACACGCTCTAGGTGGGGCCCCACGGTGCTGGTGCAGACGTGCCAAGTCTGGGAGCCTGGGTATTGGAAGCTGGAGGTGAAGATGTGTGAATCGTAAACATGAGGACGTTTCAAACTCTGGGAGCTTTTGTAAGATCCTACAAAGGGAGGTGTGAAGACAGACAGAGTTGGGGGCCCCCACCCCAACATCTGAGCCACAGTAATATGATGTGAGCCACATCTGTAATTTTAAATTTAGTAGTTATGATAAAAGAAAAATATGAAATTAATTTCAATAATACATTTTAATTAACCCCAAATATACAAAACAGTAATCACTTTAATTCACAGCACATCTCACTTCAGAGTGGCCACCTTCCAAGGACTCAGGGCCACTGTTGGCTGCCCTGTGGACACAGCAGCTGTGGATATGGGGCAGAGGAGCAGCCGGCAAAGGGAGGACGGGTGGGGGCATGCAGGAGACTGGTCACCAGGCAGAGTCCCGGAGGGGCTGGAGAAGGGCCTAGGAGCTGCTGAACTTCCAAAGAGGGAGGTAGGGGAGGGCAGGCGGGGAAGGGGGTGCTTTGCTAGAAGTGGGCTGAGGCCTCCCCAGGGAGAGCCCAGTGGAGCCCTGCTGGGAAGAGGCCTGGTTGGGGCAGGGCAGAGCCCATACCGCATACCTACTCCACAGGGGATGAAGGCCCAAGTGTGCAGATGGGGGGCTGCGGAGTGGCAGGAGGGGCTTCGCGCTAAGACAGGGGCCTTGTACTCCTGTACCAGGGGATAGTTTCCTGGGGCCAACCCCTCACCTGCCCAGCTTCCCTTTCTCACAGGATGGAGGAGCTGGGCCTGCACCCTGCTGACCGCCAGGTGTACTTTGGACAGCTGCTGGGCATGTGCGACCACATCAGCTTCCCGTTGGGTGAGCCGGGCTCTCCCTGGGGCAGGGGGGTTTCGGGGGTTGGGAGGGTTGGGGGTGGTCGTGGTGGGGCCAGGACTCAGCTGCTCTGCCTCATGTGCAGGACAGGCGGGCTTCCCCGTGTACAAGTATGTGCCCTATGGCCCCGTGATGGAGGTGCTGCCCTACTTGTCTCGCCGCGCCCTGGAGAACAGCAGCCTCATGAAGGGCGCCCAGCGGGAGCGGCAGCTGCTGTGGCAGGAGCTCAAGCGGCGGCTCCGCACCGGGAGCCTCTTCCACCGCCCAGCCTAGTGCCCACTGCCGCGCCACTACCCTTGGCCTCCATGCACCCCGGCTGTGGACTCCCAAGGCCCTCATGCCCAGCAGGGACTTGGGAGTGGGGTCTGGGTGGCCCCTAGGCTGTCACCATAGCTGCAGCCCAATCCCAGCCTTGGAGATTACCTATTTACACCCAAGACTTTGAGACCTGTGGGAGGTGGGGCCCCGCCCAGGATGTGGGCACTCAGCGTGGGCTGAGTCTGATACCCATCTGAGCCACTGTGAACTGTTGGGACCTCCCCACCTCCCCATGTGTGCAGCCTATGCCCTTGGACCTGGAGGATGGCCTTCTGCCAGGGGCCAGCCCACACTGCGATCCCCCTGGGTGGCCAGTGGCTAGGCAGGGGAGGCCCACCTGGTCAATAAACCACTGTCCCTACAGCTGAGGGCCCCGACTCTCCTGCAGCGCCCTTGCACTGGGTCAGCTCTGGGCAGCAAGGAAGGAGTGCCTTGGATGGGGCCTGAGAAGTCTCCTCCGAGACTCTGGCGCCATCTGTCCCGAGGCCAGGTCCAGTGCAGACCTGGCCACCTGGAGTGCTTGACACCCCCAGCTCCATAACCCAGGGCCCAGCAAGGCCTTTGGGCTCAGGCCAGTGCAGACAGGACATGTGCGGATGTGGGGCTGAGCTCCCAGGGCAGAGCCAGCACGCCTCCAGCAGGCTTCCCCCTCAGACCCTTCCTGCCACGCTGGGCCCTTCACCCCAGCGACCCACTTGGGGCTGCTGCCACTCTGACAGGCCCTGGACCAAGGCTGAGGCAGGTGCCCACCCCCTGCCTCCTCCGTGCTGTCCAGCCCCAGCCCTGTGGAGCAGGATGGATGTGGTCCTTGTGCTCTGGGACCAGGGCTGGGACAGGGGAGGCCAGGAGGCTCCCAGTCTCCGTGCAGAGGTAAGGGTGGTGAAGCTGGGCACACAGCCCAGGAGGGCAGCCCTGGGCAAAGGCCTCTGCTGCAACATGAAGGCATCGGGTGAGGGCCCCACCTAGGCCCTGGTGGCAGTGGAAACCACAGAGCTGTCACACAAGCCATGCGTAGGCCATGAGGCATCTTTATTTTTCTGAGTCACATAGGGCTTGGGCTTTAGAGCCTCTTCCACGTAGGGGCTATCACTGCCAAGGGAGCGTCTGAGCCCAGAACAAGCACTTGGGCTGAGGCCTGGTGGGATCAGGACATGCCCCCTGGAGTGAGAAGGTGCTAGAATGCTTCAGCCCCACTACCTGCCCAGCCCTGGGGCAGACAGCAGGAAGGCTGGGCCTGTGTCCCCTTTATGAGACTATTCTAGCGTTTGGACAGAAAAGCCCAAATGTAAGTGGGTAACAGGCATAGCCAGGGTCCACCAACCTCTCCTCAGAAGGGTGATCCTGCAGGCAGCTGGAAGGGCAGTGGCCAGACATTACGATGACAAGTTGCGCTCAGTGTTCTGTTGCCTGTGGCCACAGAAGGGCAGGGCTGCCTTCCCAGCCATGCTGGGTAGCAGGGGCTGCAGGGCCTCATCACAGCGCTGCCTTCCCTGCCTGGAAGCCCCTCTGCTGCAGCTTCCGGATCAGCTCCAGCAGGTTCATCTGCAGCATCAGCTCCTGGCGTGCAGAGGGCCCTGTGAGCACAAGCGTGG
Organism: Propithecus coquereli; assembly: GCF_000956105.1. Lineage (NCBI taxonomy): Eukaryota > Metazoa > Chordata > Mammalia > Primates > Indriidae > Propithecus > Propithecus coquereli. Next base: position 895,356 of record NW_012150352.1, on the reverse strand, counting down.
CAGCTGGCTCCTTCTGCCCCCACCCAGAGGCAGATACTAGGGCCCAGAGGTGCCAGGCAGTGAGGCTCCAGGGCCAAAGTCCTGGTGCAGCCTGGCCACGGCCTGCCAGAAAGGGGTAGGACCCAGGCCTCCACCCCCAGCAGGGCTGGCTGTTGCCCTGGCTTGGCACACTGGGAGTTGCGCACAGGAGGGGGGCCCTGGAGCACGCAGCAGGGCTAGCTAGGGATGTTGGGCTATCTCCTGGCTGGCCAGCTGGCTTACCCTCCTGTGGGCAGTAAGCCTGGCTTCTGTGGGAGCAGAAACCCTTCTGGGAGCCTCATTTCCATCCCACCCCCATTTCCTGGGCCTGGGTCCCTGGGGACCAGCAGTAAAACCCAGGTGGGATTGGGCCTTTGGGCACCAGTGACACTGGGGGTGGGGGCAGGGCAGGCCCAGACGCTGACCTGTGGGTTGGTGGTCACGTAGAAGCCGGCCACCCCTGCCTTCTCGAGTGTGCTCTGCTGGTCAGCCACCTTCCGGTCTAGCTCCAGGACGATCTTGCGGTCCATTGCCCGCTGTTCCTCTCGGATCCGGTGCTCCACAGCCTGCCACAGTGGGGGGAGTGAGGGTGGCTCGGGCTCAGCCCCCTGCTCACCAGTGTCCCAAACACATGCTCCTGCCTGCTACCCCAGCCCCTTACCATCCCCAGTGGCACCGGGTCCGAAGGCACTGACTTGTCCTCACCATGCCCACCTGGGCCTCTCCCTGCTCCTCCGCCAAGCCTAGAAAGGGGCTCTGAGGGGTTCTACTGCACACCCCGGCACCTCATGCATCTCCCCAGGCATCCCCCCATGGCTTGTTGGTTGTTCCTAAGCTCCCCGGGAGAAGGATGGGCCCCTTCCTGGCTGGCCCTGTCACCCCACCATTGCCCTTGCACCCCTGAGGCCAAAGGGCACAATGACCCCCATCAGCACTTGCTCCATGTGGGCCCCAGCCCACCAGGAGCTGCTGTCCCAGTGAGCAGGGGACTCACAGAGGGCCTTCATTCCCCACCCAGCCCCAGGACACCCATCCCCCCAGGAAGAGCCCTGTGCTGGGACTCACTGGGGCTCAGCGGCCCACAAAGGCCCAGAGCAGCCACTGAGTCCCTCTGACCAGGTGGTGCCAGCCCAGCCCCCTGCGAGCCTCCTACCTCCAGCTCCCGCTGCTGGGCTGCCTGGAGCACTGGCAAGTTGTGGGGCCGGCAGGCCTGCTGGGCATCCTGGTGCCTCTGCCGCAGCGCCTGTTTGAGCACTGGGAGGAGATGAGGGCCTGTCAGCCTTGAGTGGAGGGGGAGCGGCCCCTTGGCACACCTCCTCCCTTGTGCTTGCTCCTCCAGCCCACCACAGAACAGCCAGGCCCAAGGGGTGGAGGGAAGCCCTGCACCAGGGGCAGGGGCTGGGTGCGGCAGCAGCTGCTCTCGCCTGGGCCCCTCAGACCTCCGGGCCTGCTTGCACCCAGGGCAGGGCCCTCTAGAAGGTGTAGGGCATTAAAGAGGGCAGGGCCTGAAGGCTGTCAGGGTAGGACAGGCTGGGTCAGGCTGCAGCCGGGCTCACAGGACCAGCCAGAGGAGGCTTCTGGGCCCACATGGCCACAGGCCAGCAGTCCAGGGTGCGCCCTGCCCTATCACTGAGGGGACAGCTACTGGAGTGTCTGACACCACCTGAGGCGAAGGCCTGGGAAAGCAGCAGGAGAACAGGTTCACTCTGCCAGGCACCAGCCTCTGCCCAGCAGGGCTGTGGCTGCCCTTCAGGGTGGCAGCCAACCCCACATCGACAGCTCCCAGCCCCCGACAGCAGCCGGAGGGAGACGGGTGGGCACAGACTGGGAGGCCCAAGACTGGGATAGGCCTGGGATACCACGAGCCCACAGAGGCTCGGTGTAGGGGAGCGTGTGGCTCAGAGAGGCTCACCCTCAGCCACTGGGCAAAGCCCCGTGGTCCCTGCTAAACTGTGCCATAAACACACACATGTGCAAACTGTCCAGTCTGATAGGAATGGACATAGGAAGATGGTATCACAGATGAAAAGAAACCATTATCACAAAACAGAATGTGCAATACCACACAGCCAACACCCTAGACCAGTAGCGTCAAATGGCTAGATCTCCCCAGGCAGGACGGGTCCCCGGCTATAAAAAAAGAAACAACACAAAACTCAATACTGTGCTCCTAGGAAGAGACCTCAGCCTGCAGCCCTTGTCAGGAGAGTCCCTGAGGCTCCTATGCAGGCAGCCTGGTCCCCACTGTGCCCATAGCCTTCCCTAATCTGTTTCTTGGCACTCTATACACATCTCAATAATGGCATTTATCATATTGTATGTGTTTGAAACCAAGAGCCATCCTTGAGATGTCTCCATAATAGAGGGACAAGAAAGAGACAAGAAAGTTATCTGGTTACAGTGTACACAAGGGGAAGGCAGGGTGCAAGGAAACAAATGCAGGGAAATTCATCTTCACTCCATTCACCAAACATTGCTACGAGCCCCAAGTCCACTGCCAGGTTCCACTGGGTAGGCAAGCAGAAGGCAAGAAAAGCACCATGATGGCTGCCTGGGCACAAGGGGCTTGGCCTCAATAATAACCAAGGAATGCAAAGAAGGCAGTGGCAGCCAATTGCCTGCTAAACCAGCAGGAAAAGCAAAGTCAACACGGGCTCGCCTGCTGCCAGTGGCACTGGCACCTGACCTGAGCCTCCCGAAGGACTAATAGTACAGGGTCCAGAGTTACCAAAAACTCCCCTGCTAAAGGGAACCAGGGCTCCCTGGGGAAATGGCCAATTCCAGAACTGAAGCAAGGAAAAAGCAAGAAAAGATGAGCCTCAAGTCCTCCCAGTGGCCAAACACGGTATAGTTTGAGCATTAGAAAGAATGAGCCAGATGTGTGAGCTGTAAGCATCACACACTTCAACAAAAATGCAGAAGAAGACAATCGCTGAAACATTAAGGGAAGAAGTAATAGCAATTCTACACAGACTCTTCTAGAAAACTGAAGAAGAGAGAACACTTCCTGACTTGTCCTGTGAGGCGGCAGTGCCCTGATACCGAAACCAGACCAAGATATTACAAGAAAACCATGGCCCAACATCTGTCATGAACGTAGAGAAAAAATTCTTAACAAGATCTTAGCAGATCAAATCCAACACATATAAAAAGGAGAATACATCATGACCAAGTAGGATGGGAGTCAAGTCATTGTAATTCACCACAGTCACAGAAATTATGATTTACCACGTGATCATCTCAACAGACGCATAAAGAGGATCTGACAAAATCCAAAATCCAACATCCACCCCTGAGAGAAATACGCTAGTCCTGGGGCAGATGGACGTCGCCTGCCCTTGGGGGAAGGGTTCTGGCATCACGTGGAGGAATTTTTTCGACACTCGACCAGCATCTAATCAGGTTTCTATCTATTATCCAGTTTACAGGAAAATAGGGGTGGAGAACCAGATTAAATGACAGGAAGCAGGTCCAGATAGGTCCAGATCAGGGACATTCTACAGGTAGAATGCCCTGGATTCTTGATAAAGTCAATGCCACAGTAAATGCTGGGGACTGTTCCAGAAACAGACTAAAGTGACTAACTTCAATGCATGAACCTAGACTGAATCCTTACTTACAAACTGATAATTAAGACAAGTAAAGTGACCACGCACTAAAGGTCAGGAGATGCCCTGGAATGGTTGATTTCTCATGAGGCTAGCCTGTGAGGTTGTGCAGGAGTGTTCTTGTTCTAGGATGCTTGCTCTCAATCCAAGGCCAAGGGTGACCCCCCAAGGGAGGCAGTTTTTGCTGTCATCATGCAAAGCAGGACAGTATCTCACCATAAAGACATCTAGCAACAGATGTCAACAGTGTGGGGAGTGCGGGGTTGAAAATCCTGGTTTCGAGGAATGATGAAGACTCGTGGTGAAGTGCTATGGTGTTAGGTATATGTAGGGATATAAAGAACTTTGGCAAAATGTTAATTATTGAATCTTGGTGACGAGCACAAGAGAATTCATTATACATTCCTTCTACTTTTCTTAACGTTTCAACTTTTAAAATAAATTGGGGAAAAACAAAATAGCAAAGGTGGAAATCTTATGGTGCAGGGGAAGCTGTCCCATATAATCTGCAGGAAGGGGGCTCCCTCCGAGTGGTAATGCCAGGGAGGGGCCGAGCTTATGGCTCAAGTGGGAAGCTCTTCAGGTCCGGGAGGTGCCACAGGGAACAGTACTGAAGAATGTGATGTGCAGTTGGTGCGGTGCCCCGAGAGGGATGTAATCCTAAAAGGTGGTGCCAGCGGCAGAGCTGTCAACAGACCTTCATCCACTACAGGGCACTGCAGTCAAGGCCGCCACAGGGTCTGCCTGTGGCCAAGCACTGAGGCCTTGGGCGACGCGTCCCACCTGGAAGGGGATGGGGGCACAGGGCCACAGGGAAGCCTGAGCAGGGAGTTTCTGGTTGTCATGCCAAGAACGGGACTGTTCAACAGACAAAACTAGCTCGGCCCACCGGTCGCCACAAAAGCGCTACTGAAGGCTCTGCGCCCTCGATCTGGTCAGTTTTAGGAACCTCTTCTGAGCGACGCCCGGGAAGGGCCCGGCCTGCGCAGAGACCGAGAGCTCCCTGGGCGCGCCGCGCCGCGCCGCGCCACCGCCCCCGCGCACCTCGGTGCTCGTTCTGCAGGCGCAGGCGCTGGTTGTACAGGCTCTTCTCGGTGAGGTGCTGGATCTCCAACAGTCCCTGCACGATCTCGAACACCGTGCCGTCGAGGAGCGCCAGGGCCAGGTCGCTGAGCGTGGTGTAGGACAAGCGCTGCTGGAAGGAGCTGCGGGCAGGGCGGCGCGGTGAGCGCGGGCGGGGCCCGGAGCCTCCTGCCCCGCCCCGCCCCGCCCGCGTACCTGGGCAGCTCCTTAACCAGGCTCTGCAGCGCCGAAAGCAGCTGGTAGTGCCGCTCCTGCTGCCGGGCCCCGTCCGCCGCCTCCTCCAAGGCGCCGGCGTAGCGCTCCATGGCGCCCGCCGGCCTCCAGCAGCGACGTGCACCCCCGCCTCTTACGTCAGGCTCGAGCGAGGCGCGCTCCGCCCCTCTTACGACAGTCACGAGTGCGGCTCGCCCCGCCCCTCTTACGCAGTCACGAGCGCGGCGCGCCCCGCCCTTTTAATGACTGTTCCGAGTGCGGCTCAGCCCGGTTCCTTTTTACGTCAGTCCCGAATGCTACGCGTCTGGGTGTCGGCCCGCCCTCGCCGCCAAGCGAGGACGCTCCCTGCGTCCTTCAGAGAGGGGGTCGCCCCATCCCTTCGCGGAGGGTCCCAGGAGAGTCTCGCATTGCCCCACCCCTTACCCTGCTTCCCCGTCCGCGCAACTTTAAGGAGAGACTCTGCCGCCTCGGTATCGTGGGATTTTTGAAGCCTGCCCGCCCACCCAGAATCTGCGCGGACAGAGGCTCCGCCCCGCGCCGCAGCACCAGCGATTGGGGCTCTGCAGTCCCCGTCCCCCTGTGGTCCCACGGAGGAGCGGTTCGCTGGCCCGTGCACCGTCTAAAGCCAAGCACTGGCTGGCACTGGGGGCTGTCTGCGCCCGACCCGCCCGCCCCTCTTGCTGGAGGCTGAAGCTGTCAAAGGACCACACCTGGAACTGCTTGGCCAAGACGGACGGACACTGAGTCCCCGTCTGAGGCTGCCATGATCGCCCAGTGTTGCCCACCCCACAGCCCGGACTCTGAACCCGGACTGCATGCTCCCAGTTCCCTGTGCCCCAGGTTCCCCGCCCTCCGGCTGGGTGCCCGTGCCAGCTGCTGTGCTGGGCGCTGAGGGTCCCACTCTGAGGGACCCTAGCTGGCTGGTGTCGACCCAGCTACGAACAGCCATTAACAGGCGCGGTTCTGGTGGAAAGAACAGCAGTCGCAAAGCCCTGCTAGAGTCGGGGCTAGGGCCACGTGAGGGGCTTGTCCTAAGCAGTAGGAAGCTCTGAAGGGTTTGGAGGCACAGACACGATGATTTACGTTTCACAAGATATTGTTTAGCTGCTAGGCTGTTTGCACAGACTGTGTTAGATGACCGGGCTTCGACTACGAGGGGTTGACAAAGGAAGGTGGGTGGGTTCCCAAGCCATCTGGGGTCACCCTGCAGTTCTCCGTGGTCTCCAGTTTTTTCCGGGATCTATTTCCTCAGCCAGGAAATAGGCTCCTCCCCGCCCCCCAACGTCCTTGCGATCCCTTCTGGCCAGAAACCGGGAATGAATAATGACAACATGCTCTTAGATCATTGCCATGGAGTATGGAGGGTGCGCCACAATCCAGAACCTGACCCACAGGCTGTCGCCCTGCCCTCCAAGCCCCCTGGGGAGTGGCAGCCTGAGGTGGGACTCTGGAGCTTGTGGGAGCTGAGCCTGCAGCAAGTGGCTGCAGGAGCCAGCTGGGAGGTTGTCAGTCTGGGCACACCTTTCAAGTGTACGTCTGCTTTCAGCCCCTCTGTTCATGAAGGGCGCCCACGTGAAGACCTGTCCACACAGGGAAGCCCCATGCGATAAGGATTTGTGCTGTGGCCACCTGTGCAACAGGAAGTCCCTTTCGCCCACCCTTGTCTGACCTGAACCAGCTCCCCAACCCCAGCAGCACCCTTCCCTACATGGTTGTCGACTTAGAGAAAGAAACTGAGGCAAAATTAGTGGAGAGTTTATTTGGGCCAAGGATGAGGACAGCTGCCTGGGACACACTTCCAAGTTGCTTTAAGGAGTGCTCTGTCCGGCCTTTGACACAACCAGGATTTTCAGGGCAAAGGGGGACAAGGGATGGGCTGATACAAAGTTGTCTGACAGGAATTCTCACTGGTTTACAGAGGTAGCGTTGGTTAGTGATGAGATATGCATTGTTGAGCTATAGGATATGAGTTATGGTGTCCAGCGTGTGGTGATTCATGGCTACTTGGCGTCAATTAGTCTAGAGCCTAGGTAGCCTGTGGCTTCAAGAGGTAATTATTTAGCTCAAGGAGAGGGAGATGTCACTACTGTTGCATTCCAATACGTTTCTGGGCCTGATAATTAAAGGGGGCTCCCATTCTTTGGGTAAAAGGTTTTTTTCTTTCTCATTGACATGTGCAATGGGTCACTGAGGCTTGGGGACTCCTGGGCCACCTCTAGGTCACTGGGAAGGGCCTGATCTGGAAGAAGGAGTCCCAGGGATGGGTGGTGTGGGCACCGTCTCCCTGGGAAGTGTGTATAGGAATGGAGGCACTGTTGTGCAGATGTGCAGTGGGGGTGCACGTCCTCTGTGTGTGTGGGCGTGGTGGGGCCACCTGGCACTCCTAGTTGGGAGGTGTCTACTGTGGGCCTTCTTCACTCTGCAGCCACTGTCTACCTCGTCCACCTCCACTTGGCCTCCCAAGTCCTTCAAGCTGGCTGGTGACACCTCGGGCTGGTGCATGGTGACTGGTGTGTACCATCTCTGAGTGTGTCTGGGCAAGTACAGCTGAGCCTGTGGTATGAAGGGGTGAGTGCCTGTGTGTGTGTGTGTTTCTGAAGGCTTCACTGTGTGGCTTTTGTGTGTGTCTGTGTTTTGAGTGTTGCATATGCCTCTCCTTGTTTCTCCATGAGTTCTCGTGGGTCTGGGGTGTAGAGAAGCAGCTGTGCCATGGAGCCCCGGTGGAGGCATATCCACATAGGCCATGCAAAGGTGCGCACCATGGCTGCTGAGTCTCGGTGGCATGTCTGTACTCCTTACAGAACACCAGGGTGCTCCAAGCCCACCTCTCACACCCTGTCTGTCTCGTGACACAGTTTCTCATCACCTCCTGCCCCAGTTCTGTTGAGGTATGAGGCTCCCTGCCACCCAATCTCCAAAAACTGGACCCACAACTCCATTTGGATATCAAGGTGTTACAGAGTGCCTTAGCAGCTGTCTGACATGCCCACTGGTTTGAGGAAAATTCTTCTCCATCCACAGTTAAAGTTCTTATCAGACTGCTGAAGGACTTGAAGATTTGTTTTCCTGGATTTGAGCCCCTCACACCCTGGATCCTTGACCTATGGGGTTACTACCCTGTGATGGACAGCCCCACCAGATGGCCTTTGGCCCTAAATGTGGCACACAGGCGTGGCTTGCAGAGGCTGGCTGCAGGACTGTTCATGCCAGGTTCAGTGGATATCACTGACCCCTCCTGTGAGAGTGGCAACTTCAGGATACACACAGTCATGACCCCGGAACAGGAGGACGTGGTCTGCTACACAGCTCAGACTCTGGCCCGAATCCTCTCATGTGGTGGCTTTAGGAAGGTCCTTGACCAGGAAGGTGATGCCAGCTATCTTGCGTCTGAAATACCTACCTGGGATGGAGTGATAGTGACCTTTAGAAAAGGCCTGTGAGAAGCCACCAGAGAAGATGGAAGGAGAGGAAGAGGAGAATACAGAAGAACCACCTCAAGGAGAAGAAGAGGACAGTGTGGAAACTCAGGAGTGAGTCACTTCCTGTCCTATCCCAGGGGAAGGCTAGAGCCTAAGCGAGCTGCTACTGTCGTTATCTAGTGGCATTTCCATGGGAGAGGGAAGGCGACAGGAAGCAAAATGAGCCCTAGAAGGAAATATCATTCCACTGGCCTTTGATACTGGCTTAGCAGCCAGAATTTATTTGTAATGGTGCATAAAACAATGCTTGTTTTATAAACATTGACACCCATGAAATATATTAACCATATCAAGCTTTGATATTATACCATAAAATTAATTGAAGAAGGTTACCCTTCTCGTTTCTTTCTAGGCTTTAACCATTTTAACTAGAATTTGTTAAAGGTCAGTTAACATTCAGCTGTGAATAAGGCTTTCTCTACTGTTATGTCAGTATAGTTAATGTGAAGACACTTTATGATACATGCTACTTTTGATACACGCTCAGATATATTTTGTTCTGATATTCTCAAATGTATTTGAGGTCTAACGTTTTTCTAGGAGCATTTTTCATTTTATTACACAAATAAGGCACAGATGATTTTTATCATTAATTTCATGACTAACTCTATGGACATTATAATTACTTAGAAGTTCAACTAAAGTTGGGTACATTCCAGAGTTTGGGCTGCCAATAATTCTTTGTGATCATCTATTTTTCCCATAAAACATAACAACTCTAAAATCACTCATGGAATGTACGGCCACTGTTGTTTCTCTAGTTTCGTTGCTTTTGTTGCACGCATGCAATGACTGCAATGCGTCATTGAGGAAATTGACTTTAAATATCCTTTTAAACTCTTCTGTTTCTGAAGGCTTCATGATGAAGCATTAAATCACCATGGTCACAAACTCTGTTCACATCCTTCCTTTCCTGCATGATTTTTGCCAGTGGCCAATATTTGGTTCTGTTGTATTGCTGCTAAAAAGGTATGCCTGGACACAAAATAAAGGGAAGGATTCTTTGGAATGAGTGATCTAGTCACAATGAATCAATTTGCCATTGGAACACTTTTTTGACAAAGTCATTCTTTTAAATATGTTCAGCCATAAATTGAAATAGAGTGTCTAAAACGAACTTTCCCCCTAGTCTAAGGTGACCAGTATTTTAGAGAGTAGACCTCAGGACACAACCACAGCACAAGAAAAAAATATGACAAATAAGATTACACATATGTGTAATTATTTTAACATGAAACATGTAAAGAGGCATTTATTTGGGATTTTTTATTAGTCTGCATTATTTATTTGTGACATAAGTGATCTTATAAAACAGGACTAGGTAACAGTATGAATTACTTGTAATTAGTAGTATGAATAATTAAGTAGGCAAGTGTTTAAAACATTATAACAATGTTTTAAAGTAAAGCTTTATTTTATAGTAGTTTTAGACTTACACGGCAATTGCAGAGAAATCACAGAGATTTCCCATGTAGCTCCAACCGAGTTTCTTCTCCTATTAATATCTTCCATCAGTATTTATCATGTGTCTTCTTAACATCTTATATCTTTTGTCAGAGTTAATGAACCAATATTGATACGCTATTATGAACTAAAATCTGTATCGTATTTGTGTTCCCTTAGCTCGCCTTTCCCTGTGCGAGGGTCCCATCCAGGATCCCACATGACATTTAGCCATCATGTCTCCTTTGGCTCTTCTTGGCTGTGACAGTTTCTCAGACTTTCCTTCTTCTGATGACATTGACAGTGTTGAGGGGGATTGGTCAGGTATTTTGAAGAATATCTCCCATTGTGATTTACCTGATGTCTTTCTGGGGCTATTGGTTTTGGGGAAGCAGATCACAGGGGTAAAATGCTATTTTCATCATTTGGTATCAAGGGTACATGCTTTCAGGTGACTTATTACTGTTCCTGTTCAGTTTGGTCATTTGGTTGAGCATGTGTTTGCTGGTTTTCCCCAACCCCATGTCCATGCTGTGTGTCTTCTTGTGGAGGAGTCAGTGTGAGGAGCCCACATTTGAGCTGTGGGGAGTTAGCTCCACCTCCTTGGTGGCTGAGTCTCTACAGCAATTATTTGGAATTATTTTGCAAAGGAGATTTCTAGTCAACTCCATTTGCTTATGCATTCATTTATACAAATATGGACACCTAGATATTTATGTTATGCTTTGGTTATTATGCAATAGTATAGTATTTTGTTGCTGAATTCATACCTACTGTGGCTGCTGGGTGCTCTTTCCACTGGCTCCTGTTTTCCTTTGACATAATTTTATTTTTTTCTTCTGAGTACTTCCTTATGTTCTGATACTTCAGTATTAACCTGGCTCATATATTTGCTGTCCCAGTCCTAGCATCAGCCATTTCTTCAGAGAGCCCTGATTCCTTTTATTAGAAAATGGTATTAAAAATGCACATCTGGCAGCTAAATGTGCTCATTGCATCTTAGCCCTCACAGCTGATAGTGCAAGGAAGTATATGTGTGTATTTTAATGTCCCCACACACCCTTAATTATAAATATTTTTATTTGGAACTATTTGTGCTTATATTAAGCTAAACATGAATTTATACTTACATCTCTGCCTCTGATCTATTATTACATGGACCACTCTAGCCTTCTCCCCTTGCTGATCTGTAACCTTCCACTTCAACAGTGAGAAACCTGGCTCTCAAGTCATTGTTCCATTTCAGATACAGATAGAGTGGTTTTAGGATTGTTAACTATTACCCCATTGGAAATAACTTTATAAAATAGAATCTAATGTTGAAATGGAGTTCATTTGGCTCTAGCCTAGAGATTCCACTCATTTTCGAAGTTACTTAAGTCAGCCCCAATTTGCCTGACACCTATAGTGTGTTTTTTCATACATTTGTTTCTTAGTCCATTTTGTGTTGCTGTAACAGAATACCTGAGGCTGGGTAATTTTTATGTTTTTTTTTTTGAGACAGAGTCTCACTGTGTTGCCCTGGCTAGAGTGCCGTGGCGTCAGCCTAGCTCACAGCAACCTCAAACTCCTGGGCTCAAGTGATCCTCCTGCCTCAGCCTCCTGAGTAGCT
>NW_012150352.1:878451-883813 GCF_000956105.1 Propithecus coquereli | reverse complement strand
GCCCGCCTCGGTCTCCCAGAGAGCTAGGATTACAGGCGTGAGCCACCGCGCCCGGCCAAGGCTGGGTAATTTATAAAGAAAAAAGGTTTATTTGTCTCATGATTCTGGTGGCTGGAATGTCCAAGATTGGGCATCTGCATCTGGTGAGGGCCTCAGGCTGCTTCAACTCATAGTGGAAAGTGGAAGGAGAGCAGGTGTGTGCAGAGACCACATGACGAGAGAATCCAGAGAGAGAAACCAAGGAAGCCAGATTCTTTAACGACCTGCTCTTGGGGGAATTAGTCCATGCTTATGAGAGCAAGAACTCATCTGGGAGAGCATTAACCTATTAATGAGGGATCCACCCCCAGGACCCAAAGACCTCCCATGAGGCCCCACCTTTCCAAACTGCCACACTGGGGATCAAATTTCAACATGAATATTGGTGGCAATAAACCACATCCAAACCATAGTAATTTGTAACATAATTCAATTCTTTGTCACATTGTGCATTCAGTGCTGGAATACTCCACATCCTAAATAATTTAATTTAATTTCAATAGATTTGATTTATTCTTTGGACTGTAAAATTCTGTGTATTTTGACAAATGCACAGTGGCAGGTACATTCCATTAAAATATCATATGGAATACTTTAAACCCTCACCCATACAGCCGCTGGTTTGCCTTCTGTGCACTTTCACCTTTTCCAGAGTCTCATTAAATGGGCCCATACAGTGTATCCTTCTCAGACTGTATGTTTAGTTTTGTTAGATTTTGCCTAATTATTTATATAAATGCATCAAGAATGGTACTGACCACATAGGTCTTTTAAGTTTGCTTTGCTGGAATTTTTCATAAGGAATCTCAGATTGGACTTTTAAAAGTCTTATTGAGGCTAGAACCCAAGCCAAGACCCTAATATCAGACATCAACTGCAGTACCTCTAGATTTTGGTGAATTCCCATTTTCCTGAAGTCTCCAAAATATGCCAAGATTCCCAGGCCTGCCAGGAAAAGAATTTCCTTACTCACCTGTAAGGCTGGACACCCTGTAATCCAGGTATCTGGCTGGTTTTTTTCAGAGGGATTTGTAAGCTCCATAAAGTCAACTTTAGCTCTTTAAAATTGTTTGGTCATAGCCGATCTTTCTCAGAGTATAAGCTTTTAATGTTATAACATCCATGTCATTATTTTCTCTTTTGTGACAGTTTTTTGCTGTTGTGTGTTAAAACCCATCACCAACCCAAGGTCACTGAACTTCTGTTTTCTTCTAGAATCTTTATAGTTTTGCATGTTAAGACTGAGGAGGCTTTTGAGTGAATTTTTGTGTTTATGTCCACATTTATTTCATTCTATGTCTTCCACTTAATTGTTCCCTCCCTCACTCTTTTTCTAAAAGACACAGGGCAGTGAGCCCATCTCAGTTCGAATTCCCAGATCCTGGCACTGAACATTCTGGACTCGGAATTTAACTGGTTCTGCAGCACAGCCAGGAGGGGGCGCTCGTCGCTGCCGCCCCATGAGCGCCACGGGACTGCAGTGTCCACGCCGGCCAGCAGGGGGCGCCGCCCGTCCTGCCCCAGGGCCTCACCTCAGCCTGTGAGGACGCAGCGTGCAGGCACCGCCTCACTGGGGACTCCGAGGCCCTGAGGGCGAGTGCGACCTTCCTGTCCCAGCCCTGGGGACACCACCTACCTGTCCTCAGAGACCCGGGCAGGGCTCCCTGTGGGAAGTTGGAAATGCGAAAGAGACAATTTTTTTTTTTTTAATTTCAGCATATTATGGGGTACAGATGTTTAGGTTACGTGTGTTGCCCTTGGTTCCCCTCCCCCCAAGTCCGTGTTTCAAATATGTCCATCCTTCGGGTAGTGCGCATTGCACTCCTTGTGTATACAAATACCCGTCACGAAAGAGACAATTTTAAAGAGCTAAGGTTGACTTTGTGGCGCTTACAAATCCCTCTGAGAAAAACCCGCCAGATACCTGGATTACAGGGTGTCTAGCCCTACAGGTGAGTAAGGAAGTTCTTACAGTTTCCACCACACCGAGGTCCTCCACACTCAGGACGTGGTGGCAACGGGTGTGATGTCCACGCGGTGGCCTCTCCACGCTGATGTGGCATCAGACTCTTGCTCCGGCGCTTGGCTGCACCGCTGCGCTGAGCTGGTTGTGGGACGCGCTCAGCCTCTGTGAGGGAGTTTGGTGTCCTCTCTGCCTTGCTGACAGGGTGTTGACGTGGTTGTTTATGAACTTAGTTTCCTTCCAATAATTTTATACTTCCAGGGAACGTGCAATCGCAGCACCAAGTACTCTTTTGTCCTGCCTCTCAGAGTCTCCAGCGTCATGGCTGTGTGAGATTTGCTGCTTCACATCAAGTACTCTCTGTATTTTACCCACAATAGCGACACTCACCCAGGTGACCACCATTAGCTCCCAAATCTGGAAATACACGTTTCTCTGTGACAGTGCAATCTGTAGGCCCACTTCACTTCGCTGCCTTCCCCAACTGGGAGAAAAACGTCTCTTTCCATTCGGGTCCAGTTTTCTTTTGTGAAACTGTCTCTGAGACTGTCCCTCAGTCTCCCAGCCTTCGCAGAGCTAAAGAGCAGAGATGACTCCAAGCTGGGCCTGTCCAGTGTTTCCTCCTGAGCAGACGCAGACCCTGCGTTCCCAACAGGAATGCCCTCTGTTTATGCTGTGCTCTCTCTGCAGCCAGCCAGAAGCAGCACAGATCCCCACCCCCACTGGTGATCTCAACCTGATAATGGCAAAACACTGCTTTACAGACACAAAATCCCATGTCACTCTCCTGATTTATAACTTTTCCAGTGGTTTCCCACTGCCTTGGGGAAAGACTGCAGGACTGATGATGGCCTTGAGACCCTGAGCGCTCCTGCCTGCTGGCCTCTCCCGTGCAGTCCACCCCGGCTGCCTGCAGCGTGCTCTCACTTTTGGGGATGCCGCAGGTTCTTGGGTGTCTCAGGGATTTTATACATGTTTTCTCAACCCATCCATCCAGTGCACACCCTTACCAAATTTTCCAAGACTTTGTCCAGCTAAATCCTTAAAGTCACAGCAGTTGTGATGGCTAACAGTAGAAAAGTTCCTACGATTTTTCAACAGACAAAAAAAATCATTATTTGGTATATCATCTGTGAGAATCACTCTCAATTTATAAATCAAGGAAACAGCAGCTAGAAACAGAGTTTATATTTGGGATAATTAGTAAAGAAAAATGAAATCTCACTGCTAAATGAAATGCAAATGGCATGATTGATCACAGAAATTCCACAAGAATTTACTGAATATTATCTTGCTATATTCCCTAGCCGCGCGCGCGCGTGTGTGTGTGTGTGTGTGTGTGTGTATACACCAGTTGCAAGGTATTTCTGGTTTAAACGCTTATGTTTACATTATCAATCGATGTACTTAAGTGATAAAGTCCTAGTCCACATCATGACAATGTATATAAATCTTTGGAGGCACCTTTTTAAAATTTCACAATTTTAAGCATTTGTAAATACATAATTCAATGGAATGTAGACATCGACACTGTTGTGCAACTATATATTTAGTCCCAGAGCATTTTTTTTTTTTTTACCTCTGAAGGTAACTCAGTACCCATTAAGAAGTCACTTCCCATTCCCCCTCCCCCAGCCCCAGGCAGCCACTAATCTACTTTTTGTCTCTGTGGATTTGCCTGTTCTGGACATTCCATATAAATGGACTCACAATATGTGGCCTTTTGTGTCTGGTTTCTTTCACTTAGGATGTTTTCAAGGTTCATCCATGCCACAACATACATCAGTATTTCATTCCTTTTTTTTTATGATTAAATACACACAACATTCACCATTTTAACCATTTTTATTCATATTTTTTTTCACATTGTTGTGTAACTATCACCACCATCTATCTCCAGAATTTCTTTCTTCTTCCCCAACTGGAACTCTGTACTCACTAAACACTAAGTTCCTATCCCTACTTCCCCCAGCCCCTGGAAACTAATCTAGGTACCTCATAAGTAGCGCATACCATATTTGTCCCTCTATGCCTGGGTTGTTTCACTTAGCATAAATGACTCAAGGTTCAGACATGTTGTAGCATGTATTAGGATTTCCTCATTTTTAAGGCTGAATAATATTTCATTATTTATATGGATGGACCAAATGTTATTTATCTACTCATCTGTCAGTGGACACTTATGTTGCTTCTACTTTTTGGCATAGTGAATAATGCTGCCATCAACATGGGTGTTCAAGTCCCCGCTTTCAGTTCTTTTGAGTATATACCCAGAAGTGGAATCACTGGGTTATAAGTTAATTCTATGTTTAATTTTGGAGGCACTGCCATGTTGTGTTCCATAGCAGCTGCTCCATTTTACTTTTCTCTTTTCTTTTTTAGGGCTGAATAATATATCAGGTTATGATATACCTAATTTTATTTATCCATTCATCTGTTGAGGAACATTTGGGTTTCCATCTTTTGGCTATTGTGAACAGAGATGCTGTACGTATTAATGTATAAGTTTTTGTTTGAACACTTATTTTCTAAACTTTGTGGTATATATCTAGGAAAGGAATCATTGAGCCATGGTAATCCCACTTGTAACTTTTTCAGGAAACATTAAAACTGTTTTACCATAGGCTGCACCATTTTATATTTTATTTCCACTAGCAGTGTTTAAGGGTTTCCAATTTTTCTGCATCCTTGCTAAAATTTATTTTTGATTTTTTATAGCCTTTCTACTTTATGTGAGTAGGTATTTCATTGTGATTGTAATGTGAATTTCCATAATAACTAATAATGTTATTCTTGTGCTGTTGGCAATTTGCTTGTCATTGTGAAGCGTGCATTTTAAGTTCTTCATTTGTAATTGGGTTTTTTGTATTTTTGCTGTTGAGTCTTAAAAGTTCCTTATATATTCTTGTAATGGACCCTCATCAGATATATAACATGCCTCTGTGGGTTGTCGTCTTACATTCTTGGTGGTGTCTTTGGATTTCTAAAAGGTTTGAATTTTTTTTTATTTCAGCATATTATGAGGGTACAGATGTTTAGGTTATGTATGTTGCCCTTGCCTCCCCCCAAGTCCGAGTTTCAAGTGTGTCCATCCCTCGGATGGTGCTCATTACACTCTCCGTGTATGCATGTACCCATCCCCTCCTGCCCCCTCCCCCCTGCCCGATATCCAATAGATGTTATCCTTATATGTGCACTTATGTGTTGATCAGTTAATACCAATTTGATGGTGAGTATATGTGGTGCTTGTTTTTACATTCTTGGGATACTCCACTTAGTAGAATGCATTCCAACTCTATCCAGGAGTATACAAGAGTATATATCACCATTGTTTCTTAAAGCTGAATAGTACTCCATGGT
>NW_012150352.1:875925-876323 GCF_000956105.1 Propithecus coquereli | reverse complement strand
GGTTTTTCCATCTGTTTACATCATCTACAATTTCTTTTTTTAGTGTTTCGTAGTTCTCCCTGTATAAGTCTCTTACATCTTTCGTTAAATATATTTCTAGATATTCGATTTTCTTTGAGGCTATTGTAAAAGGAATTGCGTTTTTCATTTGATCTTCTGCTTGACTGTTGTTGGCATATATGAATGCCTCAGATTTGTGTGTATTGATTTCATATCCTGAAACTTTGCTAAATTCATTTATCAGTTCTAGGAGTCTCTTAGATGAGTCTTTGGGGTTTTCTAGATATAATATCATATCATCAGCAAAGATCAAGAGTTTGATCTCATCTGTACCCATTTGGACACCCTTAATACCCCTCTCTTGCCTAATTACTGTGGCAAGGATTTCGAGCACTATG
>NW_012150352.1:873288-874564 GCF_000956105.1 Propithecus coquereli | reverse complement strand
CGAGTATTTCTGTTGGAATTGAACTCTAATTTTAAGCCACTATGGTCCGAGAAAGTACACGGTATAATTTCTATTTTTCTGAATTTGTTGAGGTCTGATTTGTGGCCTAGTATGTGGTCAATTTTGGAGAAAGTTCCGTGGGCTGATGAGAAGAATGTAAATTCAGCTTTATTTGGGTGGAATGTTCTGTAGAGATCTGTCAGACCCTTTTGTTCAAGAGCTCTGTTTAAGTCCATTATTTCTTTGCTTCTTTTCTGTTTGGAAGATCTGTCCAGTTCATTCAGTGGAGTGTTGAAATCCTCTGTTATTACGGTGTTATTGTTTATCATGTTGTTTAGATCAGACGAGGTTTGCTTTATGTAACTGGGTGCTCTTGTATTGGGTGCATAGATATTAAGGATTGTAAACTTTTCTTGTTGGATCTTCTCTTTCACCACTATATATGGCCATCTTTGTCTTTTTTTACTTTTGCTATTTTAAAGCTTATGTTATCTGAAAATAGTATAGCTACCCCTGCTTTCCTTTGACTTCCATTCGCCTGGGTGATAGTTTTCCATCCCTTGACCTTTAGTCTGAAGGCATCTTTGTGGGTTAGATGCGTTTCCTGTAGGCAGAAGATACTAGGCTTGTGGATTTTTATCCACTCTACCAGCCTGTATCTTTTCAGAGGACAGTTCAGGCCATTCACATTTATTGAGAAGATTGAGATTTGTGGTAGATTTCCATTCATATTGTTGGGTGGAATCCTGTTGTTTTGTTTTGCTCCTTGAGCCATCATGAAGTCCACGTTCTAGGCTTTAACTCTTGAATGATTTTACCTTGAAGAGTGTCTATTATGCTGTTCAGTGTGTAATGCAGGACTGAGTACTTCCTGTAGGGCTGGTCTGGTCTTTGCAAAATCTATCAGTGATTGCTTGTCTGGGAAGGATTTTATTACTCCCTTGTAGATGAAGCTTAATTTTACCGGATAAAGAATTCTGGGTTGGGCATTATTCTGTTTTAGAAAATTAAGGATAGGGACCCAGTCCCTTCTGGCTTGTAGGGTTTTAGATGAGAAATCAGCAGTTAGTCTGATCGGCTTTCCTTTATAGGTTATTTGTTGCTTTCGTCTCGCGGCTCGAAGAATTGCTTCTTTCGTATTTACTTTGGTCAGTCTAATAACTACGTGACGTGGTGATTGCCTTTTCACATTGAGTCTCCCGGGAGTTCTGTGTGCTTCTTGTATCTGGGTGTCCAGATTTCTGGCCAGGCCTGGCATATTTTCCTCCAGTATTCC
>NW_012150352.1:870866-873238 GCF_000956105.1 Propithecus coquereli | reverse complement strand
GTCCAGATTTCTGGCCAGGCCTGGCATATTTTCCTCCAGTATTCCATGAAATAAGTTTTCCAGCCCTTGAGTATCTTCTTCTTCTCTCTCTGGAAGACCGATGATCCTAAGGTTCTGTTTCTTTACATAATCCCACATTTCTTGAAAGGTTTGGTCTTGTCTCTTGCTTCTGAGTTCTTTTTCTTCATCTGATTTGTTCAGCACATAGACATTATCTTCAGGCTCTGAGATTCTTTCCTCTGCATGATCCATTCTGTTCTTGAGGCTTTCCATTGTGTTTTGAAGTTCCATGAATTCCTCCTTCATTGACAGAATTTCTGTTTGGTTTTTCCTTAGTATTTCAATTTCTTTGGAAAATTTTTCATTCATTTCCTGGATTGTTCTTGTGGTTTCTTTATTGGTTCGGATTCTATTTTCTCTTCTCTTCCGTTCAGTTTCCTTACAATCCATAATTGGAATTCTTCCTCTGTCAGCTTAATCGTATCATGTACGTTGGTATCTGTTGATGGAGATGGAATATTTTCTTTTGGAGGTGACTTTTCTCTCTGATCTTTCATGTTTCCTGTGTTCTTTCGCTGATTCTTTCTCATCAGGCTGCTTTGTCAAGGACTGGATGTGCTATTACTGGTTTATGAACTTAATTTTGGGGCTCCAAAGGGATGTTCCTTGGCAGAGCTGAAGAGATGTTCCTTGGTCTTGTGCTGTCTTGGTGGGGTTTTGGCCTGTTGGATTATCTCTGGCCTGTTGTCTGCTCCTTCTGCTTACAGAGATTAGTCAGTTTCTTTTCCTTGCTTAGCTTTCCAGGAGTTGGGTCACTTTTGAGTGCGTGACTCCGCTATCGACTACTTGGTTGAGATGGAAGGCACTGGGTTTAGTTATGAGGTTGCTCTCTCTTTTGTTTCTTGAATTTTGCGTGGAGGAGTCAGTTTTCAAGGTATTCCAGAACTTTTGAATTGAGCTCTAAAATCCCAAATGGGACACACAAAAGCCTGAGTCTTTGGGAAAAGTTTTGCCACTCCCAAGGGCTACTTGAGCCTTGTTACCACTTAAGATGTGGTGAGAAGAGCAGCAGGAATCAGCGTGCCTGAGACAGTATACTTCAGAAATTGCTTGATCTGTAGCTAGGAGAGAGCTGCTAATATGTTATTCAGGGCTCATTAGGCACTCTTGTGGAGGAATTCCTAATGGGTGTGTCAGTTGGTGCAATTGCTAAGGACTCTGGTCGAGATTTTCCTTCCCAGACCACTAGCCCCTAAGATGACAACAGCCTGGGCACCAAGTGCAAGCTTTTGTGTTATATTCTTGTCTGGTGTTCAAAACCGATCAGCTGTATCACGTCAACAAACTGTCCCCTTTTGCTTAGATCCAAGGTCATACAGATTCAGGCTAGTCCTATGGGGAAAGTATTTTTTCTCCTTTCTCCCTACCTTCATTGGCGGGCTCTGTCCTGGAGGGCTGTGGGAGGGGCGTTGGCTGAGACTGTCACAAGGCCCGGCCTGAAAAACGTCTTCTCCCATTTCTTCCCTCCTCTGAGGGCGGGTTTTCACCTGCCATAGGGGGAGATAACCCCCCAGACTGGGGGAAGGGCATTTCCTGGGGCTACCTGGCATCTCTGCTCAGGAAGTGGCAACCCTTATTATTCCATCCCTTCAAGGGCAGAGTTGTCTAGCTGGTAAGAAGTACACACTTCAGGGCTGCTAGAGAAGCCCTGCCTAAGGCCCCTGAGTGACTCAGACCAGAAAGCAGCCTGTCCTGCTATTCCACCCCAGCGAATGCAGGGTCAGTCCCTTTGGTACGCAATATCAGTGGTCAGATCTTAGTCAAGGATCATCCACTACCCCTACAGGGTCACAGTCCAGAGAACAGCTTCCCTTCTTCCTCCGCACTACCAGGGGTGGGGAACTAATTCTTTGGGAGGAGGTGCTGATTGCCAAGTCACAGCGAAAATGAGGCTACAGGACCCCGCTGGTAAAACAGCCTCTTTCACTCTCTACTTGGCCCTTCCCATAGTGGAGTCTGTCCATTTGGCTGGCAGCTCCAGCTACCAAGTCGCAGCAGAGAGGTGACTACATGTCTCAGCTTGAAGAGTGGTGTCCTTTGTCACTAGACACTCCTAGGGGTGTGTGCTGTCTCTTTGGTGCAAAATAGCCCCGCTGTGGAGATTCAACATCAGGCTCCTGCGGTCGTGGGTTTCAGATGTACACCCACACACATACACACTCGCAGAAAGAGAGTAAAAAGGAAGAGAAAAGGAAAGAGAAGGAAAGAGGAAAAATATGTGTATATATATGTATAACATGAGAATTTCTCTCTAAAGCAGGGCTTAAAATTTTCTGGAAAAGTTTGACAAAGTATATCATGTGAATTCAGAT
>NW_012150352.1:869242-870776 GCF_000956105.1 Propithecus coquereli | reverse complement strand
TGAGCGGGGGGGGGTCGAGTTGCCTGGCAGAGGGGGTGGTTATGTGTCCCGGATCACAGTTCTACAAGCGGTCTCCCTCAGTTCACCTTCAGTTCCCCATCACTTTTGCGGACAGCACCAGCGACTGAATGGATCAGGGCCCCTGGAGACCGCCTCGAAACTCGGCAGAAATATCTATCTTTTTCCCCTTTCCGCCTTTCGGAGGTGGGGTTTGAGTCCCCTGCTGGGGCAGACTGTCTGCAGATTTGGGAGAAAAAGTGGCTGCGTGCGCTACTCTCCTCCTCTATCCTCCTCACAGGGCGCTACCAGCTCTGCCGCGGAGGCAGTGTCTATGACTCAGGCCATTGCCCGGGCAACAAATCCCAGCGGTCGCAGGCTCTGGGCTCCCCGAATGGCGACTGTCCACAAACTGCTAGTCAGCACTGGAGCCAACTGCACCGGGAGGGCATCCAGAGCCAGAGTCCGCCCTTGCCGACTCCCGGAGATGCCTCCCAGAGCCGCCCGCTGAGCCCGCCGCCCCTCCACACATGGTGACTCTGGACCAATCCGCCGGAGGACTCTGTGCTGTGTTCCTCCCAGCGCCTGCCGAACTTTCAGCGATTTCCACGCGTAGAGCCTCTTTTATGGTGTTCCCCTCCCCCGATCTAGTCCTGGTGGTCTCCTGTGGCAAGAAGCTGCCTCCAAACTCTCCCGCGTGGGCTTGGGCAGCGTCTGATCCGGGAAGTGCCCTCTGGGGTCAGTCCCCCCCCTCCGATGCTGACCCAGCGCCATGCGCCGGCGATTTCAAAATGGACCCCGCTCCTGTCTTGGCTCCCCACCGCTTGTCGGTCTGTGCTACCACTTCGCACTGACTTCTGGCACTTCCCTGCCTCCGTGAGAGTGGGGTTTGGTAAAGGAAGAGTCGTCTTCCTGTGAGTCAGATCTCACTGCCCGGGCCAGCCCGCCGCCGGGTGCGGCCGTCCCACGCTGCTCTCCCTCGCCCGTTTGACCCGCACTCTCCAGTATTTGCGGGAACTTCTCCAGTTCACCTTATTTTTTCCGCAGCACCGCTTGTCCTTCACTGCTTCTCTGTAGATTCACGAAGCTGATCCTGTGGGAGAGCGCCTCACTTGCATGTGGGTGTCCGTGTTCTTCAACTCCCACTCTGGGAGCAGAGAGCCAGGAGGTCACCCTTAATCCGCCATTTTCCTACTCCTCAGTCCCACATTTCTTGTAAGCTTGTTTCTTTTTTCTTTATTTTCTGCTCAATCTCTGTGACTGACTCATTCATTTGGAAGGAGCTGTCTTCAATCTCTGAGAATCTTTCTTCTGTTTGATCTACCCTGTTCTTGAGGCTTTCCATGGTGTTTTGAAGTTCCCTGAATAAGTCCTTTATTTCCAGGAGTTTGGTTTGATTTTTCTTTAATATTTCAATTTCTTTTTTTTTTTTTTTGAGACAGAGTCTTGCTCTGTTGCCCAGGCTAGAGTGCCGTGGCGTCAGCCTAGCTCACAGCAACCTCAAACTCCTGGGCTCAAGTGATCCTTCTGCCTCAGC
>NW_012150352.1:846339-868867 GCF_000956105.1 Propithecus coquereli | reverse complement strand
TTGGTTAGTGTTCATTGCTAGAGAGCTGGTGTTCCTCTTTGGGGGTGTGCTTTCCATTTGATTTTTCATACTTCCAGAAATCTTTCACTGGGTCCTTCCCATCTGGATCCACTGTTACTTTTCTTTCAGATTTCGATTAGAAAGTAACAGGCCCTGTGTATTTTCTCTTGATCTGCCGCTAGAGGGATCCGCTAGTATGTTGTTCGGGGTTCTCTTAATGGAAGGGATTACTTGGGGAACTTGTTTTGGTCTCTTGCCAGGGTTTTCATTCCCTAGCCATGGGTTTCACTGTTGGTAGCTGACCAGAGGCGGAAATGCAGTCATACCAGATGACCTAAACTGGTCTGGTGAGGAAAGTCACTAGGCCGTCAGCTATTGGTCAGTGCCAAAGCCCCAGGGACTGGTGCTTGTCGCCGATGGGGAGTGGCTCTTTATGTCTTGCTGCTGCAAGCTCAGAGGTACCCGATTAGGGAGTTGAGTCATCAGGGCACCCCATGGTCTCCTTTATGTCTCCCTCCCCCAATCTCACGCCAGTCCAGCAATAGCTCTCGCTCTTACTGGCCCACCCTGAACAGTCCTAATTGCCAGCAGCAGTTTCCAGGTTAGAGTCCTCTATTCAGTAATCACCTCTTCGTTCAGGACCCGCTGGGTGCCAGAGACCAGCTTCCTGACTCCTAACTGCCTCCAGAGGTAGCCCAGACCAGCTCCTCCCCTGTCTGGTGCAGTCCTGACACGGAGCTCTGGGGAGTTCAAGATGATCCCTGCTCATGTCCCCTCTCCGCCAAGCCCCACGTTTCCTGCCACAATTCTACCTCCACTTCACACAGGTCCCTGACTCTCAGTGGGCTTGTTAGCCAGTGGGGAAGCTAGACTGTCTCGTGAGGGTCTTATCCCAGTGCACTTACTGGCCAGGTGGACACAGCCATCCCACGCTCCACTCTCTATTGTCTGTCCTGTGTTTTCCAGGATTTTTGGTCCTATCTCCCGTTCACCTTATTCTTTTCCCTGATTTGTGTGTCCCACACTGAATCTCCACCGATTCAACTCGCTGGTTTTGCAGGAGAGCAATCCGATCATGTGCAGCAGACCAATTTCTATGCCTCTTTTTCAGGAAGCAGGGATCCGCGAGGTTACCTTAACTCCGCCATTTTTTCTCCTGCCTGACTTATTCTTTCTTATGTGTGTTTGACAAGAAACTCTACACACAACTTCAGTTCTCAGAATTACGGAAACATAAAAACAACCAAATGTCTAGTTCATTTCTCTAATTGAAATTAAGGGTTTTCGTATGTATCTCCATTCTGCCTAAATTAAACCCTCTTCCCACAAGTGAATTCTTTCTCAGGCATGTAGGCAGAAAATTCTACACATTGCTTTGGTTCTCAGAGTTAATGAACAGGGAAACAATTGAGTGTCTAGCTGCTTTTTCTAAGTGAATAGAAGCATTCTCATATATAACTCTTTTCCAGCTAAAAACTACCTTCTTGGTACGAAATGACTTTCTGTTTCTTAGGTGTGTTTGACAAGAAACAATTCACACTTTTTGGCTCTCAGAGTTACGCAAGTAAAGGAACAATGGTGTGTCTAGCTGCTTTCTCTAACTGAATATAAGGGTTTTCATAAGTTACTCCTTTCCGCCTAAAAATTACACTCTTCTTATGGAATGTCTTGCCCTTTCTTATATGTGTTTGAGAATAAACTACACACTGCTTCAATTACCAGAGGTAAGCAAACATAGAAAGAGCCAGGTGTCTAGCTCCTTTCTCTAAGTGTATAGCAGTGTTTTCATGTGTATCTCCATTGTGGCTAAAAATGACCTTCTTCGTACAATATCACTTTCTCTTTCTTAGGTGTGTTTGACAAGAAACACTACACACTGCTTCACCTCTCAAAGTTGCCTAAAGGTAGAAACGACTGAGTGTGTAGCTCCTTTCTCTTAGTGAATATAAGGGTTTCTACATGTATCTCCGTTGCAGCTAAAATTTACCCTCTTCCCATGAACGAATTCTTCTTTCTCAGGCGTGTTTGACAAGAAACTCTGCACACTACTTCACTTCTCTGAGTTATGCAAACATAGAAACAACCGAGTGTCTAGCTATTATCTCTATGTCAATATTAGGGTTTTCATATTTGTCTCTTTTGCAGCTGAAAGTTACCCTCTTCCTATGAAGTGACTCTGCTTCTTAGGTGTCTGACAAGAAACTCTATGCAACACTTGGGTTCTCAGAATTAGGCCAACATAGAAGCAACCGATTGTCTTGCTGCTTTCTCTAACTGAATGTAAGCGTTTTCCTATGTATCACACCCAAGAAAGAAAAAGTCATTTCATAGGACGAGGGTAAATGTTAGCCTGAAAGGAGTTTCATATGAAAACACTTGCATACACTCAGTGAAAGTAGCTAGACACTCAGTTGTTTCTATGTTTCCATAACTCTGAGAACCAAAGTAGTGTGCAGTCTCTTCTCAAACACACCTGAGAAACAGAAAGTTATTTCGTATGAAGAAAATTTTTAGGCAGAAAGTACTTACAAATGAAAACTCTTACTTGCACTTAAAGAAAGAAGCTAGACACTTGGTTGTTTCTATGTGTGCATACCTCTAAGAAGCGAAGCAGTGTGTAGAGTTTCTTGGGAAAGAAACCAAAGAAACAAAAAGACATTTTGTACAAAGAAGATAATTTTTAGCTGGAATGGAGATTCATACGATATTCCTTATATTCATTTAGATAAAGGAGCATGTTTGACAGGAAGCTCTGCACACTACTTCAGTTCTCAATTAGGCAAACATGGAAACAACCGATTGTCTAGCTGCTTTCTCCAAGTGAATATAAGGGTTTTCCTAAGTTACTCTATTCCAGCTAAAAATTACGCACTTCGTTCAAAATCACCTGTTCTTTCTTACGTGTGTTTGAGAATAAACTACACACTGCTTAAGGTACCAGAGGTAAGAAAGCATAGAAACAACCGAGCGTCTAGCTCCTTTCTCTTAGTGACTATAAGGGTTTCCATATATATCGCCACTGTGGCTAAAATTACCCTCTTCCTACGAAGTGACTTGTTCTTTCTTGTGTGTGTTTGACAAGACTCTCTACACACTGCTTCAGTTCTCAGAGTTATGGAAACGTAGAAACAACCGATTGTCTCGCTGCTTTCTCTCCATGAATATAAGAATTTTCATATGTATCTTCATTACAGCTAAAAATTATCCTCTTTGGACGAAATGACTTTGTGTTTCTTAAGTGTGTTTGACAAGAAATTCTACACACACTGCTTCTATTCTCACAGTTATGAAAACATAGAAACAACCGAGTACCTAGCTGCCTTTTCTCAGTGAATGTAAAGATTTCCATATGTATCTCCATTCCAGCTAAAAATTACCATCTTCATATGAAATGACTTATTTTTTCTTAGCTGTATTTGACAAGAAACTCTACACACTACTTTGGTTCTCAGAGATAAGTCAACATAGAAACAACCGTCTGTCTAGCTACTTTCTCTAAGTGAATGTAAGCGTATTCATATGTAACTCCTTTCTGGCAAAAAATTACCTTCTTGGTACAAAATGAATTTCTGTTTCTTAGCTGTGTTTGCCAAGAAACTTTACACACAACGTCAGTTCTCAGAATTATGGAAATATAGAAACTACCGAATGTCTAGCTCATTTCTCTAATTGAAATGATGGGTTTTCATATGTATCTCCATTAGCCTAAAATTTACCCTCTTCCTACAAACGAATTCTTCTTTCTCAGGTGTGTTTGAAAGAAATTCTACACACTGCTTCGCTTCTCAGAGTTAATCAACAGGGAAACAACCGAGTGTCTCGCTGCTTTCTCTAAGTGAATGTAAGCGTTCTCATATGTAACTCCTTTTCGGCTACATACTACCCTCCTGGTATGAAACGGCTTTCTATGTCTTAGGCGTGTTTGACAGGAAACTCTACAGACTACTGCAGTTCTCAGTTACACATACATAGAAAGAAGCGAGTGTCTACCTGCTCATTATAAGTGAAGGAAAGCATTCTCATATTTGTCTCCTTTCCAGCTAAATGTTACCCTTTTTGTATGAAATGACATTTTATTTCTTTGGAGTGTTTGACAAGATACTCCACACACTACTTTGGTTATCAGGGTTATGCAAACATGGAAACAAACTTGTGTCTAGCCCCTTTCTCCTACTGAATATAGCGGTTTGCATATGTATCTGCTCTGCTGCTAAAAATGACCCCTTTGGTGTGAAATGACTTTCTGTTTCTCAGGTATGTTTGAAAAGAAACAATACACACTGCTTTGGTTATCAGAGTTAGGCAAACATAGAAACAACCAATTGTCCAGCTGTTTTCTCTAAGTGAATATAAGGTTTTTGTATGTTTCTTTATTCTGGCTAAAGATTACCGCCTTCGTACAGAATGATCTATTCTTTCTTATGTGTGTTTGACAAGAAACTCTACACACCACTTTAGTTCTCAGAATTACGGAAACATAAAAACAACCGAATGTCTAGCACATTTCTCTAATTGAAATTAAGTGTTTTTGTATGTACCTCCTTTCCGCCTAAAATTTACCGTCTTCTCACGAACGAATTCTTCTTTCTCTGGCGTGTTTGACAGGAAATTCTACACACTGCTTCAGTTCTCAGAGTTAATCAACAGGGAAACCACCGAATGTCTAGCTGCTTTCTCTAAGTGAATGTAGGCATGTTCATATGTCACTCCTTTCTGGCAAAAGATTACCCACTTTGTATGAAATGAATTTCTGTTTCTTAGCTGTGTTTGCCAAGAAACTCTACACCCAACTTTAGTTCTCTGAGTTACAGAAACATAGACATGACCGGGTGTCTAGCTCCTTTCTCTAATTGACATCAAGGGTTTTTGTATATATCTCCATTCCGCCTAAAATTTACCCTCTTCCTATGAAATGAATTCTTCTTTCTCAGTTGTGTTTGACAAGAAATTGTACACACTGCTTCGGTTCCCAGAGTTAATCAACAGGGAAACAACCGAGTGTCTAGCTGCTTTCTCTAAGTGAATATAAGCACTCCTCTATGTAACTCTTTTCCCCCTAAAAACTACCCTCTTGGTACGAAATGACTTTCTGTTTCTTAGGTGTGTTTGACAAGAAACAATACACATTTCTTTGGCTCTCAGAGTTATGCAAGTAAAGAAACAATGGTGTGTCTAGCTGCTTTCTCTAAGTGAATATAAGGGTTTTCATAAGTTACTCCATTCCGCCTAAAAATTACCCTCTTCTTACAAAATGTCTTTCCCTTTCTTATGTGTGTTTGAGAATAAACTACACACTGCTTTAGTTACCAGAGATAAACCAACACAGAAACAGCCAAATGTCTAGCTCCTTTCTCCAAGTGTGTATAAGTGTTTTCATATGTGTCTCCATTGCAGCTAAAATTTACCCTCTTTGTACGAAATGACTTTTTGTTTCTTAGCTGTGTTTGACAAGAAACTCTGCACACTACTTCACTTCTCTGAGTTATGCAAACATGGAAACAACTGAGTGTCTAGCTATTATCTCTATGTCAATATTAGGGTTTTCATATGTATCTCCTTTGTGGCTGAAAGTTACCCTCTTCCTACGAAATGACTCTGCTTCTTAGGTGTCTGACAAGAAACTCTACACAACACTGGTTCTCAGAATTACGCCAACATAGAAGCAACCAATTGTCTTGCTGCTTTCTGTAACTGAATGTAAGCGTTTTCATATATATCATGCCTAAGAAAGAAAAATTCATTTCATAGGATGAGGGTAAATGTTAGCCTGAAAGGAGTTTCATATGAAAACACTTGCATACACTCAGTGAAAGTAGCTAGACATTCGGTTGTTTCTATGTTTGTATAACTCTGAGAACCGAAGTAGTGTGTAGAGTTTCTTGTCAAACACACCTAGAGAAGGGAAAATCATCTCATACAAAGAGGGTAATTTTTAGCCAGCAAGGAGTTAAATATGAAAACTCTTACTTGCACTTAGAGAAAGCCACTAGACACTCGGCTGTTTATGTTTGGTTACCTGTGTGCATAGTAGTATTTTGTTCTCTTACTCATCAAACATGTCTAAGAAAGCATTTCTTTCTAGGCAGGTAATATTAGCCAGAAATATGTTTCATATGAACACACTTATATTCACTGAAAGAAACAAGCTAGACGTTTACAGGTTTGCATATGCCTCTGAACTGCAGCAGTGTGTTCTTTTTCTTTTCAAACATTCCAAGGTATAAGACGGTGTTACTTACAGATACTACTCTTAGGTTTAGTGTTAAGGTTAGTGGTAGTGTTACTGTTATGGCTATGATCACAGCTACAGCTATGGTTTAAGCTAGGCCTAGGGTTAGGATTAGGTTTAGACTTAGGTCTAGTGTTAGCATTAGGTTTAGGGTTAGGGGTAGGGTTAGAATTAGTGTTAGGGCTAATTCTAGGTTTAGTCCCAGAAATACGGTTAGGGTTAGGGTTAGTGTTATGGCTACAGTTAGGCTTAGGGTTAGGGCTGGGTTAGGGTTAGGCCTAGGTATAGCATTAGTGTTAGGGCTATTGCTAGTGTTATTGTTAGGGTCAGGGTTAGGGTTAAGTCTAAGGTTAGGGCTAGTGTTAGTATTAGGAGCAGCTTTAGGGCTATGGTTAGCATTGGGCTAGGGTTAGGGTCAGGGCCAGCTTTAGGGTTAGAGTTAGGGTTATGGTTAGGGTTAGGACTATGGTTAGGTTTAGGGTTAAGGTTATTTTTAGGGTTAGAGCTAGTGTTAGGGTTAGGTATAGTTTTGGGTTAAGGCTAGTGATAGGGTGAGATTTATGCCTGTGGTTAGGCTTATGCTTAGGATTAAGGCTAAGGTAAGGGTAAAGGATAGGGTTACTGCTAGTGTCAGTGTTAAGGTGAGGGTTAGGGTTACAGCTGGGTTAGGGCTAATGTTAATGTCAGAGTCAGGGTTACAGCTAGGGTTAGGGTTAGGGCTAAGGTTAGGTTTAGATCTAGCTTTAGGTTTGTGGTAGGGGTATGGTTAGGGCTAGTGTTAGGGCCAGGGGTAGGGTTAGGGCTGGGGTTAGGGTTATGAGTAGGTTTAGAACTACGGTTAGGGTTAGTGTTAGGGCTAGGGCTAGGTTTAGTCCTAGGGCTAGGGTTATCTTTTGGTTTATGTTTAAAGTTAGGACTAGGGTAATGTTTAGGGCTAGGGACAGGGTTCACACTAGGGTTACAGTTACGGTTGGTGCTATTTTCAGGTTTAGGATCGGAGTTAGGTCCAGCCTTAGGGTTAGGGTTAGGGCTGGGGTTAGGGTTAGGATGAGGGTTAGGGTTAGGGATAGTGCAAGTGTTAGGGTTAGGGCTAGGTTTAGGGTATGGGCTAGGGTTGGGGATAGGGTTATGGCTAGTGTTAGTGTTAGTGATAGGTTTAGGGTTATGGTTAGGGCTAGGATGTGGGTTAGTGTTAGGGCTAGGGTTAGGTTTAGGGTAGGGTTAGGTTTAGGGTTAGGGCTAGGGTTAGGGTTAGGTTTAAGGCTACTCTTAGGGTTAGGGTTAGGACAGGGATATCTTTAGCATCAATGATAGGGCTAGCGTTAGGGTTAGATCTAGGGTTAGATTATGGCTAGTGTTTGGGTTAGGGTTTGGGTTAGGGTTAGGGTTAGGGCTAGTTGTAAGATTAATGTTAAGGGTAGAGGATATGTTTAGACCTAGGTCTAGGATTTTGGTTAGGGTTACTCTTAAGTTTAGTGCTACAGTTAGGTTTAGGTCTAATGTTAGGTTTAGGGCCAGATTTAGGTTTAAGATTAGGGGTGGGCTTACTGATAGGGCTATGGTTAGGGCTAGTGTTAAGTTTAGGGCTAGTGTTAGGGTTAGGGCAAGGTTTAGGGGTAAGTTTAGGGTTAGAGTTAGGATTGATTCCAGTGTTAGGGTTGGGGTTAGGATTAGGTTTACACTTAGGGGTAGGTTTAGCTTTTGGGATAGGTTTAGGGTTAGCTTTAGGGTTAGGTCCGGGTTAGGGTTAGGGCTAATGATAGGGTTAGTGTTATGGTTAGAGCTATGGATAGGTTTAGGGTTATCTTTAGTGCTAGGGTTAAGGCTCTTGTCAGCTTTAGGGCTAAGGTTAGGGTTAGGGTTAGGGCTGGATTAGGGTTAGGGGTTGGTTTAGCATTAGTGTTAGGGTTAGTGCTAGTGTTATTGTTAGAGTCAGGGTTAGGGTCAAGAGCAGGGTTAGGGCTAGGTTTAGTGTTAGGGTCATCGTTAGGGCTACGTTAAGTGTTAAGGCTATGTTTAGGGTTAGGGTTAGCTTTAGTGTCAGGGTAGGGCTATGGTTAGAGTTAGGGCTATGATTAGGGTTACGGTTACGGTTAGGGTTAGGGTTAGGATTACTGCTAGTGTTAGGCTTAGGGTCAGGGTTAGGATTAGGGCTAGGGTTAGGGCTAGGGTTAGGGATAGGGGTAGGGATAGGCTTAACATCAGGGTTAGGTCTAGCAGTAAAGGTAAGACTAGGTTTAGGGTTAGGGCTAGCGTTAGGTTTAGATCCAGATTTAGGGTTAGGGTTAGTGTTAGGGCTAAGGCGAAGTTTATGCCTATGGCTAGGGTTAGTAATAGCACCAGGTTTGGCACTAGGTCTGGGGTTTTACATTTGTAGAAGCTCATTCTTGTATACGCCTTAAAGCTTCTTTGCACACAAGGAAGGCTTTCGTATCAAGAGGGTGATTTTTAGCTGGAAAGGAGTTTCATATGAAAACACTTTTATATTGACTCAGAGAATTATGCTAGACAATTGGCTGTTTATAGGAGTTCATAACTGTGTGACTGAAGCAATGTGTTCTTTCTTATCAAATATTTCAATGTATGAGAAGATATTACTTGTAGATATTTCTCTTAGGCTGAGTTTTAAGGTTAGTGGTAGTGCTAGTGCTAGGACTAGGGTTAGAGCTAGGGCTATGGTTAGAGCTATAGCTATGGTTTAAGCTAGGGCTGGGATTAGGGCTAGGATAAATGTCAGGGTTAGGTCTAGGGTTAGGGTTAGGCCTAGGGTTAGGATTGGGGCTTGCTTTAGTGGTAGGGTTAGGGCTAGGATTAGGGTTAGGTTTAGGGCTAGGGTTGGGGATAAGGCTAGCTTTAGGGTTATGGATAGGCCTTAGGTTAGGGTTAGAGCTAGGGGTAGGTTTAGGGTTAGGGCTGGTTTAGGGTTAGGCCTAGGTTTTGTGTTAGTGTTAGGGCTAGTGGTAGTGCTATTGTTAGGGTCAGGGCTAAGGTTAAGTCTAAAGTTAGGGCTAGTGTTAGTGTTAGGGGCAGCTTTAGGGCTAGGGTTAGTGTTGGGCTAGAGATAGGCTTAGGGCCAGTTTTACTGTTAGGGTTAGGGCTATGGTTAGGGTTAGGGCCATGGTTAGGTATAGGGTAAAGCTTCTTTTTAGGGTTAAGGCTAGTGTTAGGGTTAGGTATAGTTTTGAGTTCAGGCTAGTGGCAGGGTGGAGTTTATTCCTACGGTTAAGCTTATGCTTAAGGTTAGGGCTATTGTTAAGGTAATGGATAGGGTTACTGCTAGTGTCAACCTTAAAGTGAGGGTTAGGGTTATGTCTGGGTTAAGGCTAATGTTAATGTCAGAGTCAGGGTTATGGCTAGGGTTAGGGTTAAGGGTAGGGTGATGTTTAGGGCTAGCTTTAGTTTTGTGGTCGGGGTATGGTTAGGGATAATGTTAGGGCTAGGGTTAGGGTTAGGGCTAGGGTTAAGGTTATGGGTAAGTTTAGAACTAGGGTTAGGATTAGTGTTAGGTCTAGGGTAGGTTTAGTCCCAGCTAGGGTTAGGATTAAAGTTAGGGTTAGGGATAGGGTTAATGCTAGTGTTAGGGTTAGGGTGAGGGCTAGGGTTGGGGATAGGATTAGGGCTAGTGTTAGAGTTAATGATAGGTTTATGGTGAGGGTTAGGGCTAGGGTTAGGGTTAGTGTCAGGGCTATGGTTATGTGTAGGGATAGGGCTACGTTAGGCTTAGGTCTAGGATTAGGCTTAGGGTTAGTGCTAGTGTTAGGATTAGGGTCAGTGTTAGGGTTAAGTGCAGGGTAAGGGCTAGGGTCTGAATTAGGTTTAGGGCCAGGATTAGGGTTAGTGTCACAGGCAGGTCTTTTTAAGGGTTAAGGTTAGGATTAGGTTTAGGTTTAGGGCTATTGTTAATGTTAGCTTTAGGGTTAGGTCTAGGGTTAGGGTTATGGTTAGTGCTAGTGTTAGGGTTAGGTCAGTGTTAAGGTGAACTGCAGGGTTAGAGCTGGGGGTCTGAGTTACAGTTAGGGCCAGGGTTAGGGTTAGTGTTATGGGTAGGTCTCCTTAAGAGTTAGGGCTAGGCTTGGGGTTAGGGTTAGTTTTAGGTCTAGTGTTAGTGTTAGGGTTAGGGTTATCATTAGGGTTATGGCTATGTTTAGGATTAGTGGTAAGGCTAAGGTTTAGGCCTAGGGCTAGTGTTATTGGTAAGGCTAGGTTAAGGGTTGGGGTTATGGTTAGGGCTAGTGTTAGTGTTATGGTCAACGTTAGGGCTAGGGTAAGTGTTAGGGCTAGGTTTACTCTTAGGGTTAGCTTTAGGGTTAGGGTAGGGCTATGGTTAGGTTTAGGGCTATGGCTAGGTTTAGGGTTAGGGTTATTGTTAGGGTTAGGGCTAGTTTTAGGGTAAGTGTTAGGGTAAGTTCTAGTTTTGAGTTCAGGGCTATGGATAGGGTGAGGTTTATGCCTAGGTTTTGGTTTACGGTTAGGGTAGAGCTATGGTTGGTGATAGGGTTAGGGCTAGAGTTAGCGTTAGTGATAGTTTTAAGATTAGGTTATGGCTCGACTAGGGTTAGGTTTACGGGTTGGTTTAGGGATAGAGTAAAGATTAGCATTAGGGTCAGGGCTAGGTCGAGTCCTAGGGCTAGGGTTATCTTTTGGGTTATGTTTAAAGTTAGGGCTAGGGTTAGGGTTAGGGTTAGGGCTAGTGTTAGGTTTAGGGTCAGAGTCAGTGTTAGGTCTAGCATTAGGGTTAGAGTTAGGGCTGGGGTTAGTGTTAAGGTGAACGTTAGTGTTAGGGTCATGGTTAGGTTTAGAATACGGGCCAGGGGTGGGGATAAGGTTATGGATGGTGTTAGCATAAGTGATAGGTTTAGGGTTAAGGTTAGGTCTAGGTTTAGGGATACTGCTAGTGTTAGGTTTCAGGTTAGGTCTAGTATTAGGATTAATGTTAGGGCTAAGGCTAGGTTTTGGCCTAGGACTAGGGTTAGCGTTAGGGTTAGGGTTAGTGGTACTGTTAGGGTTAGGTTTAGGGTTAAGTTTAGGGCTAGGTTTAGGATTAGTGTTAGGACTAAGGCTAGGTTGAGGCTTTGGGTTGGGGTTAGGATTAGGGTTAGGGTTAGGGCTAAGGTTAGGGTTAGGTTTAGGTTCAGGATCAG
Source organism: Propithecus coquereli (assembly GCF_000956105.1). Taxonomy (NCBI): domain Eukaryota; kingdom Metazoa; phylum Chordata; class Mammalia; order Primates; family Indriidae; genus Propithecus; species Propithecus coquereli. Next base: position 857,497 of record NW_012150352.1, on the reverse strand, counting down.
GGTCATCATTACGGTTAGGGTTAGAGTTAGGGATAGGGTTAGGGTTACGGTTAGAGTTAGGGCTACAATTAGGGTTAGGGTTAGGGTTAGGATTACTGCTAGTGTTAGGGTTAGGGTCATGGTTAAGATTAGTGCTAGGGTTAGGGCTAGGTTTAGGGTTATGGTTAACATCAGGGTTAGGTCTACTGGTAAAGGTAAGGCTAGGTTTATTGTTAGGGCTAGCATTAGGTTTAGGGCCAGCTTTAGGGTTAGGGTTAGGGTTAGTGTAAGGGCTAAGGTGAGGTTTACACCTAGGGCTGGGGTTAGATTAGTGCTAGGTTTGGCACTAGGTCCAGGGTTTTACATGTGTAGAAGCTTATTCTCGTATGTGCCTTAAAGCTTCTATGCACCGAAGAAAGGCATTTCATATCAACAGGGTGATTTTTAGCTGGAAAGGAGTTTCATATGAAAACACTTATATTCACTCAGAGAATTGTGCTAGACGATTGGTTGTTTACAGGCGTTCATAACTGTGTGAGCTGAAGCAGTGTGTTCTTTTCTTATCAAATATTTCAATGAATAAGAAGATATTACTTATAGATATTTCTCATAGGTTTAGTTTTAAGGTTAGTGGTAGTGCTAGTGCTAGGGCTAGGGTTAGAGCTAAGGTTATGGTTACAGCAACAGTAATGGATTAAGCTAGGGCTAGGGTTAGGGCTAGGGTAAATGTTAGGGTTAGGTCTGGGGTTAGGGTTAGGGCTAAGGTTAGGGTTGGGGATAACTTTAGCATTAGGGTTAGGGCTAGGATTAGGGTTAGGTTTAGGGCTAGGGTTGGGGATGGGGCTAGCTTTAGGGTTAGGGATAGGCCTTGGGTTAGGGTTAGGGCTTGGGTTAGAGTTAGCATTAAGATTAGGGTTAGGGTTAGGGCTAGTGTTAGGGTTTTCCTTAGGGTTAGGCTTAGGGTTAGGATTAATGTTAGGGCCAAGTCTAGGTTTAGGCCTAAGGCTAGTGTTAGGGTTAGGGCTAGGGTTAGGGTTAGGGCTAGTTCTAGCATTAATGTTAGGGAAGCGGATAGGTTTACACCTATGTCTAGGATTTTGGTTAGGGTTACTCTTAAGTTAAGGACTATGGTTAGGTTTAGGTCTAGGGTTCGGTTTAGGGCCAGCTTTAGGTTTAGGATGAGGGGTAGGCTTCATGATGGGGCTAGGCTTAGGGTTAGTGTTAGGGTTAGGGCTAGGTTTAGGCTTAGGTTTAAGGCTAGTGTTAGGGTTAACATTAGGTTTAGGTCTAGGTTTGGGTTAAGGTTAGGTTTAGATTAGAGCTAGTGTTAGGCTTAGGGTTAGAGTCAGAGCTAGTTCTAGGATTAATGTTAGGGCAGAGGATAGGTTTAGACCTAAGTCTAGGATTTCAGTTAGGGTTACTGTTTAGTTTATGGCTAGAGTTAGGTTTAGGTGTAGGGTCAGATTTAAGGCCCGCTTTAGGTTTAGGATTAAGGTTAGGCTGACTGAGAGGGCTAGGGTTAGGGCTAGTGTTACGGTGAGGGCTACCGTTAGGGTTAGGACTAGGTTTAGGGGTAAGTTTAAGGTTAGAGTTAGGGTTGGGCCAGTGTTAGGGTTGGGTTTAGGTTTAGGTTTACGCCTATGGTGAGGTTGACCTTTTGGAATAGAGTTAGGTTTAGGTTTAGGATTAGAGTTAGGGATAAGGCTAGGTTTAGGTCTAGGGCCAGGGTTCACATTATTCCTAGGTTTAGGAAAAGGTCTAAGGTTTTACATTTGTAGAAGCTCATTCACATATGCACCTTACATGCTTCTATGACAACAGGAAAGGAATTGCATACCAAGAGGGTAATTTGTCACTGGAAAGGCGTTTCATATGAAAACACTCATATTCACTCAGAGAAATAAGGTCGTTTGGTTGTTTGCAGGATTCCATAACTCTGTGAACTGAAGCAGGGTGTTCTTTATCTTATCAAATATTTCCATGTATAAGATGATATTACTTATAGATATTTCTCTTAGGTTTAGTGTTAAGGTAATGATAGTGCTAGGGCTAGGGTTAGGGCTAGGGCTATGGTTACAGCTGCAGGTACGGTTATAGCTAGGGCTAGGGCTAGGGTTCAGGAAAGGGAAAGGTTTAAGTTAAAGTCTAGGTTTAGGGTTGTGGCTAAGATTAGGGTTAGGGCTAGAGATAGGGTTATGGCTAGGTTTAGGCTTAGTTTTAATGCCAGCGTTAGAGTTAGCATTAGATTTATGTCTAGGTTTGGGTAAAGGTTAGGTTTAGGATTAGGGCTAGTGTTAGGGATAGGGTTAGGGTTAGGGTTAGGGCTAGGATTAGTGTTAGGGCTAAGGCTTGCTTTATGCCTAGGGCTAGGGTTAGGGTTAGTGTTATGTTTAGTGCTATGTTTATGTCTTGTGCTAGGGTTAGGGTTTAGGCCAGCTTTAGGATTAGGGTTAGGGCTAGGGTTAAGGTTAGGGCTAGAGTTAGGGTTACAGCTAGTGTTAAATTTAAAGTTACAGCTAGTGTTAGGATTAATGTTAGAGCTAAGACTAGGTTTAGGCCCAGGGCTAGGGTTAGCATTAGGGTTAGGGTTCGTGGTACTTTCAGGGTTAGGTTTAGTGTTAAAATTAGGGCTAGGTTTAGGATTAGTGTTAGGACTAAGGCTAGGTTTAGGCCTTGTGCTAGGGTTAGGTTTAGGGTTAGGTTTAGGGCTAGGATTAGGGTCATGGTTAGGGTGAGGGTTAAAGTTAGGTTAACACTATGGTGTTAGGTAACACTATGGTTAGTGTTATGATTAGAGTTAGGGCTAGGATAGGGTTAGGGTAGGCGGTAGAGTTAGGATTACTGCTAGTGTTACGGTCAGGGTTATGATTAGGGCTAGGGTTAGGACTAGCATTAGGGTTACAGTTAGGGATAGAGTTAGAATTACTGCCACTGTTAGGGTTAGGATTAGGTCTATGGTTAGGGCTAGGTTTAGGTTTATGGTTAACATGAGGTTTAGATCTAGTGGTAAGGGTAAGGCTAGGTTTAGGGTTACGTCTAGCATTAATTTTAGGGCTAGCTTTAGGGTTAGTGTTAGTGTTAGGGCTAAGGCAAGGTTTACACCTAGGGCTAGGGTTAGCATTAGTGCTAGGTTTGGCACTACGTCTAGGGTTTTACAGTTGTAGAAGCTCATTCTCAAATATGCCTTAAAGCTTCTACACACACAAGAAAGTCATTTCATACCAAGAGAGTGATTTTTAGCTATTAAGGATTTTCATATGAAAACACTCATATTCACTCAGAGAATTATGCTAGACGATTGGTTGTTTACAGGATTTCATAACTGTGTGAGCTGAAGCAGTGTGTTCTTTTCTTATCAAATATTTCAATGTACAAGAAGATATTACTTATAGATATTTCTTTTAGGGTTAGTTTTAAGGTTAGTGGTAGTGGTAGTACTAGGGCTAGGGTTAGACCTAGGGCCGTGGTTACAGCTACAGATATGGTTTATTCTAGGGCTAGGATAGGGCTAGGGTAAATGTTAGGGTTAGGGTTAGGGTTAGGGCTAGGGTTAGTGTTGTGGTAGCTTTAGCGTAAGAGTTAGGGTAGAATTAGTGTTATGGCTATGGTTAGGTTTAAGTCTATGGTTAGGTTTAGGGCCAGCTTTAGGTTTAGGATTAGGGGTAGGCTTACTGATAGAGCTAGGGTGAGGGCTAGTGTTATGGCTCGGGCTAGGTTTAGGGGTAGGTTTAGCGTTAGAGTTAGTGTTTGGGCCAGTGATAGGGGTGGAGTTAGGGTTAGGTTTACGCCTAGGGTGAGGTTTAGCTTTAAGGATAGGTTTAGAGTCAGGCTTAGGAATAGTGTTAGGGCTAAGGCTAGGTTTATGCCTAGGGCTAGTGTTCTCATTACTCTGAGGTTTGGGACAAGTTCTAGGGTTTTACATTTGTAGAAGCTCATTCTCATATGCACCTTACACGCTTCTATGAAAACAGGAAAGGAATTTTGTACCAAGAGGGGAATTTCTAACTAGAAAGGTGTTTCATATGAAAACACTTATATTCACTCAGAGAAATAAGGTCGATTGGTTGTTTACAGGACTCCATAACTCTGTGAGCTGAAGCAGGGCATTCTTTATCTTATCAAATCTTTCAATGGATAAGAAGATATTACTTATAGATATTTCTCTTAGGTTTAGTGTTAAGGTAGCAATAGTGCTAGGGCTAGGGTTAGAGCTGGGGGTATGGTTACAGCTGTAGGTATGGTTATAGTTAGGGCTAGGGTTAGGGCTAGGGTTAGGGTTAGGGTTAGTGTTACGGCTAAGGCTAGATTTAGGCCTAGGGCTAGGCTTAGGTTTAGTGTCATGGTTAGTGCTATGGTTATGGATAGGGCTAGGATTAGGCTTAGGGCCAGCTTTAGTGTTAGGGTTAGTGTTACACCTAAGGCGAGGTTCATGCCTAGGGCTAGGGTTAGCATTAGCACTAGGTTTGGCACTAGGTCTAGGGTTCTACATTTGTAGAAGCTCATTCTCGTATACGACTTAAAGCTTCTGTGCACACAAGATAGGCATTTCGTATCAAGAGAGTGATTTATAGCTGGAAAGGAGTTTCGTATGAAAACATTTATATTCGCACAGAGAATTGTGCTAAATGATTCATTGTTTACAGGATTTCATAACTTCGTGAGCTGAAGCAGTATGTTCTTTTCTTATCAAATATCTCAATGTGTAAGAAGATATTACTTATAGATATTTATCTTAGGTTTAGATTTAAGATTAGTGGTAGTGCCAGTACTAGGGTTAGGGTTAGAGCTAGGGCTATGGTTACAGCAACAGGTATCGATTAAGTTAGGGCTAGGATTAGGGCTAGGGTAAATGTTAGGGTTAGGTCTAGTGTTAGGGTTTGGGCTAGTATTAGCGTTAGGGGTCGGGCTCAGATTAGCGTTAGGGCTAAGGCCAGGTTTAGGCCTAGTCCTAGGGCTCACATTATTGCTAGGTTTAGGACAAGTTCTAGGGTTTTACATGTGTAGAAGCTCATTCGCATATGCACCTTACACACTTCTATGAAAACAGGAGAGGAATTGCATACCAAAAAGGTAATGTCTCACAGGAAAGGCATTTCATATGAAAACACTCATATTCACTCAGAGAAATAAGGTCGATTGGTTATTTGCAGGATTCCATAACTCTGTGAACTGAAGCAGTGTATTCTTTATCTTATCATATATCTCAATGGAAAGAAGATATTACTTATGGATATTTCTCTTAGGTTTAGTGTTAAGGTACTGGTCATGCTAGGGCTAGGGTTAGTGCTAGGGCTATGGTTATAGCTACAGGTACAGTTATAGCTGGGGGTAGGTTTAGGGAAAGGGAAAAGGTTAGGGTTAAGTCTATGGTTAGGTTTATGTCTAGGGTTAGGGTTCAGGTTAACATTAGGGTTAGGGCTATGTTTAAGCTTAGGTTTAAGGCTAGTGTTAATGTTAGCGTTAGGTCTAGGTCTAGGTTTGGGTTAAGGTTATGTTTAGGATTAAAGCTAGTGTTGGGTTAATGTTAGTGTTAGGACTAAGATTAGTGTTGGCTAAGGCTCAGTTTAGGCCTAGGGCTAGGGTTAGGGTTAGTGTTATGGTTAGTGCTATGGTTAAGGCTAGGGCTAGGGCCAGGGCTAGGGTTAGGTTTAGAGCCAGCTTTAGGGTTAGGGTTATGGCTAGTGTTAGGTTTAAGGTTAGGGCTGATGTTAGAACTAATGTTAGGGCTAAGGCTAGGTTTAGACCGAGGTCTAGGGTTAGTGCTCGGGTTAGGGTCAGTGGTAATATTAGGGTTAGGTTCAGGGATAGGGTTAGGGCTAGGTTTAGGATTAGTGTTAGGACTAAGGCTAGGTTGGGGACTTTTGCTAGGGTTAGCATTAGGGTTGGGTTTAGGGTTAGTGTTAGGTTTAGAGGTAGGGTCAGGGCTAGGGTTTGTGTTGGAACTAGCATTAGTATTACTGTTAGTGCTCGGTTATGGTAAAGTTTAGGGCTAGGTTTGAGGACAGCGCTAGCTTTAGTGATAGTGATAGACCCAGGGTTAGGGTTAGGGCTAGGTTTAGAGTTAGCATTAAGGTTAGGGTTAGGGTTAGGGCTAGTGTTAGGGTTTTGCTTACAGTTAGGTTTAGGGTTAGGATTAGTGTTAGGGCCAAGACTAGGTTTAGGCCTAGGGCTAGGGTTAGGATTAAGGCTTGGGTCAATGTTAAGTCTAGGGTTAGGGTTAGGGTTAGGGTTAGGGCTAGTGTTAGAATTAGGGCTAATGTCAGGGTTAGGGTTAGGGTTAGGGTTAGGATTAGGGCTAGATATAGGATTAATGTTAGGGAAGAGGATAGGTTTAGACCTAGGTCTAGGATTTGGGTTAGGTTTACTGATAAGTTTAAGGCTAGGGGTAGGTTTAGGTCTAGGTTTAGGTTTAGGGCCAGTTTTATGTTTAGGATTAGGGGTAGGCTTACTGATAGTGGTAGGGTTAGGGCTAGTGTTAGAGTTAGGGCTAGGTTTAGGTTTAGAGTTAGGGTTGGGGCCAGTGTTAGGGTTGGGGTTAGGGTTAGGTTTACGTCTAGGGTGAGGTTTAGCTTTTGGGATAGGGTTAGGGTTAGGGTTAGCATTAATGTTAGGGCTAAGGCTAGGTTTAGGCCTAGGGTTAGGGTTTGCATTAGTGCTAGGTTTAGGACAAGGTCTAGGGTTTTACATTTGTAGAAACTCATTCTCATATGCACTTTATATGCTTCTATGAAAACAGAAAAAGAATTTTGTACCAAGAGGGGAATTTCTAGCTAGAAAGGTGTTTCATATGAAAACACTTATATTCACTCAGAGAAATAAGGTCGATTGGTTGTTTACAGGGTTCCATAACTCTGTGAACTGAAGCAGTGTGTTGATTGTCTTATCAAAGATTTCAATGGAAAGAACATAATACATATAGATATTTCTCTTAGGTTTAATGTTAAGATAGTGGTAGTGCTAAGGCTAGGGTTAGGGCTAGGGCTATGTTTACACCTGCATTATAGTTATTGCAAGGGCTAGGGTTAGGGAAAGGGAAAGGGTTAGGGTTAAGCCTAGGGTTGGATTATGGCCTAGGTTAAGGATAGGGCTAGCGTTATGGTTAAGTCTATCTTTAGGTTTAACTTTAATGCTAGTGTTAGGGTTAGCAGTAGGTTTAGGTCAGGTTTGGGTTAAGGTTAGGTTTAGGATTAGGGCTACTGTTGGGTTAGTGTTAGGGTCAGGGCTATAATTATTGTTAGTGCTAAGGCTAGGTTTAGGCCTAGGGCTAGGGTTAGGTTTAGTGTTATGGTTAGAGCTATGGTTATGGCTAGGGCTAGCGTTAGGGATAGGGCTAGCGTTAGGGTTAGGGCCAGCTTTAGGGTTAGGGTTAGGGCTAGGGTTAGTGTTAGGGCTAGTGTTAGGGTTACAGCTAGTGTTAGGTTTAAGGTTAGGGCTAGTGTCAGGTTTAATGTTAGGGCTAAGGCTAGGTTTAGGCCTAGGGCTAGGGTTAGCTCGTGGGTTACGGTTAGTGGTACTGTTAGGGTTAGGTTTAGGGATAGGGTTAGGGCTAGGTTTTGGATTAGTGTTAGGACTAAGGCTAGGTTGAGGCCTTGCACTAGAGTTACGCTTAGGGCTAGTGTTATGTTTAGGTTTAGGGTTAGGGTTACGGTCACTGTTAGAGTTAGGATTACAGTTAGGGCTAGGGTTAGGGTTACAGTTAGAGTTAGGGCTAGGATAGGGTTAGTGCTAGGGTTATGCTTAGGTTTTGGGTTAGGATTACTGCTAGTGTTAGGGTTAGGGTCAGGGTTAGGATTAGGGTTAAGTGTATTGCTAGGGTTAGGGTTATAGTTAACATGAGGGTTAGGTCTCGTGGTAGGGCTGAGGCTTGGTTTAGGGTTAGGGCTAGCGTTAGGTTTAGTGCCAGCTCTAGGTTTAGGGTTAGTGTTAGGGCTAAGGAAAGGTTTACACCTAGGTCTAGGGTTAGCATTAGTACTAGATTTGGCAGTAGATTCAGGGTTTTACATTTGTAGAAGCTCATTCTCGTCTACGTTTTAAAGCTTCTACGTACACGAGAAAGGCATCTTCGTATCAAGAGTGTGACTTTTAGCTGGAAAGGAGTTTCATATGAAAACACTTATATTCACTCAGAGAATTATGCTAGAGGATTGGTTATTTACAGGATTTTGCAACTGTGTGAGCTGAAGCAGTGTGTTCTTTTCTTATCAAATATTTCAATGTATAAGAAGATATTATTTATAGATATTTCTTTTAGGGTTAGTTTTAAGGTTAGTTATAGTGCTAGTACTAGGGCTAGGGTTAGAGCTAGGGCTATGGTTACAGCTACAGCTATGGTTTAAGCTAGGGCTAGGATTAGGGCTAGGGTAAATGAGAGGGTTAAGTCCTGGGTTAGGGTTTGGCTAGTTTTAGGGTTGGTGCTAGCTTTAGTGTTAGGGTTAGGGCTAGGATTAGGGTTAGGGCTATGGTTAGGTTTAGGGCTAGGGTTCGTGATAGGTCTAGCTTTCGGTTTAGGGATAGGCCTTGGGTTAAGGTTAGTGCTAGGGTTAGAGTTAGCATTAAAGTTAGGGTTAGGAGTAGGGCTAGTGTTAGGGTTTTTCTTAGGGTTAGGATTAGAGTTAGGGCCAAGGCTAGGTTTAGGCCTAGGGCAGGGTTAGTGTTAGGGTAGAGTTAGGACAGGGATAGCTTTAGCTTTATGGATAGGGTAGGGTTAGAATAGGTTAGGGTTATGGTTAGTGCTAGGGTTAGAATTAGGGCCAGTGTTAGGGTTAGGGTTAGGGTTAGGGCTTGGGTTAGGGCTTAATGTTAGGGCGGAGGATAGATTTAGACCTAGGTCTAGAATTTGAGTGAGGGTTACTGTTAAGTTTAGGACTAGGGTTAGGTTTAAGTCTAGGGTTAGGTTTAGGGCCAGCTTTAGCTTTAGGATTAGGGGCAGGCTGACTGATAGGGTTAGGGTTAAGGCTAGTTTTATGGTTAGTGTTAGGTTTAGTTCTAGGTTTGGGTTTAAGTTAGGTTTAGGATTAGGGCTAGTGTTAGAATTAGGGTTAGGGTTAGGACTAAGGCTAGTTTTAGTCCTAGGGCTAGGGTTAGGGTTAGGGTTAGGGCTAGCTTGAGGGTTATGTTTAGGGCTAGGACAAGGGTTAGGGTTAGGGTTAAGGTTTGGTTTAGGGATAGGGTTAGGGCTATGGTTCGGGTTCAGGTTAGAGTTAAGGCTAGGGTTACAGTTACGGTTAGAGGTAGGGTGAGGATAGGGTTAGGGCTAGGGTTAGGGTTAGGGTTAGGGTTAGGGTTAGGATTACTGCTAGTGTTAGGGTTAAGTTCAGGGTTAGGATTATGGATAGGTTTAGGGTTAGGGTTAGTGTTAGTGTTATGTCTAGGTTCAGGCATAGGTTTAGGGTTAGAGTTAGGACTGGGGCCAGTGTTTGGGTTGGGGATAAGGTTAGGTTTATGCCCGGGGTGAGGTTTAGCTTTTGGTATAGTGTTAGCGTTAGGGTTAGGATTAGTGCTAGGTTTAGGACAAGCTCTAGTGTTTTACATTTGTAGAAGCTCATTCTCATATGCACCTTACACACTTCTATGAAAACAGGAAAGGAATTTCGTATGAAGAGGGTAATTTCTACCTGGAAATGCGTTTCATATGAAATCACTCATATTCACTCAGAGAAATAAGGTCGATTGGTTGTTTACAGGATTCCATAACTCTGTGAACTGAAGCAGTGTGTTCTTTTTCTTATCAAATATATCAATGTGTAAGAAGATACTACTTATAGGTATTTCCCTTAGGTTTAGTGTTAAGATAAGCGGTAGTGCTAGTGCTAGGGCTAGAGTTAGTGCCAGGGCTTTGGTATGTTTATCACTGGGGCTAGGGTTAGGGATAGAGTAAGGATTAGAGTTATGTCTAAGGTTAGCACTCTAATTAGGGTTACGGATAAGGTTAGTATTAGAGCTAGTGTCAGGGTTAGTGTCAGCTAGTGTCAGCTTTCGAATTATGGGTACAACTAGGCTTAGGGTCAGTGCTATTGTTAAGGATAGGTTTAAATCTAGCATTACGCTTAGTGTTAGGGTTAGGGTTAAGGCTAGTGTTAAAGTTAGGGTTATGGTTAGGATTAGGGTTGCATTTAGCATCAGAATTAAGGGTAGTGTTAGCATTAGTATTAAGGTTATGTTTAGGGTTAGGATTAGGATTAGTGTTAGATGTCTAAGTTTAGGCTTAATGCTAGGGTTAGTGTTAGGGTTAGGCTTAGGGTTAGAACTAGAATTGGGTTTAGGGCTAGGGTTAGGGTTAGGGCTTTGGTTAGGATTAGGGCTAGCTTTAGTATTAGGGTTATGTCTAGTGTTAGGTTTAGTGCTAGGGTTACATTTAGGGTTAAGTTTATGGCTATTGTTAAGGTTAGGGTTAGGGATAGGGTTAAGGTTAGGGTTAGGGCTAGGTTATGGTTAGGGCTAGTGTTAAGTTTAAGGTTAGGGCTAGGGTTAGGATTAATGTTAGGTCTAACACCGTCCCCAATACTAAACCTAACCTTAACCCAAACCTAGACCTAACCCTAATGCCAATCCTAACACTAGCTGCAAACCTAACCCTAACTCTAGCCCTAACCCTAAGGGTAGCCATAACCCTAACCCTAGCCATAACCCTAACCCTAACCCTAATGCTAGACTTAACCATAACCCTTTCCCTTGCCCTAACACTAGCCCTAGGTATAACAGTACCTGTAGCTGTAACCATAGTTCTAGCTGTAACCCTATCCCTAGCACTACCACTACCCTAACACTAAACGTAAGAGAAATATCTGTAAGTAATATCTTCTTATCTATTGAAATATTTGATAAGATAAAGAACACACTGCTTCAGTTCACAGAGTTATGGAATCCTGTAAATAAACAATTGTCAATCTTATTTCTCCTAGTGAATATCAGTGCTTTCATATGAAACTCTTTTCCAACTAAAATTTACCCTCTTGGTAGAAATGCCTTTCTAGTGTTTTGTAGAAGCTTTAAGGTATATACGAGAATGAGCTTCTACAAATATAAAACCCTAGACCTAGTACTAAATGTAACATTGATGATAGTCCTAACCCTAGGCCTAAACCTGACCTTAGATCCAACATTAACCCTAATCTTAGCTTTATCACTATCGCTAACACTAGCACTAACACTAACTATAACCTTAATCCTAACCCTAATC
>NW_012150352.1:830850-838490 GCF_000956105.1 Propithecus coquereli | reverse complement strand
TCCACAATGTCTTCCCGTGGAGTCTCCTGTAGTTTCAGGCACCCTTCCTTCCGACCCTCACCCGATCTATGTTTCTCTGCTCACTTATTTTTTCTCTCTTTCTTCTAAAATTCGTCTTTTTTGCAGAGACCTTCTGACTGGCGGCTTGTCTCATCCGCCATCTTGGCTCCTCCCCCCCTAGCCCTAATCTTAACCTAGCCCTAAAACTAACCTTAACCTTTACCCTAGTCCTAACCCTAACCCTAGCATAACCCTAACCCTATCGTCAAGGCTAAACTAGCCGTATACCAAACCCTAACCCCAAACCTAGACATAACTCTAACCCTAGCCCTAACTCTAACCCTAAATCTAGCCCTAACCCTAAAACTTGCACGAACACTAATCCTAGCTGTAACACTAACCCTAACCCTATTACCAATCCTAACCCTAGCCGTAGGACTAAACCTAGGCTTACCCTTAGTGCTGCCACTAATCCTAACCCCAACCGTAAACCCAGCCCCAACCTTAAACTAGTCCTAAGCCTAAACCCAACCCTAACACTACCCATAACCCTAAACTTAACCATAAACTTAACACTATCCCTAAACCTAACCCTAACCCTAACCCTAACCTAAGACCTAACCCTAAGCCTAACCCTAAACCTAACCCTAAAGCTAGCCCTAACCCTAACACTTATCCTAACTCTAACTCTAGTCCTACCCTAACCATACCAAAACCCTCAGCCTAGCCCTAGGCCTAAACCTAGCTTTAGCCTTAACACTAACCTTAACCCTATGACTGGCCCTATCCATAACCATAACCCTAACCCTAACCCTAACATTAGCCCCAAATCTATCCCTAATGCTAAAACTAACACTATCCCTAATCTTAACCCTCATCATAACCGAGCCACTAAAATTAACACAGCCCTAACCCTAAACCTAAAGATAGCCCTAACACTAAGCCTAACCCTAGTCTTAACCCTAACACTAATGTTAACCCTAAAGAGAGCCCTAACCCCCATCCTAACCCTAACAAACACCCTAGCCCTAACCTTAACCCTAACCTTAATTCTAGCCATAACACTAACCCTGTCCCTAGGCCTAACCAAAACCTAGACCTAACCCTAATGCTAACCCTAATCTATCCCTCACCCTAACAATAACCCTAACCCTAACTTGCAACCCTAACCCTACCCTAACACTAGCCCTAACCCTACCCTAAACCTAACCCTGTCCCTAACCCTAAACTGAAGCCTAGTTCTAGGCCTAAACTTAGCCTAAGATCTGAGACTAATTCTAACCCTAGCCCTAACCCTATCCCTAATGCTAATCCTAACACTAACCCTAATCCTAACCCTAACTGTAAACCTAACCCTAGCCCTAACAATAACCCTAACCCTAAACCTAGCCCTAAACCTAACCCCAATGTTAGCACTAAACCTAATCCTAAAGCTGACACTAACCCTAGCCCTGGCCCTAACCCTATGGCTAACCCTAACGCTAGCCTTAAAGCTAACCCTAACCCTAGTCCTAACCCTAAGCTTAGCCCTAATCCTAACCCTAGCTATAACTCTAATTATAGCCCTATCCCTAAGGCTAAAGCTAGCCTTATACCTAACCCTAGCTCTGACCCTAACCTTAACCCTAGACCTACCCTAGCACTTACCCTAGCCCTAGCTATAACCATACCTGTAGCTGTAACCAAATCCCTGGCTCTATTCCTAGCACTAGCACTACCACTACCACTTATATTAACGCTAAACCTAAGTTTGATACCTATAAGTAATACATTCTTATGCATTGAAATATTGAATGCAAACCCTAGGACTAGGCCTAAACCTAGCCTTAGCCCTATCACTAATCCTAACCCTAGCCTTAACTCTAACCCTAACCATATCCCTAACACTAGCACTAACCCTAACCCGAGCCCTAAACCTAACCTAGCTCTAACCCTAACAGTAACCCTAACCCTTTAACCAAACATACCGAAACTCTACTCCTAACCCTAACCTAACTCTAACACTAACACTACCTCTAAACATAACCCCAATGCTAACCCTAGCTCTAACGCTAACTCTAGCACTAACCCTAACCCTAAAGCTAGCCATAATCCTAACCCTAGCCCTAACATTATACCCGACCCTAACCTTAACCTTTGCCATAGCCATAAACCTACCTGGAGGCCTAACATTAACTGAAACCCTAATCCTAAACCCAACAATAATCCTAATCTAGACCTAACCCTAAAGCTAACCTTACCCTATCCCCAAACCTAAACTTCACCCTTGACGTAAACCTAACCCTAACCCCAACCCTAACACAGGCCCCAACCCTAATCCTAAACCTAAACCTCCCATAGGCCTAGCCCTAACCCTATCCCTAATACTAATACTGGAACTAACCCTAGCCCTATAAATGAGCCTATCGCTAATCCTAAATCTAAAGCTGGCCCTAAAGCTAACCCCAGACCTAAACCTAACCCTAGACCTAACTAACCCTAGCACTATCAGTAAGCCTACCCCTAAACCTAAACCTAACGCTGGCCTTAAAGCTAACCCTAGACCTAACCCTAACCCTAGCCCTAACTAACCCTAGCCCTATCAGTAAGCCTACCCATTATCCTAAACCTAAAGCTGACACTAACCCTAACCCTAACCCTCACCCTAACCCTAGCCCTAACCCTAAGCTTAACCCTAAACCTAACCCCAAACCGTACCCTAGCCTTATCCCTAACTCTAGCCCTAGGACCAAACCTAGCTTTAGCCCTGTGAGTAATCCTAATGATAGCCCTAAACCTAACGATAACCCTAACCCTAACACTAACACTAGACCTAACACTAACCCTTACCCTAACCCTAGCCCTAGACCTAACCCTAACCCTAACCCTAACCCTAACCTTAACCTTAACCCTAGCACTAAACCTAACACTGACCCTGAACCTAACCCTAAACCAACCCCTAGCCAACAGCCTCAACCTAGCCTTAGTCCTAACATGAATCCTAAACCTAACCCTAAATGTAACCCTAAACATAACCCCAACAGTACCACTAACCCTAACCCTAACGCTAACCCTAGCACTAGCCCTAAATATAGCCTTAGCCCAAATATTAATCGTAACACTAGCCCTAACATAAACCTAACACTAGCCATAACCCTAACCATAGCCCTAACCCTAACCATAGCCCTAAACCTTAAGAAGACCTACCCGTAACACTAACCCTAACCCTGGCCCTAACTCTAACTGAGATCCTAGCCCTAACACTGCACTTAAACTTGATTCTGATCCTAACCCTGACTCTAGCACTAACCATAACCCTAAATCTAGACCTAACCCTATCGTAGAACTAACCATAAACCTCACCCTAACCCTAACTGTAGCCTTAACCCTAACCCTAAACCTATCACAAATGCTAACACTAGCTGTAACCCTATCCCCAACCCTAGCACTGACCTAAACCTAGACCTAACCCTAAACTTAGCACTAACCCTAACCCTAACACTAATGCTCGCCCCAACCCTAACCCCAGCCGTAATATTAATCCTAATAGTAGACCTAACCCTGACCCTAACCCTAAATATAACAATGGCCCTAACCCTAACCCTAACCCTAGTATGAACTCTCACCCTAGCCCTAAACCTAACCCCAGCACTAACTTTAAACATAACCCTAAACATAACCCTATCCCTAGTACTAAACCTAGCCATAGCCCTAACCCTACTCGAAAGCCTAGCCCTAAACCTAGCAATAAACCTAACCCTAATCCTAACCCTAACCCTACCCTAACCCTGACCCTAACCCTAACCGTAATACTAGCCCTAACCATACCCCTACCACAAACTCTAAAGCTAGGCCTAATGCTAACACTAACCCTAACCCTAACCCCAGCCCCAACCCGAACCCTACACTAACCCTAACCCTAACCGTAGCCGTAACACTAGCCCTAAGAAAACCCTTACCACAAATCTTAAATCTAGCCTTAGCCCTAACACTACCCTAACCCTAACCCTAACCCTGACTCTGACCTTAACATTAGACCTAACACACCTGTAATCTTAACCCTCACCTTAACAGTAACCCTATCCCTTACCCTACCCTGAACACTAAGCCTAATCATAAGACTACCCTAGGAATAAACCTCACCCTATGCCAAGCCCTAACCCAACTAGCACTAACGATAACCCTAACACTAATCCAAACCCTGACCCTAACCTAGCCCTAACACTAACCCTAACCCTAACCCTAACCCTAACCCTAGCCCTAGCCCTAACCCTAACTCTAATCCATACCCTAACCCTAGCCCTAACCCTAATGCTAACACTAACAATAGCCCTAAACCTAAACCTAAACCTAAACCTAACCCTAACCCTAACCCTAGCCCTAACCCTTAAAAAGACCTGCCTGTAACACTAACCCTAACCCTGGCCCTAACCCTAACTCAGGCTCCTAACCCTAACCCTGGGCTTAATCCTAACACTGACCCTACCCTAACACTAGCACTAACCCTAACCCTAACCCTAGACCTAACACTAATGTAACCCTAACCCTAAAAGTAACCCTTGCCCTGACACTAACATTAACCCTAGCCTTAACCCTCACCCTAAACCTATCACTAACCCTAACACTAGCCCTAAACATATTCCCAACCCTAGCCCTAACCCTAACACTAGCACTAACCCTATCCCTACTCAATAACTCTAACCTTAACCCACACCCTAGCCCTAGGACTAAACCTAGCTCTAGCCCTAACACTAATCCTAACCCTAGTTCTAAACCTTCCTGCAACCTTAACCCTACCCCTAGCCCTAACACTAGCCTTAACCATACAACTACCACAAACCTAAAGCTAGTCCTAACCCTAAACCTACCCCTAACCCTAACCCTAGCCATAACCCTGACTTTGACATTAACATTAGCCCTAACCCAGCTGTAACCCTAACCCTCACCTTAACACTGACACTAGCAGTAACCCTATCCCTTAACCTAACCGTAGCCCTAACCCTAAGCATAAGCCTAACCGTAGGCATAAACCTCACCCTATCACTAGCCCTAACCTAAAACTATACCTAACGCTAATGCTAGCCCTAACCCTAAAAATAATCTTAACCCTAAATCTAACGATAGCCCTAACAATAACCATAGCCCTGACCCTAGCCCTAAAGCTGCTCCATAACACTAACACTAGCCCTAACCTTAGACTTAACCTTAACCCTGACCCTAACGATAGCACTAGCACTAGCACTAGACCTAACACTAACGCTAAACCTAGGCCTAACACTAACCCAGCCTTAACCCTAAGCCTGACCATAGTCCTAACACTAACAGTAACCCTAACCATAGTTCTAGGCCTAAACCTAGCCTTAGCCCTAACACTAATTCTAACCCTAGCACTAACCCTAAGTATAACCCTAACCCTAATGCTAACACAAGACATAACACTAAATGTAACATTAACCCTAGCCCTAAGTGTAACCTAGACCTAACCGTAACGCTAAACCTAACCCTAGTCCTAACCCTAACTGGAGCCTTAACCCTAACACTAGCACTAACCCTAACCCTAACCCTAACCCAAACATGAAAACTAACCATAACCTATGTCTAAATATAACTTTCCCGTAAGGCTAACCTTAATGTTAGCCCTAACCAAAACCCTAACCCTAAACCTAACACTAGCAGTAACCCTAAACCTAGCCCTAACACTAACCCTCAAGCTATCCCTAACTGTAAACCTAGCCCTAGCCCTAACCATAGCAGTAACCACAACACTAAACCTAACCCTAGCCCTAAGCCTAAACCTCGCCTTATCCCTAACACTAATCCTAGCACTAACCCTATAACGCTAACCATAATCATAACCATAACCCTAGCCCTAATCCTAAACTTTACCTTAACCAAAACCTAGACCTAAACCTACCACAACCCTAACACTAGCCTTAAACCTAACCCTAACCCTAGCCATAACCCTAAACCTAATCCTAACCCTAAACCTAACCCTAGCCCTAACACTAACCCTAACCCTAAACCTATCACTAATGCTAACACTAGTCACAACCCTATCCCCAGCCCTAGCCAGTATCCTAAACCTAGTCCTAACCCTAACCCCAGCCCTAACTCTAACCCTAATGCTACACCTAACCCTGACCCTAACTGTAAACCAAACACTAGCCCTAACCCTAAAACTAAGCCTAGTCTGAACCCTCCCCTAGCCCTAAACCTAACCTTACTGCTAACTTTAAATATAACCCAAAACATAACCCTAGCCCTAGGACTAAACTTAGCCCTAGCACTAATACTAATCCAAACCGTAGCCCTAAACATACCCATAACCCTAACACTAGCCTGAGCCCTGATCCTAACCTTAAAAATATCACTAACGCCGGCACTAGCCCTAACCCTATCACCAACCATAGCCCTAACCCTAACAATAAACCAAAACCTAGGAACAAACCTCACCCTATCCATAGCCCTAACCCAAAACTAGACCTAACCCTAACACAGAATCCTAAAAGTAGCCCTAACCCTAACAATAATCCTAACCTTAAACCTAGTCATAGCCCTAAACCTAACCATAGCCCTACACTAAGCCTAAAGCTAACCCTAATTCTAAACCTAGCCCCAACCCTTACCCTAGCCCTAACGATGATGCTAACACTGACACTAGAACTAACCCTACCCTTGAACCTAACCCTGACCCTAACAATAACACTAGCAATAACCCTAACACTAACCTTAACGATAACCCCAACCCTTACCTTATCCTTATCCATAACCCTAGCCCTAGGCCTAAACCTAACCTGAGCCCTACCGCTAATCCTAACCCTAGCCATAACCATAAGGATAACCCTAACCCTAATGCTAACACTAGACCTAACAGTAACCCTAACCCTAACCCTTAAGGAGACCTACCCATAACACTAACCCTAACCCTGGCCCTAACCCTAACTCAGACCCTAGCCCTAATCCTGCAATTAACCTTAACACTGACCCTAACCCTAACACTAGCACTAACCCTAAACCTAACCCTATCCCTAACACTAACACTAACCATAGCCATAACCCTATCCCTAAACTTATCACTAACACTAACACTAGCTGTAACCCTATCCCCAACCACAGCCCTAAACCTAAACCTAGACCTAACCCTAACACCAGCACTAACACTAACCTTAACCCTAACGCTCACCCTAACCCTAACCCCAGCCGTAAACTTAATCCTAATACTGGCCCTAACCCTACTAGACCTAACCCTGACCCTAATCCTAAACCTAACAATGGCCTTACCCCAACCCTAAACCTAGTCTGAACCCTCACCCTAGCCCTAAACCTAACCCTAGCCCTAACTTTAAACATAAACATAAACATAACCCTAGCCCTAGTACTAAACAACTGCAAGTGGGGTGGTTGTGCTACTGGCCTCTAGTGGTGGTGGCCAGAGATGCTGCTAAATGCACAGGATAATCCCCACCCCCCACCCCAAAAGCAGAAATATGTGGTTCAAGGTCAACAGCGTTGTGGTGGAGACAACCTGGATTAACCCATTTGTACTCACCATCAAATTGGTATTAACTAATGAACACATAAATGCACATATCAGAACAACATCTATTGGATGCTGGGGAGGGGGAGGGCGGTGGGAAGAGGGGGGAGGAGGGAGGAGGGGA
>NW_012150352.1:826129-830413 GCF_000956105.1 Propithecus coquereli | reverse complement strand
CATGTATTCTCTCAGAGAAAGCAGCTAGACTTTGCCCAATTTACACAATAGCACAACTTTGGGGAAGAAAGCAGTGGGTACAGTTTGTACTAATATACACCTAAGAAAGCAGTAATCTTTTTATTATAATTATGAAAGCTTTAAGCCAAATGCAGTAGCAGATACAAATGCATGTATTCTCTATGAGAAAGCAGCTAGACTGTGTCCAATTTAAAGGATAGGATAACTTCGGTAAAGAAAGCAGTGGGTACAGTTTGTATTAAAACACACCTAAGAAAGCAGCAGTCTTTTCATTATAAGCATGAAACCTTTAGCCAAATCGTGGTGCAGATACAAACGCATGTATTCTCTCAGAGAAAGCAGCTAGACTTTGCCCAATTTACAGGATAGCATAGCTTTGGGAAAGAAAGCAGTGAGTACAGTTTGTACTAAAACACACGTAAGAAAGCAGGAGTGGTTTCATTATAAATATGAAAGCCATTTCGGCCAAAGCCCTTACAGGTATAAATGCATATATTCTCTCAGAGAAAGCAGCGAGACTCTGCCCAATTTACACCATAACACAACTTTGGGGAAGAAAGCGGTGGGTACAGTTTGTATTAAAACACACCTAAGAAAGAAGAAGTCTTTCCATTATAAGTCTGACACCTATACGTCCACAGCTGGTACAGAAACAACTGCATGTATTCTCTCAGAGAAAGCAGCTAGACTTTGCCCAATTTACATGATAGCACAACTTTGAGAAAGAAAGCAGTGGGTACAGTTGGTATTAAAACACACCTAAGAAAGGAGGAGTCTTTTCATTATAAGGATGAAACCTTTAAGCCAAATCGTGGCACACATAAAAATGTATGTATTCTCTCAGAGAAAGCAGCTAGAATTTGCCCAATTTACAGGATAGCATAGCTTTGGGAAAGAAAGCAGTGAGTACAGTTTGTACTAAAACACACGTAAGAAAGCAGGAGTCGTTTCATTATAAATATGAAAGCTATTTTGCCCAAAGCGGTTACAGGTATAAATGCACGTGTTCTCTCAGAGAAAGCAGCTAGACTTTGCCCAATTTACAGGATAGCATAGCTTTGGGAAAGAAAGCAGTGAATACAGTTCGTACTAAAACCCACATAACAGAGCAGGAGTCATTTCATTATAAATATGAAACCTATTTTGCCCAAAGCGGATACAGGCATAAAAGCGTGTATTCTCTCAGAGAAAGCAGCTAGAATTTGCCCAATTTACACGATAGCGCAACTTTGGGGAAGAAAGCAGTGGGTACAGTTTGTACTAAAACACACCTAAGAAACCAGGAGTCTGTTTATTATAATTATGAAAGCTTTAAGCCAAATGCAGGAGCAGATACAAATGCATGTATACTCTATGAGAAAGCAGCTAGGCTTGGCCCAATTTACAGGATAGCATAACTTTGGTAAAGAAAGTAGTGGGTACAGTTTGTATTAAAACACATCTAACAAAGCAGGAGTTTTCATTATAAGTATGAAACCTTTAAGCCAAATCGTGGTGCAGATACAAATGCATGTATTCTCTCAGAGAAAGCAGGTAGAGTTTGCCCAATTTACACAATAGCACAACTTTGGGGAAGAAAGCAGTGAGTACAGTTTGTACTAAACCACACGTAAGATGCAAGAGTGGGTTCATTAGAAATATGAAAGCTATTTCTGCCAAAGCCCTTACAGGTATAAATTCATGAATACTCTCAGAGAAAGCAGCTGGATACTGCCCAATTTACACAATAGCACAACTAAGGGGAAGAAAGGAGTGGGTACAGTTTGTATTAAAACACACCTAAGAAAGCAAGAGTCTTTTGATTATAAGTATGAAACATTTAAGCCAAATCGTGGTGCAGATACAAATGTATGCATTCTCTCACAGAAAGCAGGTAGAGTTTTCCCAACATACAGGATAGCCCAACTTTGGGAAAGAAAGCAGTGAGTACAGTTTGAACTAAAACAAACGTAAGAAAGTAGGAGTCGTTTCATTATAAATATGAAATCTATTTCGCCCAAAGAGGGTACAGCTATAAATGCATGTATTCTCTCAGAGAAAGCAGCTAGACTTTGCCCAATTTACACAATAGCACACCTGTGGGGAAGAAAGCAGTTGGTAGAGTTTGTACTAAAACACACCTAAGAAAGCAGGAGTCTTTTTTTTATAATTAAGAAACCTTTAGGCCAAATGGAGCAGATACAAATGCATGTATTCTCTAGGAGAAAGCACCTAGACTTTGCCCACTTTACAGGATAGCATAACTTTGGTAAAGAAAGCAGTGGGTACAGTTTGTACTCAAACAAACTGAAAAAAGCAGAAATCTTTTCAACATATGTATGAAACCTTTACGTCCATAGCTGGTACAGAAACAAAAGCATTTATTCTCTCAGAGAAAGCAGCTAGACTTTGCCCAATTTAGAGCATAGCACAACTTTGAGAAAGAAAGCAGTGGGTACAGTTTGTACCAAAACACACCTAAGAAAGAAGAAGTCTTTTCATTATAAGTATGAAACCTTTACATCCATAGCTGCTACAGAAAAAAATGCATGTATTGTCTCACAGAAAGCAGCTAGACTTTGCCCAATTTACAGGATAGCACAGCTTTGGGAAAGAAAGCAGTGAGTACAGTTCGTACTAAAACACACGTAAGAGAGCAGGAGTCATTTCATTATAAATATGAAACCTATTTTGCCCAAAGCGGTTACAGGCATAAATGCGTGTATTCTCTCAGAGAAAGCAGCTAGACACTGCCCAATTTACACACTAGCACAACTTTGGGGAATAAAGCAGTGGGTACAGTTTGTATTAAAACACACGTAAGAAAGCAGGAGTCTTTTCATTATTAGTATGAAACCTTTAAGCCAAATCGTGGTGCAGATACAAATGCATGTATTCTCTCAGAGAAAGCAGCAAGACTTTGCCCAATTTACAGGATAGCATAGCTTTGGGAAAGAAAGCAATGAGTACAGTTTGTACTAAAACACACGTAAGAAAGCAGGAGTGGTTTCATTATAAATATGAAAGCTATTTCGTCCAAAGCGGTAACAGGTATAAATGCGTGTATTCTCTCAGAGAAAGCAGCTAGACTTTGCCCTATTTACACAATAGCACAACTTTGGGGAAGAAAGCAGTGGGTACAGTTTGTACTAAAACACACCTAAGAAAGCAAAGTCTTTTCATTATAAGTATGAAAACTTTATGTCCAAAGCTGGTACAGAAACAAAAGCATTTATTCTCTCAGAGAAAGCAGCTAGACTTTGCCCAATTTAGAGCATAGCACAACTTTGAGAAAGAAAGCAGTGGGTACAGTTTGTTCCTAAACACACCTAAGAAAGCAAGAGTCTTCTTCATTATAAGTATGAAACTTTTACGTTCATAGTTATACAGAAACAAATGCATTTATCTCTCAGAGAAAGCTTCTAAACTTTGCCTAATTTACAGGATAGCAAAACATTGAGTAAGAAAGCAGTTGGTACAGTTTGTACCAAAACACACCTAAGAAAGCAGCAGTCTTTTCATTATAAGTATGAAACCTTGATGACGTTAGCTTGTACAGAAACCTATGCATTTATTCTCTCAGGGAAAGCAGCTAGACTTTGCCCAATTTACAGGATAGCACAAGTTTGAGAAAGAAAGCAGTGGGTACAGTTTGTACCAAAATACACCTAAGAAAGCAGGATTCTTTTCATTAAAAGTATGAAACCTTTAAGCCAAATCGTGGTGCAGATACAAATGCATGTATTCTCTCAGAGAAGCCAGCTAGACTTTGCCCAATTTACACAATAGGACAACTTTGGGAAAAAAGCAATGGGTACAGTTTGTACTAAAATACACTTAAGAAAGCAGGAATCTGTTTATTATAATTATGAAAGCTTTAAGAGACATGCAAGAGCAGATACAAATGCATATATTCCCTATGACAAAGCAGCTAGACTTTTCCCAATTAACAGGATTGCATAACTTTGATAAAGAAAGCAGTGGGTACAGTTTGTATTAAAACACAGCTAAGAAAGCAGCAGTCTTTCCTAATAATTATGAAACATTTAAGCCAAATCGTGGTGCAGATACAAATGCACGTATTCTCTCAGAGAAAGAGGCTAGACTCTGCCCAATTTACACAATAGCACAACTTTGGGGAAGAAAGCAGTGGGTATACTTTCTATTAAAACACACCTAAGAGAGCAGGAGTCTTTTCACTATAAGGATGAAACCTTTAAGCCAAATCATGGTGCAGATACAAATGCATGTATTCTCTCAGAGAAAGCAGCTAGACTTTGCCCA
>NW_012150352.1:824942-826079 GCF_000956105.1 Propithecus coquereli | reverse complement strand
CCCAATTTACAGCATAGCACAACTTTGAGAAAGAAAGCAGTGGGTACAGTATGTACTACAACAGACCTAAGAAAGCAGAAGTCTTTTCATTATAAGTCTGAAACCTATACGTCAATAGCAGGTACAAAAACAACTGCGTATATTCTCTCAGAGAAAGCAGCTAGACTTTGCGCAATTTACATTATAGCACAACTTTGAGAAACAAAGCAGTGGGTACAGTTTGTACTAAAACACACCTAAGAAAGCAGGAGTCTTTTTATTATAAGTATGAAACCTTTAAGCCAAATCGTGGTGCAGATACACATGCATATATTCTCTCAGAGAACCCAGCTAGACTAAGCCCAATGTACACAATAGCAGTACTTTCGGGAAAAAAGCAGTGGGTACAGTTTGTACTAAAACACACCTGAGAAAGCAGAAGTCTTTTCATTATGAGTATTAAACCTTTACATCCATAGCTGGTACAGAAACAAACGTAAAGAAAGCAGTGGGTACAGTTTGTACTAAAACACACTTAAGAAAGCAGGAGTCTTTTTATTAAAATTACGAAAGCTTTAAGCCAAATGCAAGAGCAGATACAAATGGATGTATACTCTATGAGAAAGCAGGTAGGCTTTGCCCAATTTACAGTATAGCATAAGTTTGGTAAAGAAAGCAGTGGGTACAGTTTGTATTAAAAGACACCTACGAAAGCAGGAGTTTTCATTTTAAGTATGAAACCTTTAAGCCAAATCGTGTGGAGATAGAAATGCATGTATTCTCTCAGAGAAAGCAGCTAGGCTTTTCCCCATTTACAGGATAGCACAGCTTTGGGAAAGCAAGCAGTGAGTACAGTTTGTACTAAAACACACTTAAGAAAGCAGGAGTCGTTTCATTATAAATATGAAAGCTATTTAGCCCAAAGCGGGTAAAGGTATAAATGCATGCATTCTCTCAGAGAAAGCAGCCAGACTTTGCCCATTTTACAGCGTAGCACAACATTGAGAAAGAAAGCAGTTGGTACGGTTTGTACCAAACACACCTAAGAAACCAGGAGCCTTTTTATTTAAGTATGAAACGTTTACATACATAGTTGGTACAGAAACAAATGCATTTATTCTCTCAGAGAAAGCAGCTAGACTTTGCCCAGTTCACAGG
>NW_012150352.1:822446-824892 GCF_000956105.1 Propithecus coquereli | reverse complement strand
TATTCTCTCAGAGAAAGCAGCTAGACTTTGCCCAATTTACAGGATAGCATAGCTTTGGGAAAGAAAGCAGTGAGTACAGTTTGTACGAAAACACGCCTAAGAACGCAGGAGTCTTTTTATTATAATTATGAAAGCTTTAAGCCAAATGCAAGAGCAGATACAAATGCATGTATACTCTACGAGAAAGCTGCTAGGCTTTGCCCAATTTACAGGATAGCATAAGTTTGGTAAAGAAAGCAGTGGGTAGTTTGTGTTAAAAGACACCTACAAAAGCAGGAGTTTTCATTTTAAGTATGAAACCTTTAAGCCAAGTCGTGGTACAGATAGAAGTGCATGTATTCTCTCAGAGAAAGCAGCTAGACTTTGCCCAATTTACAGGATAGCACAGCTTTGGGAAAGAAAGCAGTGAGTACAGTTTGTACGAAAACACACGTAAGAAAGCAGGAGTCATTTCATTATAAATATGAAACCTATTTCTCCGAAAGCTGTTACAGGTATAAATGCAAGTATTCTCTCAGAGAAAGCAGCTAGACTTTTCCCAATTTACAGGATAGCACAGCTTTGGGAAAGAAAGCAGTGAGTACAGTTTGTACTAAAACACACGTAAGAAAGCAGTAGTGGTTTCATTATAAATATGAAAGCTATTTAGCCCAAAGCGGGTAAAGGTATAAATGCATGTATTCTCTCAGAGAAAGCAGCTAGACTCTGCCCAATTTACACCATAGCACAACTTTGGGGAAGAAAGCAGTGGGTACAGTTTGTACTAAAAGAAACCTAAGAAAGCAGAAGTCTTTTCATTATAAGTATGAAACCTTTACGTCCATAGCTGGTACAGAAACAAAAGCATTTTTTCTCTCAGAGAAAGCAGCTAGACTTTGCCCAATTTACAGCATACCACAACATTGAGAAAGAAAGCAGCGGGTACAGTTTGTACCAAAACACACCTAAGAAACCAGGAGTCTTTTTATTTAAGTATGAAACCTTTACATCCATAGTTGGTACAGAAACAAACGCATTTATTCTCTCAGAGAAAGCAGCTAGACTTTGCCGAATTTACAGCATAGCACAACTTTGAGAAAGAAAGCAGTGGGTAGAGTTTGTACCAAAACACACCTAAGAAAGCAGGAGTCTTTTTATTATAATTATGAAACCTTAAGCCAAATGCTGGAGTAAATACAAATGCATGTATTCTCCGGGATAAAGCAGCTAGACTTTTCCTAATTTACAGGATAACATAACTTTGGTAAGGGAAGCAGTGGGTACAGTTTGTACTAAAACACACCTAAGAAAGCAGAAGTCTTTTTATTATAAGTCTGAAACCTATACGTCCATAGCTGGTACAGAAACACCTGCATATATTCTCTCAGAGAAAGCAGCTAGACTGTTTCTAATTTACAGGATAGCAAAACATTGGTAAAGAAAGCAGTGGGTACAGTTTGTATTAAAACACAGCTAAGAAAGCAGGAGTCTTTTTATTATAATTATGAAAGCTTTAAGCCAAATGCAGGAGCAGATACAAATGCATGTATTCTCTCAGAGAAGCCAGCTAAACTTTGCCCAATTTACACAATAGCAAAACTTTGGGGAAGAAAGCAGTGGGCACAGTTTGTAGTAAAATACACCCAAGAAAGCAGGAATCTTTTTCTTATAATTATGAAAGGTTTAAGCCAAATGCAGGAGCAGATAGAAACGCATGTATTCTCTATGAGAAAGCAGCTAGACTTTGCCCAATTTACAGGGTAGCATAACTTTGGTAAAGAAAGCAGTGGGTACAGTTTGTATTAAACCACACCTAAGAAAGCAGCAGTCTTTTCATTGTAAGTATGAAACCTTTAAGGCAAATCGTGGTTCAGATAGAAATGCATGTATTCTCTCAGAGAAAGAAGCTAGACTTTGTGCAATTTACAGGATAGCATAGCTTTGGGAAAGAAAGCAGTGAGTACAGTTTGTACTAAAAGAAACCGAAGAAAGCAGAAGTCTTTTCATTATAATTATGAAACCTTTATATCCATAGCTGGTACAGAAACAAATGCATGTATTGTCTCAGAGAAAGCAACTAGGCTTTGCTCAATTTACAGAATTGGACAACTTTGAGAAAGAAAGCCATGGGTACAGTTTGTACTAAAACACACATTAGTAAGCTGGAGTCTTTTTATATATTTATGAAACCTTTAAGCCAAATGCAGGAGGAGATACAAATGCTTGTATTCTCCCTGAGAAAGCAGCTACACTTTGCCAAATATACAGGATAGCATAACTTTGGTAAAGAAAGCAGTGGGTACAGTTTGTATTAAAACACACCTAAGAAAGCAGGAATCTTTTCATTATAAGTATGAAACCTTGAAGCCAAACCGTGGGGCAGATACAAATGCATGTATTCTCTCAGAGAAAGCAGCTAGACTTTGCCCAATTTACAGGATAGCATAACTATGGTAAAGAAAGCAGT
>NW_012150352.1:821934-822396 GCF_000956105.1 Propithecus coquereli | reverse complement strand
GCATGTATTCTCTCAGAGAAAGCAGCTAGACTTTGCCCAATTTACAGGATAGCATAACTATGGTAAAGAAAGCAGTGGGTACAGTTTGTATTAAAACACACCTAAGAAAGCAGGAATCTTTTCATTCTAATTATGAAACCTTTAAGCCAAATCGTGGTGCAGATACAAATGCAGGTATTCTCTCAGGGAAAGCAGCTAGACTTTGCCCAATTTACAGGATAGCATAGCATTGGGACAGAAAGCAGTGAGTACAGTTTGTACTAAAACACACGTAAGAAAGCAGGAGTCGTTTCATTATAAATATGAAAGCTATTTTGGACAAAGCCGTTACAGGTATAAATGCATGTATTCTCTCAGAGAAAGCAGCTAGACTCTGCCCAGTTTACACCATAGCACAACTTTGGCAAGAAAGCAGTGGGTATACTTTCTATTAAAACACACCTAAGAGAGCAGGAGTCTTTT
>NW_012150352.1:821678-821884 GCF_000956105.1 Propithecus coquereli | reverse complement strand
TTCCATACACAAATGCACACATTCTCTCAGAGAAAACTGCTATACGTGGGCAAATATACAGGATAGCCCAACTTTGTTAAAGAAAGCAGAGGGTATAGTTTGTACCCAAACACACATAAGAAAACAGAAGTCATTTCATTATAAATATGAAAAAGACAGGCCGAATGCAGTTCCAATACAAATGCATACATTCTCTCAGAGAAAGC
>NW_012150352.1:821167-821419 GCF_000956105.1 Propithecus coquereli | reverse complement strand
GCTAGACGTTGCCCAATTTATAGGACAGCACAACTTTGTTAAAGAAAGCACTGGGTACTGTTTGTACTGAAACACACGTAAGAAAGCAGGAGTCTTTTCATTATAAGTGTGAAACAGATAGGCCGAATGCAGTTCCACAATAGCACAACTTTGTTAAAGAAAGCAGTGGGTATAGTTTGTACTGAAACACACGTAAGAAAGCAGGAGTCTTTTCATTATAAGTGTGAAACAGATAGGCCGAATGCGGTTCCA
>NW_012150352.1:816512-817686 GCF_000956105.1 Propithecus coquereli | reverse complement strand
AAACACACGTAAGAAAGCACAAGTCTTTTAATTATAAGTATGAAACAGATAGGTTGAATGCAGTTACCTATACAAACGCATACATTCTCTCAGAGAAAACTGCTAGTTGTGGGCCAATTTACAGGATAGCCCAACTTTGATAAAGAAAGCAGAGGGTATAGTTTGTACTGAAACACACATAAGAACACAGAAGTCTTTTCCTTACAAGTATCAAATTGAATGGCAGAATGCAGTTCCATATACAAATCTATACAGTCTCTCAGAGAAAACTGCTAGACGTGGGCCAATTTACAGGATACCACAACTTTGTTAAAGAAAGCAGTGGTTATATTTTGTACTGAAACACACGTAAGAAAGCAGAAGTCTTTTCATTACAAGTATGGAACTGAATGGCCAAATGCAGTGCCATATACAAATGTATACATCTCTAAGAGAAAACTGTTAGATGTCCACGAATTTACAGGATAGGACAACTTTGTTAAAGAAAGCAGTGTGTATATTTCTAGTCAAACACAGGGAAGAAAGCAGAAATCTTCTCATTATAAGTATGAAACTTTTAGGCCAAATGGACTACTGATACAAAAGCATACATTCTCTTAGAGGAGCTGCTAGACATGGCTCAATTTACAGGATAGCAGGACATTGGGAAAGAAAGCAGTGGGTATAGTGTGTAGTGAAACATACCTAAGAAAGCAGAACTCTTTTTATTATAAAGAGGAAACCCACTATTTCGCCCAAAGCGGGTACAGAATCAAACGCATACATTCTCTCAGAGAAAGCTGCCATACATTCCCCTTATACAGGACAGCACAACTTAGGGAAAGAAAGCAATGGGTATATTTTGTAGTCTAACACACCTAAAAAACATTAGGCTTTTCCTTATAAGTATGAAAATTTTAGGCCAAATGGAGTTACAGAATCAAACGCATACATTCTCTCAGAGAAAGGTGCTAGACATGGACGAATTTACATGATAGCACAACTCTGGGAAATATAGCAGTGGGTATAGTTTCTAGTCAAACACAGGGAAGAAAGCAGAAATCTTCTCATTATAAGTATGAAACTTTTAGGCCAAATGGACTACTGATACAAAAGCATACATTCTCTTAGAGGAGCTGCTAGACATGGCTCAATTTACAGGATAGCAGGACATTGGGAAAGAAAGCAGTGGGTA
>NW_012150352.1:816187-816462 GCF_000956105.1 Propithecus coquereli | reverse complement strand
GCAGTGGGTATAATTCATACTCAAACACATGTAAGAAAATAGAAGTCTTTTCGTTACAAGCATGAAACTTGAGGGCGAATGCAGTTACAGATACAAACGCATACATTCTCTCAGAGAAAGTTTCTAGAACGGGCCCAATTTACAGGATAGCACAACTTTGGGAAAGAAAGCAGTGGGTATAGTTTGTACTCAAACACACGTAAGAAAGCAGAAGTCTTTTCACTATAAATGTGAATCTTGAGGCCGAATGCAGTTATAGATACAAACGCATACAT
>NW_012150352.1:815126-816137 GCF_000956105.1 Propithecus coquereli | reverse complement strand
AGATACAAACGCATACATTCTCTCAGAGAAAGCCCGTAGACTTGGCCCAATTTTCAGGACAGGAGAACTTTGGGAAAGTTAGGAGTGGCTATAGTTTGGACAGAAAGACAGGTAAGGAAGCACCAGTCCTTTCATTTAAGTAGGATAGTTTTAGACCGAATGGAGTTATATATACAAACCCATACATTCTCTCAGAGAAAGCTGCTAGAATGGGCCGAATTTACAGGATGGCAAATCTTTGTTAAGGAAAGTAGTGTGTATAGTTTGTACTCTAACACCCATAAGAAAGCAGAAGGCTTTTCATTATAAGTATGAAACCTTAAGGCCGAATGCACTTAGAGATACAAATGCTTACATTTTCTCAGAGAAAGCTGCTACACTTGGCCCATTTTACAGAATAGCACAACTTTGTTAAAGAAAGAAGTGGGTATAATTTGTACTCAAACAAACGTAGGAAAGCAGAAGTCTTTTCATTATAAATGTGAAACTTGAGGCCGAATGGAATTACAGATACAAATGCATACATTCTGTCAGAGAAAACTGCCATACTTGGCCCAATTTTCAGGATAGCAGAACTTTGGGAAAGGATGACGTGGGTATAGTTTGTAAAGAAATCAGGTAAGAAAGCACAAGTCTTTTCACTTAAGTAGGAAACTTTCAGACCAAATGGAATTACAGATACAAATGCATACATTCTCTCAGAGAAAGCTGCTAGAGTGGGCCAAATTTACAGGATAGCACAACTTTGTTAAATAAAGCAGTGGGTATAGTTTGTTCTCAAACACACGTAAGAAAGCAGGAGTCTTTTCATTATAAGTGTGAAACTTATAGTCCGAATGCAGATTCATATACAAACGCATACATTCTCTCAGAGAAAGCTGCTACACTTGGCCCATTTTACAGGATAGCACAACTTTGTTAAAGAAAGCAGTGGGTATAGTTTGTACTCTAACACAGGTAAGAAAATATAAGTCTTTTCATTATAAGTATGAAACTTGAGGCCGAATGCAG
>NW_012150352.1:808156-809300 GCF_000956105.1 Propithecus coquereli | reverse complement strand
TGTGTACTGTTTGTAGTCAAGCACACCTAAGAAAGGAGAGATCTTTTCATTATAAGTATGTAACTTTTAGTCCGAATGGAGTTACATATGCAAAACAATGCATTCTCTCATAGAAAGCTGCTAGTCATTGGACAATTCACAGGATTGCAAAACTTTGAGAAAGAAAGCAGTGTGTATAGTCTATAGTCAAATACACCCAAGAAAGGAGAAGTCTTTTCATTAATTGTGTAACCCTTAGGTCGAATGGAGTTACCTATACAAACACATACATTCTCTCAGAGAAATTGGCTAGACATTGGGCAATTCACAGGATTGCTCAACTTTGAGAATGAAAACAGTGTGTATGCTTTGTAGTCAAACACACCTATGACAGGAGAAGTAATTTCATTGGAAGTATGTAACTTTGAGGCTGAATGGAGTTACATATGCAAACGCATACATTCACTCAGAGAAAGCTGCTAGACATTGGGCAATTCACAGGATTGCACAACTTTGAGAAACATAGCAGTGTGTATATTTTGTAGTGAAACACACCTAAGAAAAGAGAAGTCTTTCATTATAAGGATGTAATTTTTAGGCCGAATGGACTTACATATATGAACACATGCATCCTCTAAGAGAAAGCGGCTAGACTTTGCCCAATTCACTGGATAGCACAACTTTGAGAATGAAAACACTGTGTATAGTTTGTAGCCAATCACACCTAAGAAAGGAGAGGTCTTTTTATTATAAGTATGTAACTTTTAGTCCAAATGGAGTTACATATACAAAACAATGCATTCTCTCATAGAAAGCTGGTACACATTGGGCAATTCACAGGATTGCACTACTTTGAGAAAGAAAGCAGTGTGTCTGCTTGGTAGTCAAACACACCTATGACAGAAGTAATTTCGTTGGAACTATGTACCTATTAGGCTGAACAGAGTTACATATGCAAACGCATACATTCACTCATAGAAAGTTGCTAGACATTGGGCAATTCACAGTTTTGCAAAACTTTGAGAAAGAA
Organism: Propithecus coquereli; assembly: GCF_000956105.1. Lineage (NCBI taxonomy): Eukaryota > Metazoa > Chordata > Mammalia > Primates > Indriidae > Propithecus > Propithecus coquereli. Next base: position 808,291 of record NW_012150352.1, on the reverse strand, counting down.
AGCAGTGTGTATACTTTGTAGTCAAACACTCCTCAGAAAGTAGAAGTCTTTTCATTATAAGAATGTAACCTTTAGGCCGAATGGAAATACTATAGAAATGCATACATTCTCTCAGATAAAGAGGCTTGACATTGG
>NW_012150352.1:806741-808106 GCF_000956105.1 Propithecus coquereli | reverse complement strand
AGTCTTTTCATTATAACTATGAAACTTATAATCTGAATGCAGTTCCATATACAAATGCTACATTCTCTCAGAGAAAGCTGCTAGTCATGGACCAATTTATAGAATAGCAGAACTTTGGGAAAGGATGAAGTGGGTATAGTTTGTACTCAAACACACGTAAGAAACCATCAGTCTTTTCATTATAAGTATGATACTTTTAAGCAGAATGTAGTCACAGATACAAACCCATACATTCTCTCAGAGAAAGCTGCTAGACTTGGCCCAATTTTCAGTCTAGCACAATGTTGGGAAAGAAAGTAGTGGCTATAGTTTTTAGTCAAACACACATAAGATAGCAGAAGACTTTTCATTATAAGTATGAAATTTTGAGGTCGAATGAAGTTTCAGGTACAAACGCATACATTCTCTCAGAGAAAGCTGCTAGTCTTGGCCCAATTTTCAGGACACCAGAGCTTTGAGAAAGGATGAAGTGGGTATAGTTTGTACCGAAAGACAGGTAATAAAGCAGAAGACCTTTCATTTAAGAAGGAAAGTTTTAAACCCAATGGAGTTACTGACACAAACGAATACATTCTCTCGGAGAGTTCTACTAGAATGGGCTAAATTTACAGGATACCATAACTTTGTTAAAGAAAGCAGTGGGTATAGGTTGTACTCAAACACACATAAGTATGGAAGCAGAAGTCTTTTCATTATAACTATGAAGCTTATAGTCCAAATTCAGTTCTGTATACAAAAGGATACATTCTCTGAGAGAAAGCTGCTAGACGTGGACCAATTTATAGAATACCAGAACTTTGGGAAAGGAAGAAGTGGGTCTAGTTTGTACTCAAACGCGTATAAGAAACCACAAGTCTTTTCATTATACATATGAAACTTTGAGGCTGAATGCAGTTACCGATACAAACGCATACATCCTCTCAGAGAAAGCTGCTAGACTTGGCCCATTTTACAAGATAGCCCAACTTTGTTAAAGAAAGCAGTAGGTATAGTTTGTACAGAAACACAGGTAAGAAAGCACCAGTCTTTTCATTTAAGTAGGAAACTTTTAGACTGAATGGAGTTACTGATACAAATGCATACATTTTCTCAGAAAAAGCTGCTAGACATGGCCCAATTTACAGGATTTCACAACTTTGAGAAAGAAATCGCTAGGTACAGTTTGTAGTCAAATAAACCTAATAGGCAGAGGTCTATTCATTCTAATATGAAAATTTTATGCCAAAAAGAGTTACAAATTCAACGCATACATTCTCTCAGAGAAAGCTGCCATACATTCCCCTTATACAGGACAGCACAACTTAGGGAAAGAAAGCAATGGGTATATTTTGTAGTCTAACACACCTAAAAAACATTAGGCTTTTC
>NW_012150352.1:806070-806682 GCF_000956105.1 Propithecus coquereli | reverse complement strand
GTATAGAGTTTCTAGTCAAAAACACCTAAGAGAGGACAGATCATTTCATTGGAAATATGCATCTGTTAGCCGATTTGAGTTACATATAGAAACACATATATTCTATCAGAGAAAGCCGGTAAACATTGGGCAATTTGTAGGATACCACAACTTTGAGATATGAAGCAGTGTGTATAGTTTGTCATCAAACACACCTAGAAAAGAGGAAGTCTTTTTGTTAAAAGTATGTAACCTTTAGACCGAATAAAGTTACATATACAAACGCATAGATTCTCTCAGGGAAAGAGGCTAGACATTGGGCAAATCACAGGATTGCACAACTTTGACAAAGAAAGCAGTGTGTTGTTTGCAGTCAAAAACACCTTAGAAAGAAGATGTCTTTTCATTATCAGTATGTAACTTTTATCCTGAAGGGATTTATGTATACAAACGCATGCATTCTCTCAGAGAAAGCTTCTAGACATTGGGCAAATCACAGGATTGCACAACTTTGAGAAAGAAAGCTGTATTTATAGTTTGTAGTGAAACACACCTAAGAAAGGAGACATTTTTTATTATAAGTATGAAACTTTTAGTGCGAATGGAGTTACATATAAAAAACAATGCATTTTC
>NW_012150352.1:800823-802554 GCF_000956105.1 Propithecus coquereli | reverse complement strand
AACTTTGAGAAAGAAAGCAATGTGTATACTTCGTAGTCAAATACACCTAAGAAAGGTGAAGTCTTTTCATTATAAGTATGTAACTTTTAAGCAGAATGGAGTTACATATACAAACGCATAATTTCTCTCAGAGAAAGCTGCTAGACATTGGCCAATTAACAGAATTGCACAACTTTGAGAAGGAAAGCAGTTTGTATAGTCTACAGTCAAACACACCTAAGAAAGAAGTCTTTTCAATATAAGTATGTAACCTTTAGGTCGAATGGAGTTACCTATACAAATGCATACATTGTCTTACAGAAATCATCTAGACATTGGACAATTCACAGGATTGCACAACTTTGAGAAACACAGCAGTGTGTTAACTTTGTGGTCAAACACACCTGGGAAATGAGAAGCCTTTTCATTATAAGAAAGTAACCTTTAGGCTGAATGGAGTTACCTATAAAAACGCATACATTCTCTCAGAGAAAGCTGCTAGACATTGGTCAATTCACAGGATTGCACAATTTTGAGAATGAAAGCAGTGTGTATAGTTTGTAGTGAAACACACCTAAGAATGGAGAAGCGTTTTCATTATCAGTACGTAACTTTTAGGCCAAATCGAATTAAGTATACAAACGCATGCATTCTCTCAGAGAAAGGTGCTAGATATTGGGCAAATCACAGGATTGTACAACTTTGAGCAAGATAGCAGTGTGTAGAGTTTGTAGTCAAATACACCTATGAGAGCAGAAGTCTTTTCATTGTAAGTATGTAACACTTAGACCGAATGGAGTTATATATAGAAACGCATACATTCTCTCAGAGAAATCTGCTAGACATTGAGCAATTCACAGGATTGCACAACTTTGAGATACACGGCAGTGTGTATACTTTGTAGTAAAACACAACTAAGAAAGGAGAAGTCTTTTCATTATCATTATGTAATTCTAAGCCAAATGGAGTTATGTATACAAACCCACACATTCTCTCAAGGAAAGCAGCTAGATATAGGGAAATTTACAGGATGGCACAACTCTGAGACACAAAGCAGTGTGTATAGGTTGTAGTTAAACAGATCTAAGAGGGGAGAATTTTTTTCATTATCAGTATGTAACTTTTAGTCCAAATAGAGTTACATATACAAACGCATGCATTCTCTCAGAGAAAGTGGCGAGATATTGGGCAATTCACAGGATTTGTCAACTTCGTGAAAGAAAGCACTGTGTATGGTTTGTAGTCAAACACACCTAAGAAAGAGAAGTCTTTTCATTATAAGTATGTAACTTTTAGACAGAAAGGAGTTACTAATTCAAATGCATACATTCACTCAAAGAAAGGTGCCAGACATTGAGTAATTAAGAGGATTGCAAAACATTGGGAAAGAAAACAGTCTGTATAATTTGTAGTCAAACACACCTATGAAAGGAGAAGTAATTTCGTTTGAAGTATGCAACTTTTAGGCTCAATGGAGTTACATATGCAAATGCATACATTCTCCCAGAGAAAGCTGCTACACATTGGGAAATTCACAGGATTGTACAACTTTGAGTAAGAAAGCAGTGTGTAGAGTTTGTAGTCAAACAAACCTAAGAGAAGAGAAGTCTTTTCATTATAAAAATGTAACCTTTAGGCCGAATGGAGTTACCCATACAAATGCACACATTCTCTTAGTAAAATCATCTGGACATTGGACAATTCACAGGATTGCACAACTTTGAGAAACACAGCAGTGTGTACAATTTGTAG
>NW_012150352.1:787814-798573 GCF_000956105.1 Propithecus coquereli | reverse complement strand
TAGAGTTACATATACAAACGCATAATTTCTCTCAGAGAAAGCTGCCGTTCATTGGCCAATTCACAGGATTGGGAAAGTTTGAGAACGAAAGTAGTGTGTATATTTTGTAGTAAAACACTCTTAAGAAAGGAGAAGTCTTTTCATTATAAGTATGTAACTTTTAGGCCCAATGAAGTTACGCATACAAACGCAATTCTCTCAGAGAAATTGGCTAGACATTGGGCAATTCACAGGATTGCTTAACTTTGAGAAAGAAAACAGTGTGTATGCTTTGTAGTCAAACACACCTATGACAGGAGAAGTAATTTCATTGGAAGTATGTAACTTTGAGGCTGAATGGAGTTACATATGCAAACGCATACATTCACTCAGAGAAAGCTGCTAGACATTGGGCAATTCACAGGATTGCTTAACTTTGAGAAAGAAAACAGTGTGTATGCTTTGTAGTCAAACACACCTATGACAGGAGAAGTAATTTCATTGGAAGTATGTAACTTTGAGGCTGAATGGAGTTACATATGCAAACGCATACATTCACTCAGAGAAAGCTGCTAGACATTGGGCAATTCACAGGATTGCTTAACTTTGAGAAAGAAAACAGTGTGTATGCTTTGTAGTCAAACACACCTATGACAGGAGAAGTAATTTCATTGGAAGTATGTAACTTTGAGGCTGAATGGAGTTACATATGCAAACGCATACATTCACTCAGAGAAAGCTGCTAGACATTGGGCAATTCACAGGATTGCTTAACTTTGAGAAAGAAAACAGTGTGTATGCTTTGTAGTCAAACACACCTATGACAGGAGAAGTAATTTCATTGGAAGTATGTAACTTTGAGGCTGAATGGAGTTACATATGCAAACGCATACATTCACTCAGAGAAAGCTGCTAGACATTGGGCAATTCACAGGATTGCTTAACTTTGAGAAAGAAAACAGTGTGTATGCTTTGTAGTCAAACACACCTATGACAGGAGAAGTAATTTCATTGGAAGTATGTAACTTTGAGGCTGAATGGAGTTACATATGCAAACGCATACATTCACTCAGAGAAAGCTGCTAGACATTGGGCAATTCACAGGATTGCTTAACTTTGAGAAAGAAAACAGTGTGTATGCTTTGTAGTCAAACACACCTATGACAGGAGAAGTAATTTCATTGGAAGTATGTAACTTTGAGGCTGAATGGAGTTACATATGCAAACGCATACATTCACTCAGAGAAAGCTGCTAGACATTGGGCAATTCACAGGATTGCTTAACTTTGAGAAAGAAAACAGTGTGTATGCTTTGTAGTCAAACACACCTATGACAGGAGAAGTAATTTCATTGGAAGTATGTAACTTTGAGGCTGAATGGAGTTACATATGCAAACGCATACATTCACTCAGAGAAAGCTGCTAGACATTGGGCAATTCACAGGATTGCTTAACTTTGAGAAAGAAAACAGTGTGTATGCTTTGTAGTCAAACACACCTATGACAGGAGAAGTAATTTCATTGGAAGTATGTAACTTTGAGGCTGAATGGAGTTACATATGCAAACGCATACATTCACTCAGAGAAAGCTGCTAGACATTGGGCAATTCACAGGATTGCTTAACTTTGAGAAAGAAAACAGTGTGTATGCTTTGTAGTCAAACACACCTATGACAGGAGAAGTAATTTCATTGGAAGTATGTAACTTTGAGGCTGAATGGAGTTACATATGCAAACGCATACATTCACTCAGAGAAAGCTGCTAGACATTGGGCAATTCACAGGATTGCTTAACTTTGAGAAAGAAAACAGTGTGTATGCTTTGTAGTCAAACACACCTATGACAGGAGAAGTAATTTCATTGGAAGTATGTAACTTTGAGGCTGAATGGAGTTACATATGCAAACGCATACATTCACTCAGAGAAAGCTGCTAGACATTGGGCAATTCACAGGATTGCTTAACTTTGAGAAAGAAAACAGTGTGTATGCTTTGTAGTCAAACACACCTATGACAGGAGAAGTAATTTCATTGGAAGTATGTAACTTTGAGGCTGAATGGAGTTACATATGCAAACGCATACATTCACTCAGAGAAAGCTGCTAGACATTGGGCAATTCACAGGATTGCTTAACTTTGAGAAAGAAAACAGTGTGTATGCTTTGTAGTCAAACACACCTATGACAGGAGAAGTAATTTCATTGGAAGTATGTAACTTTGAGGCTGAATGGAGTTACATATGCAAACGCATACATTCACTCAGAGAAAGCTGCTAGACATTGGGCAATTCACAGGATTGCTTAACTTTGAGAAAGAAAACAGTGTGTATGCTTTGTAGTCAAACACACCTATGACAGGAGAAGTAATTTCATTGGAAGTATGTAACTTTGAGGCTGAATGGAGTTACATATGCAAACGCATACATTCACTCAGAGAAAGCTGCTAGACATTGGGCAATTCACAGGATTGCTTAACTTTGAGAAAGAAAACAGTGTGTATGCTTTGTAGTCAAACACACCTATGACAGGAGAAGTAATTTCATTGGAAGTATGTAACTTTGAGGCTGAATGGAGTTACATATGCAAACGCATACATTCACTCAGAGAAAGCTGCTAGACATTGGGCAATTCACAGGATTGCTTAACTTTGAGAAAGAAAACAGTGTGTATGCTTTGTAGTCAAACACACCTATGACAGGAGAAGTAATTTCATTGGAAGTATGTAACTTTGAGGCTGAATGGAGTTACATATGCAAACGCATACATTCACTCAGAGAAAGCTGCTAGACATTGGGCAATTCACAGGATTGCTTAACTTTGAGAAAGAAAACAGTGTGTATGCTTTGTAGTCAAACACACCTATGACAGGAGAAGTAATTTCATTGGAAGTATGTAACTTTGAGGCTGAATGGAGTTACATATGCAAACGCATACATTCACTCAGAGAAAGCTGCTAGACATTGGGCAATTCACAGGATTGCTTAACTTTGAGAAAGAAAACAGTGTGTATGCTTTGTAGTCAAACACACCTATGACAGGAGAAGTAATTTCATTGGAAGTATGTAACTTTGAGGCTGAATGGAGTTACATATGCAAACGCATACATTCACTCAGAGAAAGCTGCTAGACATTGGGCAATTCACAGGATTGCTTAACTTTGAGAAAGAAAACAGTGTGTATGCTTTGTAGTCAAACACACCTATGACAGGAGAAGTAATTTCATTGGAAGTATGTAACTTTGAGGCTGAATGGAGTTACATATGCAAACGCATACATTCACTCAGAGAAAGCTGCTAGACATTGGGCAATTCACGGGATTGCACAATTTTGAGAAAGAAAGCAGTGTGTAGAGTTTGGAGTCAAGGACACCTAAGAGAGGAGAAGTCTTTTTATTATAAGAATGTAACCTTTAGGCCGAATGGAGATACCTATAGAAACGTGTACATTCTCTCAGATAAAGAGGCTTGCCATTAAGCAATTCAGAAGGTTGCACAACTTTGAGAAAGAAAGCACTGTATATAGTTTATAGTAAAACACAGCTAAGAAAGGAGAAGTCTTTTCATGACAAGAATGTTACCTATAGGCAGAATGTAGTTACCTATACAAACGCATACATTCTCTGAGACAAATTGACTAGATATTGGACAATTCACATGATTGCACAATTTTGATAAACAAAGCAGTGTGTATATTTTGTAGTCAAACACACCTAAGAAAAGAGAAGACTTTTTGTTATAAGTATGTAACTTTTAGACCGAATGCAGTTACATATAAATGCACACATTCTCTCATAGAAATATGCTAGACATTGGGCCATTTAAATGATTGCACAACTTTGAGAGAGAAAGCAGTGTGCATAGTGTTTAGCTAAACACATCAAAGAAAGGAGAAGTAATTTCGTTGGAAGTATGTATATTTTAGGCTCAATGAAGTTACATATGAAAACGCATACATTCTCTCAGAGAAATCGGCTAGACATTGGCCCATTTGTAGGTTTGCACAACTTTGAGTGACAAAGCAGTGCACATATTTTGTAGTCAGCACACCTAAGAAAGGAGAAGTAATTTCATTGGAACTATGTACCTTTTAGGTTGAATAGAGTTACATATACAAACACATAGATTCCCACAGGAAAGCTGCTAGACATTGGGCGTGTTACAGGTTTCACCACCTTTGAGAAACAAACAGTATAGAGTTTCTAGTCAAAACACCTAAAAGAGGACAGATCATTTCGTTGGAATTATGCATCTTTTAGCCGATTTGAGTTACATATAGAAACGCATACATTCTCTCAGAGAAAGCGGGTAAACATTGGGCAATTTGTAGGATACCACAACTTTGAGAAACAAAGCAGTGCATATAGTTTGTTATCAAACACACCTAGGAACGGGGAAGTCTTTTTGTTAGAAGTATGTAACTTTTAGACCGAATGGAGTTACATATACAAATGCATACATTCTCTAAGGGAAATCGGCTAGACATTGGACAAATCACAGTATTGCACAACATTGAGAAAGAAAGCAGTGTGTGTACTTTGTAGTCAAACACACCTAAGAAAGAAGAAGTCTTTTCATTATCAGTATGTAATTTTTATCCCGAATGGAGTTACATATACAAACGCATGCTTTCTCTCAGAGAAAGCTCATAGACATTGGGAAAATCACAGGATTGCACAACTTTGAGAAAGAAAGCAGCGTGTATAGTTTGTAGTGAAACACACCTAAGAAAGGAGAAGCCTTTCATTATACGTATGTAACTTTTAGTTTGAATGGAGTTACATGTACAAAACAATGCATTTTCTCATAGAAAGGTGGTACACATTGGGCAATTCACAGGATTCCACCACTTCGAGAAAGAAAGCAATGTGTATAGTTTGTAGTCAAACACACCTAAGAAAGGAGAAGTAATTTCATTGGATGTATGTAACTTTTAGGTTGAATGGAGTTACATATACAAACACATACATTCCCTCAGGAAAGCTGCTAGACTTTGGAAAACTTACAGTATTGCACAACTCTGAGAAAGAAAGCAGTGTGTATAGTTTGTACTGAAACACAACCTAGAGAGAAGAATTAAGTTCGTTTGAAGTGTGTAAATTTAGGCTGAATTGAGTTACAAAGGAAACGCATACATTCTCTCAGAGAAAGTGGCTAGACACCAGGCAATTTGCAGGATTTCCCAACTTTTAGAAACAAAGCAGTATGTGTAGTTCGTACTCAAACACACCTCAGAAAGAGAAGTAATTTCGTTGGAAGTATGTAACTTTTAGGCTGAAATCAGTTACCTATTGAAATCCATACATTCCCTTGGAGAAAGCTCCTAGACATTGGGCACGTTATAGGTTTCCACAACTTTGAGAAACAAAACAGTGTATAGAGTTTCTACTCAAAAATACCTAAGAGAGGAGAGACCATCTCGTTGGAAACATGGAACTTTTAAGCCGAAATGAGTTACATATAGAAACGCATAGATTGTCTAAAAGAAAGTGGCTAGACTTTGTGAAATTTGCAGGATTGCACAAGTTTGAGCAACAAACAGTGTATAGGTTTTCTAGTCAAACACACCTAAAAGAGGACAGATCATTTCGTTGGAAATATGTATCTTTTAAGCTGAATGGAGTTACATATAGAAACGCATACATTCTCTATGACAAATTTGCTAGACATTGGGCCATTTACAGGATTGCACAACGTTGTGAAACAAAGCAATTTGTTTAGTTTGTAGTGAAACACACCTAAGAAAGGAGAAGTAATTTCTTTGGAACTATGTAGCTTTTAGGCTGAATTGAGTTACATATAGAAACATATACAATCTCTCAGAGAAAGAGACTAGACATTGTTCAATTTAGAGGATTGCACAACTTTGAGAAACAAAGCAGTGGGTATAGTTTGTAGTGAAACACAACTAAGAAAGGAGAAGTGTTTTTGTTATAAGTATATAACTTTTAGTCCCAATGCAGTTACATATAACAACACTTACATTCTCTCAGAGAAAGCATCTACACATTGCCCATTTACAGGATTGCACAACATTGAGAAACAAAGCAGTGTGAATAGTTTGTAGTCAAACACACCAAAAAAGGCGAAGTCTTTTCTGTATAAGGATGTAACCTTTAGGCCAAATGAAGTTACCTATACAAATGCATACATTCTCTCAGAGAAAGCGGCTAGACATTGGGCAATTCACAGGATTGCAAAACATCGAGAAAGAAAACAGTGTGTATAGTTTGTAGTCAAAGATACCCATGAATGGAGAAGTAATTTCGTTGGAAGTATGTAACTTTTAGGCTGAAAGGAGTTACATATGCAAACGCATACATTCTCTTAGAGAAAGCTGCTAGACATTGGGCAATTCACGGGATTGCACAACGTTGAGAAAGAAAGCAGTCCGTATAGTCTGTAGTTAAACACACATAAGAAAGGAGAAGTCTTTTCATTATAAGTATGTAACTTTTAAGCCAAATATAGTTACATATACAAATGCATAATTTCTCTCAGAGAAAGCTGCTAGACATTGGCCAATTCACAGGATTGCACAACTTTGAGAAAGAAAGCAGTGTGTATAGTCTGTAGTCAAACACACCTAAGAAAGGAAAAGTCATTTCATTATAAGTATGTATCTTTTAGGCCGAGTGGCATTACATATACAAATGCATACATTCTCTTTGGGAAAGCGGCTAGACATTGGGCAATTCACAGGATTGCAAAACTTTGAGAAAGAAAGCAGTGTGTATAGTCTATAGTCAAACACAATAAGAAAGGAGAAGTCTTTTCATTATAAGTATGTAACTTTTAAGCCAAATATAGTTACATATACAAACGCATAATTTCAGAGAAAGCTTCTAGACATTGGCCAATTCACAGGATTGCACAACTTTGAGAAATAAAGCAGTATTTGCAGTTTCTAGTGAAACACCCTAAGAAAAGAGAAGTCTTTTCATTGTAAGTATATAATTTTAGGTCAAATGGAGTTACGTATACAAACGCATGCATTCTCTCAGAGAAATCGGCTAGACATCGGGCAATTCACGGGATTGCACAACTTTGAGAAACACAGCCATGTGTATACTTTGTAGTTAAACACAACTAAGAAAGTTTTTTCATTATAAAAATGTAACTTTTAGACTGAATGGACTTACCTATAGAAACACATACATTCTCTAGGAGGAATCTGCTAGACTTTGGGCAATTCACAGAATTGCACAACTTTGAGAAAGACAGCAGTCTGTGTAGTTTGTATTCAAACACACCTAAGAATGGAGAAAGCTTCTCATTAAAATTATGTAACTTCTTATCCAAATGGAGTTGCGAATACAAATGTATACTTTCTCTCAAGGAAAGCATCTAGACCTAGGAAAATTCACAGGATTGCACACTTTGAGAAACAGTGTGTATAGTCTGTAGTCAAACACACCTAAGAGGAGAAGTCTTTTCATTCTAAGTATGTAACTTTTAGACCAAAAGGAGTTACTTATTCAAACGCACACATCCTCTCAGAGAATGGTGCTAGACTTTGGGTAATTAACAGGATTGCAAAAATATAGAAAGAAAATGGTGTGTGTAGTTTGTAGTCAAACTCAACTATGAAAGAAGAAGTAATTTCTTTGGAGGTATGTAACTTTTAGGCTGAATGGAGTTTCATATGCAAACACATACATTCTCTCAAAGAAAGTGGCTAGACATTGGGCAATTTGCAGGATTGCACAACCTTGAGAAAAAGACAGTGTCTATATTTTGTAGTCAAACACACCTAAGAAAAGAAGTCTTTTCATTACAAGTATGTAAGTTTTAGACCAAATGCAGTTACATATACAAACGCATACATTATCTCAGAGAAATCTACTACACAGTGGGCCTTTTACAGGATTTCACAACTTTGAGAAAAAAGCATTGTATATAGTTTGTAGTCAAACACACCTAAGAAAGGAGAAGTTATTTTGTTGGAAGTATGTAACTTTTAGGTTGAATAGAGTCACATATACAAACGCATAAATTCCTTCAGGAAAGCTGCTAGACATTGGGATGCTCATAGTATTGTACAACTTTGAGAAAGAAAGTGGTGTGTATAGTTTGTACTCAAATACACCTAAGAGAGAATTAATTTTGTTGGAAGTATGTACCTTTTAGGCTGAATCAAGTCACAAATAAAAATGCATACATTCTCTCAGAGAAAGCTGACAGACATTGGGAAATTTATACATTTTCACAACTTCAAGAAACAAAGAGGTGTGCAGTGTTTCTAGGGCAACACACCTAAGAACGGAGTAGTCATTTCATTGGAGGTATGTAACCTTTAGACCGAATGGAGCTACATGTAGAACGAATGCATTCTCTCAAGAAAGCTGCTAGACATTGGAAAATCTACAGGTTTTCACAACTTCAAGAACAAACCAGTGTGTAGTGTTTCTAGACAAGAGCCCCTAAGAAGGGAGAAGTCATTTCTTTGGAAGAGGGTCACTTTTAGGTGGAATAGAGTTACATATAGAAATGCATACATTCCCTCAAAGAAAGCTTCTATACATTAGGCAGTTTATAGATTTTCACAACTTTAAGAAACAAAGCAGTGCGTAGAATTTCCAGTGAAACACACCTAAGAAATGAGAAGTCAATTTGTTGGAGGTATGTAACTTTTGGGCTGAATGGAGTTACATATTGAAACGCATAAATTCTCTCAGAGAAAGCTGCTAGACATTGGACAATTTATAGGTTTGCACTTCTCTGATAAACAAAACAGTGTGTAGAGTTTCTAGTCAAACACACCTAAGAAACGGAAGTCATTTCGTTGGAAGTATGTAGCTATTAGGCCGAATGGAGTTACATATACAAAAAAAAAAATTCCCTCAGAGAAAGCTGCTAGACATTCGGAAATTTACAGATTTGCACTAGTTTGAGAAACAAAGCAGTGTGAAGAGTTTCTAGTCAAGCAGACCTAATAAAGAGCTAGTCATTTAATTCGAAGTTTGTAAACTTCAGCCCAAATGGAATTACATGTGAAAACGTATATATTCTCTGAGAGAAAGCTGCTACACATTGTGCAATTTATAGGTTTGTACAACTCTGAGAAACAAAGCACTGTGTACAGTTTCTAGTCAAATATACCCAAGACTTGAGAAGTCATTTTGTTGGAAGAAGGTAACCTATAGAACAAATGGAGCTCTATACACAAATGCATACATTCTCTAAGAGAAAGCTGCTAGACATAGGGCTATTTATATGTTTGCACAACTTTTAGAACAAAGCAATGTGTAGAGTTTCTAGTCAAACACATCTAAGTAAGGATAAGTCATTTCTTTGGAAGTATGAAACTTTTAGGCCAAATGGAGTTACACATACAAACGAATACATTCCCTCAGCGAAAACTGCTAGACATTGGGCAATTTATACGTTTGTACTAGAGAAGAAAAGAAGCAGTGAGTAGAGTGTCCAGTAAAACACACCTGAGAAAGGAGAAGTCATTTCGTTTGAAGAGGATAACCTTTAGGCTGAATGGAGTTACATATAGAAATGCATACATTCTCTGGAAGAAAGCTGATAGACACTGGGCACTTTATAGGTTTGCACAACTTTGAGAACAAAGCAGTGTATAGAGTTTCCAGTCAAAAACACCTAAGAAAAGAGAAGTCCTTTCGTTGGAAGAGGGTAACTTTGACGTGGAATAGAGTTACGAATACAAAGGCACATATTCTCTCATAGAAAGCTGCTGTAAATTGGGGACTTTATAGGTTTGTACAACTTTAAGAAACAAAGCAGTGTGTATAATTTCTAGTCAAACACAACTAAGAAAGGAGAAGTCATTTGGTTGCAAGTATGTAACTTTTAGGCCGAATGGAGTTACACATAGAAATGCATACATTCTCTCATAGAAAGCTGCTAGACGTTGGGCTATTTATACGTTTGCACTACTTTGAGAAACAAAGCAGTATGTAGAGTTTCTAGTCAAAAAAACCTAAGAAAGGAGAAATCATTTCATTGGAGAAGGGTAACTTTTAGGATGGCGGGACTTACATATAGAAACGCATACATTTTCTCAGAGAAAGCTGTTAGACATTGGGCAATTTATAGGATAGCACAACTTTTAGAAACCAATTAAGGTGTAGAGTTTCTAGGTAAACACACCTAAGAAAGGAGTAATCATTTCATTGGAGGTATATAACTTTTAGGCCAAATGGAGTTACATGTAGAAACGAATACATTCTCTTAAAGAAAGCTGCTAGACATTGGGAAATTTATAGGTTTGCACAACTTTGAGAAACAAAGCAGTGTGTAGAGTTTCTAGTCAAAAACACCTAAGAAAGGAGAAGTCATTTCATTGGAAGAGGGTAACTTTTTTTAAATTTCAGCATATTATGGGGGTACAGATATTTAGGTTATGTATGTTGCCCTTGCCCCCCCATGTCCGAGTTTAAAGTGTGTCCATTCCTTCAATGGTGCACTTTACACTATTTGTTTATGCATATAACGTACCCTCCTCTCCCCTCCCTCCTCCCCTCTGCCAGACATCCAATAGATGTTATTCTTTATGTGCACGTATGTGTTGATCAGTTAATACCAATTTGATGGTGAGTACATGTGGTGTTTTTTTTTCCATTCTTGGGATACTTCACTTATTAGAATGTGTTCCAGCTCTATCCAGGAGAATACAAGAGGTGCTATATCACCATGGTTTCTTAGAGCTAAATAGTACTCCATGGCATACATATACCACATTTTATTAATCCACTCATGTATTGATGGACACTTGGGTTGTTTCCACATCTTTGCAATTGTGAATTGTGCTGCTAT
>NW_012150352.1:787144-787764 GCF_000956105.1 Propithecus coquereli | reverse complement strand
AATCCACTCATGTATTGATGGACACTTGGGTTGTTTCCACATCTTTGCAATTGTGAATTGTGCTGCTATAAACATTCGAGTGCAGGTGTATTTTTATAGAGTATCATTTGTTCTTTTGGGTAGATGCCCAGTAAATGGGATTGCTGGATCTAATGGTGCTTCTACTTGTATCTCTTTAAGGTATATCCATATTGCTTTCCACAGAGGTTGCACTAGTTTGCAGTCCCACCAGCAGTGTATGAGTGTTCCTATCTCTCTGCATCCACGTCGACATTTATTGTTTTGGGACTTTTTGATAAAGGCCAGTCTCACTGGAGATAAGTGATATCTCATTTTAGTTTTGATTTGAATTTACCTGATGATTAGAAATATTGAGCATTTTTTCATATGTTTTATGGCCATTATTCTATCTTCTTTTGAAAAGTTTCCGTTCATGTCCTTTGCCCATTTTTTGATAGGGTTGTTTGATTTTTTCTTGTTGATTTCCCTGACTTCTAAGAAGATTCTAGTTATCAGCCCTTTATTGGATTTGTAGCATGCAAAAATTTTCTCCCATTCTGGAGGTTGTCTGTTTGCTCTTGTGACCGTTTCTTTGGCTGTGCAGAAGCTTTTTAATTTGA
>NW_012150352.1:770717-786399 GCF_000956105.1 Propithecus coquereli | reverse complement strand
TTCTTGGAGAGCTGGTCTTGTCTTGGTGAATTCCCTCAGTCTTTGCTTATCTGAGAATGTCTTTATTTCTCCTTCATATATGAAACTTAGTTTAGCAGGGTACAAGATTCTAGGCTGGGCATTATTCTGATTCAGAAGAGTGAGAATGGGGCCCCAGTCTCTTCTTGCTTGCAGGGTTTCCGTTGAGAAATCTGGAGTTATTCTGATGGGCTTTCCTTTGTATGTTACTTGTTTCTTTCTCCTTACAGCTCATAGAAGGGCCTCTTTAGTGGCTATTTTGGTCAATCTGATGACTGCATGACATGGTGTCTTCCTATTTGCATTGAATCTCCCTGGGATCCGTTGAGTTTCTTGTACCTGTATATCTAGATTTTTAGCAAGGCCTGGGATATTCTTTTCTATTAATCCTTAAAATAGCTTATCCAGCCCTTGAGTGTTTTCTTCTTCACCCTCGGGAACCCCTATCACCCTCAGGTCCAGTTTTTTCACATAATCACACATTTCTTTTAGGCTTATTTCTTTTCTCTTAATTTTCTACTTGATCTCTGTGACTGACTTATTTAATTGGAAGGAGTTGTCTTTAATCTCTGAGATTCTTTCTTCTGTTTGATCTACCCTGTTCTTGAGGCTTTCCACTGTGTTTTGTAGTTCCTTGAATAAGTCCTTCATTTCCAGGAGATTGGTTTGATTTTTCTGTAATATTTGAATTTCTTTAGTGAATTTTTCTTCCAAGTCCTGGATTTTTTTTGTGGTTACTTTGTGTTGGCTATCCATTTTTTCTTGTATATCGTTGAGTTTTCTTACAATCCATGTTTGAAATTCTTCTGTCATTTTAGTGTTCTGAGTTTGGTTAATGTCTATTGCTGGGGAGCTGCTTTTCCTCTTTGCGGGTGTGCTTTCCATTTGAATCTTCATACTTCCAGAGTTCTTTCTCTGGTTCCTTCACATCTGGATCAGTTGCTCCTTCTTGCCTTTAGATTTTCGTTTGGATAATGACATGCCCTGTCAGTCTCTGAGCCAGTAGGTGGTGTTTGTGGGTCAGATTCGACCACACTCTTTATAATGAATCAGTAGATGCAGTAAAAGTTTGTGCAGGATGACCTCCCTGTCAGTGGGTGGCCCTTTCTGGGAGGAGCGAGCTGCAGTGCTGTTTTTGGGTCCTGTAACCAGCTCTTGTTCCTCTAGAGAGGCCCTCTTGTGCCTCGGGTGGTGGGTGGGGCCCTGGGACTTCCAGGTGTGCCCTTATTCTCCACCCCAGTGGGGGTAGGACTGGGAGTGGGTCTGGGTGGGGCTGGGCTGTGTAAGCCTGCCCTCAGGCTCCACACCTGCTGTTAGCAGGGGTCAAAGGTCTATTTATTTTTGTGCAAAGCTGCTGGGAGGGGCTGAAATGGCTCCACTCAGCTGAATGTCTGGGATTGGGTAGGTGGGGCTGTCCAAAATCTGCACTCTGGAGCAGGTCTCGCTCCCCTCTACCCTCCCCCTCTCTGTGGCCTCTCCCAGGCCTCTGCCAGCAGGCAGGACCTCAGGCCTATGGATCTCCTCTGGCTGTGACGTGGGCCGGGAGGTTCCCTACCCAGGTTCACAGCCTGAGCTGGGTGCACAGCCCTCTTTTGGGAGAAGTGTTGCCACTCAGGCATGCTGATCTGCCCCTGAAGGTGCACACTCCTCAGTAGGCTCTTTCACAGATCTCCCTTCTGTGCCCCAGGGCAGTGCAATCATGACCTGGGTGTACAGGGTCTGGTCTGCAGGTCTGTCCCCTGGGCCCTGGAGATCAATCCCTGATTCTGCCTGGGGGATGGATGCTGGTCTCAAATCACCTACAAGGTGCCCAAGGTGGATTGATTTGCCCCGCTCTCCTGGAGTTCCCCGGCAAGCAGTGTCTGGCAGGGCTGGCAGGTAAAAAGCTGTCAGTCTGAGTACCCCTCAGTCTGCTGTAGGGCCCCAAAGGGAAAGGTCCAGTTCCTTGCAGATGCTTCTGTGTGACGGATAAATTGTCTTTCTGATCACTCACGAGTAGGGAAGGGGAAGGATAGAATGGAGCAATATGGCGTCTGCTGATAGGCTTGGGTCTGCACCCGGAGAGGTGCCCTGAGGGAGCTGGGAGCCCAGCACCATGTCCGCAAGAGGCCACTTCTCACTGGCGGCCGCCATCTCTGGGCTGGTGTTGGCAGGACTGTCCAACCTCTCAGGAGCCCACAAACAGTTCAAGATGCAAGGGAGGGGAAGTTATCTGCTCCACGTACCCTTATCACTGGTCTCCAAGCCTCTCGGGGACCTTTATCCTTTCTGTTCTCCTCCGTAACATCTTCTGGTGGAGTCTCCGGTAGATTCAGGCACCCTTCCTTCCGACCCTCACCAGATCTATGTTTCTCTGATAGTTTATTTTTTCTCTTTGTTCTAAAGTTTGTCTTTTTTGCAGAGAAACTCTGACGGGCAGTTTTTCTAGTCAGCCAACTTGGCTCCTCTCTTAGGTGTGTTTGACTAGAAACTCTTCACATTGCTTCGTTTCTCAAAGTTGTGCAAACCTATACATTGCCCAGTGTCTAACAGCTTTCTCTGAGAGAATGTATGCGTTTCCATATGTAACTCCATTTGGCCAAAAAGTTACAATCTTCCAATGAAATGATTTCTCATCCCTTAGATGTGTTTGACTAGACAATCTCCAGAGTCCTTTGTCTCTCAAATTGTACAAACCTATAAATTGCCCAATATATAGGAGCTTTCTCTGAGAGAATGTGTGCATTTTCATATGTAACTCTATTGCAATAAAAGGTACCTATTTCCAACGAAATCTCTGGTCCTTTCTTAGGTGTGTTTTACAAGAAACTCTACACACTGCCTTGTTTCTCAAAGTTGTGCAAACCTAAAAGTTGCCCAATGTCTAGCCGCTTTCTCTGATACAATGTATGCATTTGTGTATGTAGCTCCATTGTGCCTAAGAGTTACATGATTCTGATTAATGTGTATTCTTCTCTTAGGTCTGTGTGACCAGGATTCTTCACACTCCTAAGTTTTTCAAAGTCATGCAAGCATAAAAGTTGCCCAATGCATAGCAGCTTTCTCTGAGACAATGTATAGGTTTGTATACATAACTCCATTCTGCCTAAAACTTACAATTTCCAATGAAATATTTTCTCATCTCTTACGTGTGTTTGACTAGAAACTCTACACGCTGTTTTGTTTCTCAAGGTTTTGCAAACATATATATGGCCCAATGTGTAGCATGTTTCCCTTAGGCAATGTATGGGTTTGTATATGTGACTCCATTTGGTCTAAAGGTTACCCTCTGACAACAAAAGGACTTCTTTACTTATGTGTGTTTGACTAGAAACTCTACACACTGCTTTGTTTCTCAGAGTTCAGCAAACCGATGAATCACCCAATATCTGGCAGCTTTTACTGAGAGTATGCATGCGTTTCTATGTGTAACTACATTCGGCCTAAAAGTTACATACTTCCAGTGAAAGGATAACTTCTTTCTTAGGTGTGTTAGCCTAGAAACTGTACACACTGGTTTGTTTCTCACAGTTGTGCAAACCTGTATATTTCCCAATGTGTTAGCAGCTTTCTCTGACCAAATATATGTGTTTGTGCATGTAATTCCATTCTTCCTAAAAGGTACTTCTTCCAATGAAATGATAGCTCATCCCTTATTTATGCTTGACTAGAAACTCTACATACTGCTTTGTTTCTCACTGTTGTGGAAACCTATAAAGTCCCAATGGATAGCAGCTTTCTCTGAGAGTATTCGTGCGTTTCTGTACGTAACTGTATTGCACCTAAAAGTTACCTACTTCCAACAAAATGACTTCTCCTTTCTTAGGTGTGTTTGACTAGAAACTCTACACACTGCTTTGTTTTTCAAAGTTGTGCAAACCCATAAATTGCCCAATGTCTAGCAGCTTTCTTTGAGAGAATATATGCATTTGTGTATGTAACTCCATTTGGTCAAGAGATTACCATTTTCCAACGAAATTTCTTTCCCCCCTTAGGTGTGTTTGACTAGAAACTCTACACACTGCTTTGTTTCTCAAAGTTTTTCAAAGCTCTAAAGTGCCCAGAGTGTAGCAGCTTTCTCTGAGAGAATTTATGCATTTCTATATGTAACTCTCTTCGTCCTAAAAGTTACCCTCTTACAATGAGATGATTTTTCCTTTCTTAGGTGTGTTTGACTAGAAATTCTACACACTGCTTTGTATCTCACAGTTGTTCTAAGCTACAAATTGCCCAATGGCTAGCAGCTTTCTCTGAGAGAATGTGTGTGTTTGTATATGCAATTCCATTCGGCCAAAACGTTCCATACCTCCAATGAAATGACTTATCCTTACTTACATGTGTTTGACTAGAGACTCAACACACTGCTTTGTTTCTCATAGATTTTCAAAGCTATATAGTACCCACTGTCTAGCATCTTTCTGTGAGAGAATTTAGGCCTTTCTGTATGTAACTCCCTTCATCCTAAATTTTACCCTCTTGCAAAGAAATGACTTTTCCTTTCTTAGGTCTGTTTGACTAGAAACCTTACACTGCATTGTTTCTAAAAGTTGTACAAACACAAAATTTTTCCAATGTCTAGTAGCTTTGTCTGAGGCAACATATGCGTTTTGATATGCAACTCCATTCAGCCTAAAGATTACCCATTTCCAACAAAATCACTTCTCCTTACTTAGGTGTTTTTGACCAGAAACTCTACACACTGCTTTGTTTCTCAAAGTTGTGCAATCCTATAAATTGCCCAATGTCTAACAGCTTTTGCTGAGACAATGTATGCGTTTTTATATGTAACTCAATTCAGCCTAAAGGTTCCCCTATTCCCTCAAAATGACTTCTCCTTTATTAGGTGTGTTTGACTAGAAACTCTACATACTGCTTTGTTTCTCAGTGTTCAGCAAACTTATATTACCCAATATCTAGCAGCTTTCTCTGAGAGTATATAAGCGTTTCTACGTGTAACTCCATTTGGCCTAAAAGCTACATATTTCCAATGAAAAGCCAACTCCTTTTTTAGGTGTGTTTGACTAGAAACTCTACAAACTGCTTTGTTTCTCAGAGTTGGGCAAACCAACAAATTACCCAATGGCTAGTAGCTGTCTCTGAGAGAATGTATGCATTTGTATGTGTAACTTTATTCTGCCTGAAAGTTACATACTTCCAATGAAATGACTTCAACTTTCTTAGGTGTGTTTCACTAGAATTCTACACACTGCTTTGTTTCTCAGATTTTTGCAAAGATATACATGGTCCAATGTCTAGCAGCATTCTCTGAGACAATGTATGCATTTCTATAAGTAATTCCTTTCTTCCTATAAGTTACATAATTCCAATGATATGACTACTAATTTCTTAGGTCTGTCTGACTAGAAAGTCTGCACACAGCTTTATTTCTCAAAGATGTGCGACCCTACAAATTGCCCAATGTCTAGCAGCTATATCTGAGTCAATGTAGGCTTTTTTGTATGTAACTCCATTCTGCCTAAAAGTTACATAATTCTAATGAAACGACTACTGTTTTGCTAGGTCTGCTTGACTAGAAACCCTACACACTGCTTTGTTTCTCAAAGTTTTGCAAACATATGAATGGCCTCATGTCTAGAAGCTTTCTCTTAGGGAATGTATGCGTTTGTACATGTATCTCCATTCGGTCTAGAAGTTACCCTCTTCCAATGAGATGACTTCTCCTTTCTTAGGTGTGTTTGACTAGCAACTGTACAAACTGTTTTGTACTCGGAGTTCTGCAAACCTGTAAATTACCTAATATCTCGCAGCTTTCTCAGAGAATATGAATGCGTTTCTATGAGTAACTCCATTTGGCCTAAAAGTTACGTACTCCCAATGAAAGAATGTATTCCAACGAAATGATTTCTCTTGTCCTAGGTGTGTTTGACCTGAAACTCTACACACTGCTTTCTTTCTCAAAGTAGTGCAAATCTATAAATTTCCCCATGGCTTGTAGCTTTATCTGAGAGAATTTGTGCGTTTCTATATGTAACTCTATTGTACCTAAATGTTACCCTCTTCCAGCGAAACGCTTTCTCCTTCTTAGGTGTGTTTGACTAGAAACTCCACACACTGCTTTGTTTCTCAGAGTTGTGCAGACCTGTAAATTGCCCAATGGCTAGCAGCTTTTTCTGAGTGAATGTATCTGTTTTTATATGTAACTCCATTCTGCCTAACACTACATATTTCCAATGAAATCACTACTCCTTTCTTAGCTTGTTTGACTAGAAACTCTACACAGTGCTTTGTGTCTCAAACTTGTGCAAACCTATATATTGCCAAATGACTAGAAGCTTCCTCTGAGACAATGTATGTGTTTCGATATGTATCTCCATTCTGCCTAAAAGTTACATAATTCAAATGAAATGACTGTTCCTTATTTAAGTCCGTCTGACTAGAAAGTCTACACACTGCTTTCTTCCTCCAAGTTGTGCTACTGTGTAAATTGGGCAACGTCTAGCAGCTTTCTCTGAGAGAATGCATGCGTTTGTCCATGTAACTCCATTCTTTCAAAAAGTTTCATACCTCCAATGAAATGACTACTCCTTTCTTAGATGTGTTTGATGAAAAACTCTACACAGTGGTTGTTTCTCAAGGTTTTTCAAAGCTAGAAAATGCCCGGTGTATAGCAGCTTTTTCTGAGAGAATGTTTGCCTTTCTACATGTAACTCCATTTCGTCTGAAAGTTACATCTTCCAATGAAATGGTTTCTCATCCCTTACGTGTTGTGGACTAGAAACTCTACACACTGCTTTGTTTCTCAGAGTTCTGCAGACTTAGACATTACCCAAAACTAGCAGCTTTCTCTGAGTGTGTCTATGCGTTTCTGTGTGTAACTCCATTCAGTCTAAATGTTACGTATTTCCACTGAAAGTACAAGTCCTTTCTTAGGTGTGTTTGACTAGAAACTCTACACGCTGCTTTGTTTCTCAAAGTTGTGCAAATCTATAAATGACCAAATGTCTAGCAGTTTTCTGTTAGGGAATGTATGCGTTTGTACATGTAACGCCACTCTTCCTAAAAGATACATACTTCCAACCAAACGACTTTTCCTTTCCTGGGTGTGTTTGACTAGAAACTCTCCACACTGCTTTGTTTCTCAAAGTTGTGCAAATCCATAAATTACTCAATGAATAGCAGTTTTCTCTGAGAGAATGCGTGCGTTTCTATATGTAAATCCATTCTACCTAAAAGTTACACTCTTCCAGCGAAATGACTTCTTCTTTGTTATGTGTTTGACTGGAAACCCTACTCTCTGCTTTGTTTCTCAAAGTTGTGCAAACTTATAAATTTCCCAATGTCTAGCAGATTTCTCTGAGAGAATGTATGCATTTGTATATGTAAATTCATTTGGCGTTAAAGATAAATACTTCCAACGAAATGACTTCTCCTTTCTTAGGTGTGTTTGACTAGAAATTCTACACACTGCTTTCTTTCTCAAAGTTTTTCAAACCTGTAAATTGCCCAATGTCTAGCAGCTTTCTCCGAGAGAATATATCTGTTTGTGTTTGTATCTCCATTGGCCTAAAGTTTACCCTCTTCCAGAGAAATGACTTTTCCTTTCTTAGGCATGTTTGACTAGAAACTCTACACACTTCTTAGTTTCTCAGAGTTGTGCAAACCTGTAAATTGCCCAATGTCTAGCATTTTCTCTGAGAGAATGAATGCGTTTCTGTATGCAACTCCATTCAGGCTAAAAGTTATATTCTTCCAATGAAATGTTGTGTCATCCTATAGGTATGTGGGACCAGAAACTAAGCACACTGCTTTGTTTCTCAAAGTTGTGCGAACATATAAATTGCCAATGTATACCAGCTTTCTCAGAGAGAATGTTTGCATTTGTATATGTAACTCCATTTAGCCTAATGGATATCCTCTTCCAATGAAATGACTTCTCCTTTCTTAGGTGTACTTGACTAGAAACTCTACACACTACTTTGTTTCTCAAAGTTGTGCAAACCTATAAATTGCCAAATGTCTAGCAGCTTTCTCTGAGAGTTTGTATGCGTTTCGATATGTAACTCCATTCTGCCTAAAAGTTACATACTCCTAATGAAACAACTACTCCTTTCTCAGATGTGCTTGACTAGAATCTCCACAAACAAATTTATTTTCCAAAGTTGTGCAAACGTATAAATTGCCCAAGGCATAGCAGCTTTCTCTTAGAGAATGCGTGTGTTTGTATATGTAAATCTATTCCACCTAAAAGTTACCCTCTTCCAACGTAATGACTTCTCCTTAGGTAGGTGTGTTGCACTGGAAACTCTACTTACTGCTTTGTTTCTCAAAATTGTGCAAACCTGTAAAAAGCCCAATGTCTAGCAGCTTTCTTTGAGAGAATATACGTGTTTGTATATGTAACTCAATTTGGCCCAAAGGTTACCCTCTCGCAACGAAATGACTTCTCCTTTCTTAGGTGTGTTTGACTAGAAACTCCTCACACTGCTTTGTTTCTCAAAGTAGTGAGGACGTATAAATTTCCCAATGTCTAGCATCTTTCTCTGAGAGAATGTGTGCATTTCTGTATGTAAATCTATTTGGGTATAAGTTACATACTTCCAACGCAATGACTCTTCCTTCATGGATGTCTTTGACTAGAAACTCTACACACTGCTTTGTTTCTCAAAGTTGTGCAAACCTATATAGTGTCCAAGGTCTAGCAGCTTTCTTCAGAGAATGTATGCACTTGTATATGAACTCCATTCGGCCTAAAGTTCACAATCTTCCAATGAAATGATTTCTCATCCCTTAGATGTGTTTGACTAGCAACCCTACACACTGCTTTCATTCTCAAAACTGTGCAAACCTATAAAGTGCCCAGTGTCTAGCAGCTTTCTCTAAAAGAATGTATGCCTTTCTATATGTCACTCCCTTCATCCTAAAAATTACTCTCTTCCAACAAAATGGCTTCTACTTTCTTTGAAGTTTTTTTTTTAATTTTTTTTTTTATTTTTTATTTCAGCATATTATGGGGGTACAGATGTTTAGGTTACGTGTGTTGCCCTTGGTCCCCCCCCCAAGTCCGTGTTTCAAATATGTCCATCCTTCGGGTAGTGCGCATTGCACTCCTTGTGTATACAAATACCCGTCCCCTCCTCCCTCTCCCCCCTCCTCCCGCCGCCCTCCCCCTTCCCCAACATCCAATAGATGTTGTTCTGATATGTGCATTTATGTGTTGATTAGTTAATACCAATTTGATGGTGAGTACAAATGGATCCCGTTCTTCTGCTCTTGTGGTGCCCCACTTTGGATAATAGGCTCAAGTTTAATCCAGGAAAGTGTAAGAGTTGCTAGATCACTGTCATTTCTTATGATTGAGTAATATTCCATTGTAAACATATACCAAATTTTGATAATCCACTCATGGATTGACGGGCACTTGGGTTGTTTCCACATTCTTGCAATAGTGAATTGTGCTGCCATAAACATTCAGGTGCAGATGTCCTTATCGTAGTTTTTGACTGGAAATTCTACACACTGCTTTGTTTCTCAAACTAGTGCAAACCTATAAATTCTGCAATGTCTAACAGCTTTCTATGTGAGAATGTATGCATTTGTATATGTAACTCCATTGAGCCTAAAGGTTACCCTCTTCCAACGAAATGACTTCTGCTGTCCTAGGTTCGTTTGCCTAGAAACTCTACACACTGCTTTGTTTCTCAGAGTTGTGAAAACCTATAAATTGCCCAATGTCTAGTGGCTTTCTCTGAGCGAATGTGTGCGTTTGTATATGTAACTCCATTCGGCCTTAAAGTTACATTCTTCCAACGAAATTATGTCTCATCCCTTCTATGTCTTTGACTAGAAACTCCACACACTGCTTTGTTTCTCAAAGTTGTGCAAACATATTAATTGCCCAATATCTAGCAGCTTTCTCTAAAAGAATGTATGCTTTTGTACATGTAACTCCATACTGCCCAAAGGTTACCCTCTTCCAACGAAATGACTTCTCCTTTCTTAGGTGTGTTTGACTAAAACTCTACACACTGCTTTGTTCCTCAGAGTTTCCAAACCTATAAATTTCCCAATGTCTATCAGCTTTCTCTGAGAGAATGTGTGCATTTCTATGTGCAAATCCATTTGGGCTAAAAGTTACATTCTTCCAATGAAATGACGATGCCTTTCTTAGGTGTGTTTGACTAGAAACTCCATACACGGGTTTCTTTCTCAAAGTTGTGCAAATCTATAAATTGCCCAACGTCTAGCAGCTTTCTCTGAGAGAATGAATGCGTTTCTATAAGTAACTCCATTTGGCCTAAAAGTTACATTCTTCCAATGAAATGATGTCTCATCCTTTAGGTGTGTTTGACTAGAAACTCTACAGACTGCTTTCTTTCCCAAAGTGGAGGAAACCTGTTAATTTCCCCATGTCTAGCAGCTTTCTCTGAGAGAATGTATGCGTTTGTATGTGTAACTCCATTCGTCCTAAAGGTAACCCTCTTCCAATGAAATGACTTCTCCTTTCTTAGGTGTGTTTGACTAGAAATTCTACAAACTGCCATATTTCTCAAAATTGTGCAAACCTATAAAGTGCCCAACGTGTAGCAGCTTTCTCTGAGAGAATTTGTGCATTTATATATGTACCTTTATTCAACGTAAA
Organism: Propithecus coquereli; assembly: GCF_000956105.1. NCBI lineage: Eukaryota > Metazoa > Chordata > Mammalia > Primates > Indriidae > Propithecus > Propithecus coquereli. Next base: position 775,802 of record NW_012150352.1, on the reverse strand, counting down.
GTTACCCTGTTCCAAAGAAATGATTTCTCCTTTCTCAGGTTTGTTTCACTGGAAACTCTACTCACTGCTTTGTTTCTCAAAGTTCTGAAACCTACAAATTGACCAATGAATAACAGCGTTCTCTGAGGGAACGCGTGTGTTTGTATATGTAAATCTATTTCACCTAAAGGTTACCATCTTCCAATGAAATGACATCTCCTTTCTTAGGTGTGGATGACTAGAAACTTTACACCCTGCTTTGTTTCTCAGAGTTTTCCAAACCTATAAATTGCCCAATGTCTAGCAGCTTTCTCTGAGAGAATGTTTGTGTTTCTATATGCAAATCCATTCGGGCTAAAGGTTACATTCTTCCAATGAAATGATTGTCATCCCGTAGGTGTGTTTGAACAGAAACTCTACACACTGCTTTGTTTCTCAAAGTTGTGCGAACCTATATATTACCCCATGTCTGGCAGCTTTCTCGGAGAGAATGTATGCGTTTGTATATCAAATTCCATTCGGCCTAAAGGTTACCCTCTTTTAACAAAATGACTTCGCCTTTCTTAGGTGTGTTTGATTAGAAAGTCTACACAATTCTTTGTTTCTCAAAGTTGTGCAAACCTGTAAATTTCCAATGTCTAGCAGCTTTCTCTGAGAGTTTGTATGCGTTTCTATATGTAACTCCATTCTGCCTAAATGTTACGTACTTCCAATGAAATGACTACCCCTTTCTTAGGTGTGTTTGACTAGAAACTCCACACAGAGGTTTGTTTCTCAAAGTTGTGCAAACCTATAAAGTGTCCAACGTGTAGCAGCTTACTCTGAGAAAATATGTGTATTTATATATGTAAGTTTATTCCTCGTAAAGGTTACCCTGTTCCAAAGAAATGACTTCTCCTTTCTTAGGTGTGTTTCACTGGAAACTCTACACACTGCTTTGTTTCCCAAAGTTGTGCAAATCTATAAATTTTCCAATGTCTAGCAGCTTTCTCTGAGACAATGTATACCTTTGTATATGTAACTCCATTCAGCCTAAAAGTTACATTCTTCCAATGAAATGATTTCTTATCCCTTGGGTGTGGTTGACTAGAAACTCTACACTCTGCTTTGTTTCTCAAAGTTGTGCAAACCTATAAAGTGCCCAATGTCTAGCAGCTTTCTCTGACAGAATGTATGCGTTTCTATATGTAACTCCATTTGGCCTAAAAGATACATACTTCCAACGAAATGACTTCTCCTTTCTTAGGTGTGTTTGACTAGAAACTCTACTCACTGCTTTTTTTCACAAAGTTATGCAAACCTCTAAAGTGCCCAATGTATAGCAGCTTTCTCTCAGAGAATGTGTGTATTTCTATATGTAGCTCCATTCGGCCTAAAGGTTACCCTCTTCCAACGAAATGACTTCTTGTTTCTTCAGTGTGTTTGACCAGAAACTCTACACACTGCTTTGTTTCTCAAAGTTGTGAAAACCTATAATGTGCCTTGTGTCTAGCAACTTTGTCTGAGAGAATGTATCCATTTCTATATGTAACTCCCTTGGTCGTGAAAGTTACCGTCTTCCAACGATATGACTTCTCTTTTCTTAGGTGTTTTTGACAGGAAACTCTACACACTGCTTTGTTTCTCAAACTAGTGCTAACCTATAAATTGCCCAATGTCTAGCAGCTTTCTCTGAGATAATGTTTGCATTAGTATATGTAACTCCATTTGGCCTAAAAGTTACATACTTTCAAAGAAATGAGTTCTTGTTTCATAGGTGTGTTTGACTACAAACTATACACACTGCTTTCTTTCTCAAAGTCGTGCAAACATTAAACTGTCCTATGTCTATCAGCTTTCTCTGAGAGAATGTATGCGTTTTTATATGTAACTCCATTGGCCTTAAATTTACATACTTCCAAGGAAATCATTTTTCCCTTCTTAGCTTTGTTTGAGTAGAAACTCTACACACTGCTTTGTTCCTCAAAGTTGTGCAAACATATAAGTTGCCCAATGTATAGCAGCTTTCTCTGAGAGAATGTGTGCGTTTCTGTATGTACCTCTATTCCATCTAAAATTTACCCTCCTCCAATGAAATGATTTCTAGTTTCTCAGGTGTCTTTGCCTAGAAACTCTAAACACTGCTTTGCTTCTTCAAAGGTGTGCAAACCTATAAATTACTCAATGAATAGCAGCTTTCTCTGAGAGAATGTATGTGCTTCTATATGTAACTCCATTCAGCCTAAAAGTTACATATTTCCAATGAAATAACTACTCTTTTCTTTCATGTGTTTGACTAGAAGCTCTACACCCTGCTTTGTTTCTCAAAGTTGTGCAACTGTATAACGTGTCCAATGTTTAGCAGCTTTCTTTGAGAGAATGTATGTGTTTGTATATGTAACTCCATTTAGCCAAAAGGTTACCCTCTTCCAAAGAAATGACTTTTGTTCTCTTACATTTGTGTGACTAGAAACCCTACGCACTGCTTTGTTTCTCAAAGTTGTGGAAACGTATAAATTGCCCAATGTCTAGCAGCTTTCTCTGAGAGAATGTGTCTGTTTTTATATGTAACTCCATTCTGCCTAACATTACATATTTCCAATGAAATCACTACTCCTTTCTTAGCTTGTTTGACTAGAAACTCTACACAGTGCTTTGTTTCTCAAACTTGTGCAAACCTATATATTGCCAAATGACTAGCAGCTTTCTCTGAGACAATGTATGTGTTTCGATACGTATCTCCATTCTGCCTAAAATTTACATAATTTAAATGAAACAACTGGTCTTTTATTAAGTCCGTTTGACTAGAAAGTCTACACACTGCTTTCTTCCTCCAAGTTGTCTAATTCTGTAAGTTGCCCAACATCTGGCAGCTTTCTCTGAGAGAATGCATGCATTTGTACATGTAACTCCATTGTGCCAAAAAGTTCCATACCTCCAATGAAATGACTACTCCTTTCTTAGACGTGTTTGATGAAAAACTCTACACACTGGTTGTTTCTCAAAGTTTTTCAAAGCTATATAGTGCCCGGTGTATAGCAGCTTTCTCTGAGAGAATGTATGCCTTTCTGTATGCAACTCCCTTCGTCCTAAATTTTACACTCTTCCAAAGAAATGACTTCTTCTTTCTTAGGTGTGTTTGACTAGAAACTCTACACACTGCTTTGTTTCTCAAAGGTTTGCAAACATATAAATGGCCCAATGTCTAGCAGCTTTCGCTGAGAGAATGTATGCATTTGTATATGTAACTGCTTTCTGCCTAAAGGTTACCCTCTTCCAACGAAATGACTTCTCCTTCCTTAGGCATGTTTTCTAGAAACTCTACATACTGCTTTGCTTCTCAAAGTTCTGCAAACCTATATGTTCCCAATATCTAGCAGATTTGTCTGAGAGTATGTACTCATTTCTATGAGTAACTCCTTTCGGCCTAAAAGTTACATATTTCCAAAGAAAGGACAACTCCTTTCTTAGGTGTGTTTGACTAGAAATTCTACACACTGCTTTCTTTCTCCAGGTTGTGCAAACCTATAAATTGGCAAAGGTCTAGCAGCTTTCTCTGAGAGATTTATGCATTTGTATATGTAACTCCTTTGATCCTAAAGTTACATTCTTCCAATGAAATTATTTCTCATCTTTTACGTGTGTTTGAGTAGAAACTCTACACACTGCTTTGTTTCTCAAAGTTGTTCAAACCTACAAATTGCCAAATGGCTAGCAGTTTTTGCTGAGATGATATATGCATTTCTATATGTAACTCCATTCTGCCAAAAGTTATGTAATTCAAATGAAATGACTACTCCTTTCTTAGGTCTGTTTGACTAGAAACTCTACACACTACTTTGTTTCTCAAAGTTGTGTAAACATAAAACTTGCTCAATGTCTAGCAGCTTTCTCTGAGAGAATGCATGCGTTTCTATATGTAACTCAATTTGTCCTAAAATTTACCCTCTTCCAATGAAATCATTTCTACTCTCTTAGGTGTATTTGACTAGAAACTCTACACAATGCTTTGTTTCTCAAGGCTGTGCAAACCTATATATTGCCCAATGTCTAGCAGTTTTCTCTGAGTGATTGTGTGCGTTTGTACATGTAACTATATTCGGCCTAAAATTTACATTCTTCCAATGAAATGATTTCTCATCCTTTATGTGTGTTTGACTAGAAACTCTACACACTGCTTTGTTTCTCAAAGTTGGGCAAACCTATAAATTACCCAATGTGTAGCAGCTCATGAATTCTAGATCATCCTGAGCAAATGTGAGACCCCATCTCTATTAAAAATAGAAAAAATTAGCTTGGTGTAATGGTGCATGAGTGTATTTCCAGCTACTTGGGAGGCTGAGGCAGGAGGATGCCTTGAGTCCAGGAGTTTGAGATTGCTGTGAGGAGCTAGGTTGATGCCACTGCTCTCTAGCCTGGATGCCAGAGTGAGATTCTGTCTCAAAAAAAGGGGGGGGACGGGAAATGGGATGAGGGAGTAGATGTAATGTTAGGGTAACTGAAATGGTGATATTTGAGCAAGACTTCAAGGATATTAGAGAATCAGCAGCTGAATGTCAGGGAGGGGAGGGGTACAAGCAGAGATAAGTACCACGCCCTAAGGTGGGAGCATACTTGGCAAGTCCCAGGAAACATAAGAAAATCACTGTGGCTGGAAGAGAGTGAACCATTGAAAGAATAGTAGGAAATGCAATGAGTGTTAAAGGAAAGGAAGTATCAGAGCCTTAAAGTGGCTTTTATTCTGACTGTATTATGGATTCTGGGAGAGTTTTGTGTGTGCAGAGGATTGTCCTAATCTGATTTATGTTCTTTTAGCAATCACTATAGCTGTTGGGTTGCGGATTGAACATGTTGGGGAGCAGGGCTAGGTGTTGGGATGAACTGATACATATTGAATGTAGAATCACCAAGATTTTCTGATAGGATGAAAGGTGTAATCTAAAGAGAAACATCAAGGTTAACTTCAAAGTTTTGGCCTGAAAAAGTGAAAAAATAAAGTCATCGATACCTGAGATAAGAACGATTGTAGGTGACCCAGGTCTGGAGGAGAAAATGTTAAATTTAGTTTTATACAAGTTAACTTACCATTTATTGTATTTTTAAGTGGAGATGTCTATACACACATAT
>NW_012150352.1:766259-770476 GCF_000956105.1 Propithecus coquereli | reverse complement strand
CATTCAGTTTCCCTGATCTTCAATTACCCATTTCCCCAAGCCTCAATTATCACTTGCAAAATGTCTACAATAATACCTTTTTTTCCCCCCTTGGTTTAATTCCAAAAATGAGCATGCTAAAATATCAAGACTGATTGATATTGGCCAATATTTCTACCCAAAAGAGAATCAAAAACTTAATAAAATGAATAAAGTGTTGAATTTGTGTGAGGTTTGTTTTCAGAAAAGCATTATAATAAAATTTTACTATCAATTAATGAGCACTTTTACTGTGGATAGTACAGATACAATGCATAAAACATAAACAAAAGATTCAAGGAAAAGTTTCCCGTATTCTTCCTGCCCTCAGGCTCATGTATGGTAGAATAAACCTATGTTCTGAGGTGCATTAGCAATGTCATTGATCACAGCAATCTGTATTGCAATTGTCCAGTAGCATGTGAATTTCTTGATAGTGACTCTATTATTTTCACCTGAATAACTGGTGAACAATCATCAGCTCATGGTTCAAATTCAGTAAATGCTTGCTGAATAAAAGAATAGAGTCATGGTTCCTTCCTCTGAACTCAAAGTTGAGATATAACAGGGTTTAAAATTAAAAATAAAGATCAAATACAAAATATAAATATTTTACATTAGGAGTTGATGTCCACAAGGGAGTTATTTTAGAAAGCCCATAAAAGCACGAACTATTGCTTTCATTATTACTACTTAAAGTATAGAAATTTTATCTGATATAATGATATATAAAACAGAAATAAGGTATATAAATATTTAACACATGATCATGTTCTGTAAGTAAAAGTGCACATCTAGGAAACAAGAAAATAAAATGTGAAAGTCTCAAAATTTAGGTATCCAGTAAAGTAGCTGATATATGCCAAATTATGAACTGGAAAACTTTGTTTTTTACCATTAATAATCCAAATTGGAGTTTGTTTTATAAATCTTCATCCTGAGAAACAAATGATCTCTCTTGACTAATTGTAAAATATGTAGTTTAATGTAAAAACATGGGGTACGAGAGAATGTGAAAGGGAAGTCAAGAAACCTAAGAAAGCAAGATTACTTATACAGAAAACATTAGTTCCTACATGATTACTGTAATTGAGTTGCAGATGGACAAAATGAAAATGGAAATATGATCAATGGGAGATTTCTCTTATGCATGAGAAATGCAAAATCCCAAATAAAACACAACTCACACCAACCAAGCACACGATAACAGTGCCAAAAGAAGAGCCAAACTTTTCTTAGCACTGAGACAGAAAGACAAATCTTTCTGGTAGCATATGCAAGGAAAATTTACATGGATTCATTTCTGGTAGTCTCCCTCAGTTAAAAAAAATTAAATGAAAAAATCAAATCAGTGAAAACAAACATTGAGATGGCCACAAATCTACCTAGTAATTACAAAGCTTTCTTCTGGTCTCATTTGAGTCAATAATAAAATTTAGTGTATAAAAAACAAAACCTTTCATGTTTTTGTTAAATTTTCTTTACAAGTGATCACTTTCTCATTAGGAAATATTTGAAATGACAGATATTAGACATATTTCAAGATAAATAATAAAAGTGTAAAATTAAACTGTAAAAAAGACCTCCTTTACACTATCATTCAAATCCCTATCAATTTATTCATTCAACAAATATGTATTGCTCCCATTGTGCATTATATTTTCCTGGACATTGAGAATAAGCTATCGAATGAAAGGGAGAGGAGTTTCACAGAGTTTACCATTTTCTCAGTGTTGGGAGGTGGGAGCATGAAAAGTGAACTGGCAATTAGTATAGTAGATGTTAATTGCTATGATTAGAAAAATATTGTGTGCTTTCAGAGCAATTGGGCAGTACCATTTTAATGGAATGGATTAATAACCCAGTGTATTTGTTTCTTACTGCAGCTATAACAAATTATCACAAATTTAGTGGCTTAAAAACAATACAGATTTATTCTCTTATAGCTCTGGAGGTCGAAAGTCTAAAATGGATTGGCAGGGCTGCATTCCTTCTGGAGGCTCCAGGAGAAAATGTTTCTTTGCTTTTTCGAGCTTCGAGACTCTGCCTATATTCCTTGACTAGTGGTCCCTTCCTCCATCTTCAGAGTCAGTAGTATAGCGCCCTCAAATTTCTGTCTCTCTCCCCCTTTCCTTCTATAATCACATATCTTTCTGTAACTCTGACTCTATTGCCTTCTTCTATTTGGGACCCACGTGATTACACTGGGTCCACCTGCATAATAAAAAATGATCTCATCTCAAAATTTTTAAGTTAATCTCATCAGCAAAGTCCCTTTGCTACATAAGGCAACATATTTTCAAGTTCTGGGAATTAGAACATGGACATCTTTGTGGGTCATTATTCTGTCTACTTCACCCAGGAAAGACTATATATATTTTATTGCCTAATAAAAATTTGTCTTCATTATTTGATATTTAACATATATGTATGACTCATTAATAGTGTATTATCTATTGGAAAGAAACCATCTATTTAAATGCTTATCCCCTAAATTACTATCAGATTAATTCCATATGAGAATCTTCGATCTCCACAGGGTTCCATTGACATAAAATATTATGGGAATGGCTTCCCCTGTAGTGTCATAGCATGATTTTGAACAAATAGCCACAGCAGCACTTTTTCATGGGAACAGTGAAAATTATAACATTATTTGGGAAAGGCATTTGCCAATATGTATCATGATCCTTCAATTATGCATGTCCTACTGGTAATTTTACTTTGCATCTTTTTAAATATATAGTATGCTTGATTTTATAAGAAATGTTTACATGCACTGATGGCCATCCTAATATCTCACTTTAGTGGAGTTGGAAACAGTCTAAAATTGTGAAGATTAGTACCTTAAGTAAAATATTTTACATCTATGTAATTGAATATTGTGTAGTTATTTAAATTATTTTACAATAAGTTTGCATAGAAAACATTTAAGTGATATAATTAGTATAGAAATTTTATATGTTGGAGATTTTATTTAGTCATAGTTGATTGCCCATACATATTTATCTTTACCGGTACCCTACCAAAATGAAATGAAAAGAATTAATCTACTGTCACAAGAGAATATTAGAATTAATAAAAGTGTGCTAAAATCTCAATAAATGGAAGACAGAAAGGAGATGGAAGCTTGGTGGCTAACTCAGAAAAGTAAAAAGAATGAAGCTCAATGGTACAGATTTTACACTATTTCCTGTGTCTTTGCATGATTTTATTCATTGAAAGTCTCCAGGTGGACCTTTCAATTTCCCAAGTTTAGGACACAACATTTAGGAATAATAGGAAAGGAGGAGAGTGGTCCATCATGTGACCTCCTGTGAATTCTGTAGTAGGAGGTGTAGCCTTACCCTGCCTGCCACCAATCTTGGGCAGCCCCAAATAACAAAACTACACTCTCCTTGTCAAGCAGTTTTCTATATTTCTTCCTTAACTATCATCATTTGCTTACCCTGAAATCCACGTCTACTTGCCAGAATCCAACATTTCTTTTTCACTCTAACCTAAAGTATTTCCTTTGATATGTTTTCTCTCTTACCTCATTGTTAGAATTAACTGATGGTTTTTATCAAGTCACTCATTGTAACTCCTTTATAGTATATTAATCAGATTATCTTTGTTGTAATCTCAGTTGTGTATATCTCTGGCTTCCATTCTTCTGAAAGACAAGGATATGTACTTTGTTCTTCTTCAATATATCATATTCATGCTGGTTAAATTAAATCTAAAGTTAAACTATAAATCTGCAAAATATATTAATACTTGAGATAAATGAATTAGTTTGGAATGTGTTTCCTTGTTATTTCATTTGAATGGGCAAACAGTATTTCCTATTATTTGATTTTTTTTTTCACAGCACATATTTCATTTATACAACAAAAGCATTGTATCAGAAGAACAAGATGAAGAACCTATTCTTAAGGGATGAAATCTCATCAGTAAGACAAATATGGAAAAGTAATGCCAACTAAGTAATCTGATATGAACTGTGACAGAAATTTGGATGCACATAAAAAAGAAAAATAATTCACCCTAAAGATGTCTTCACAGGAAATATAATATTGAGTTGATTTTAGAAAAATGGAATGAGTACCATCAGATTAGGCAAGAAAGGACATTAAAACTAGATGAATCGCATATATTAATAGATGAAAGAGGCTTCTTTGTTAAACAACCTAATTAATGTTTTAGAGACCTATAAT
>NW_012150352.1:753587-755471 GCF_000956105.1 Propithecus coquereli | reverse complement strand
ACAGGAAAATCTTTACATTGAAGTTATTTTTCAACTGTAGCTATATATCAGAATCATCTATGAAGTTTAATGAATGTCATTGCCTGGGCTGGAACCCAGATTAATCTCTAAGCAGCAGATCCTGTGTGTGTGTGTGTGTGTGTGTGTGTATACATAGCTTTATATAATTCCCTAGGTGTCCAAAAAACAATAAACTTTGGAAACAAAACTCTCAGAAATATGGCTGGATGTGAAATTACGTGTCTTTCCTTTTAAATGCATTAGGTATTTCTTGTTAAAGTGGTTATGCCATCAATATGTAAGAGTTCTGTCACCTCCCAGATCCTTATCAATATCTGAAAGTAACTGATTTATTCTTTCTTTAAAAGTGTACTCCATTGTTGTGTTAATATGTTCTTCTCTGATTGCTAGCCATGTGCTACATGGCCATTGAACAAACATAATTTTGTTTTAGGTTTGTAAGTAATGTAAATACTTCAATATGATCTCAACATCAGTTTTATTAGTTTTAAGGGACACAAAATGGCAATACAACACGTAGCTAGACAATGGTTGCAGCAAGAGGTCCAGCAACATCTCAGGTGCATTTCCACCAATCAGGGTTGAGTTAGTTGCATAAAATGAAGTCGAAGTGGAAAATCCCCTACTATTCTTAATATATCTTTTCTATTTTGCTTGGCACTTAGCCTTTCTGAAGTGCCAGTTTTCATCATTGTCAGTACAGAGGCAACTTGTCTGGAGGAATTTCACAATAAACCATTCTGATAACCAGGAACCAATGGAACAGGTATTATAACATTGTACATTTACTTTAAATCTCTACATGCTGGAGAGCAGTGTTTGGGGAAGATCAGTCCAGTGTTATATCCCAGACTTCATGAGTCTGGGGTAAGAGTTTGTAATAGCTATTAATATTTTTGCTCAAACTAGTGAAATTATCCATCTCTTTCTATGTTTTTTGTCATTGACATTAACTCTTCCATAAATTACTTATTTGTAGGCTTTGCCCATTTTACCATGCCACCTGTCTTGTCTTATTGGTTTCTACAAATTCAAAATATTCTGATGCTAACATTTTTGTTTTAGAAGTTGCATTTTCCCCCATTCTATATTAAATATTTTAATTTTGTTTATATTGCTTATTATACTTTACAGCTAGAAGGGACTCTGAAATATACATAGAAACATATGTTTATGAAATATATGTTATGTATTCACAGAAACATTTATGCAGACTTATACATGTGTATACAAATCAAATCACATGTGGGTAAACTAAGAAGTAGGTTTTTTCCCGGGATCCATGACAGTTAAGGGCTGAAGGAGCCTAGAAACCAGACATTAATAGCATCAGTACTAAAATATCAGTCTTATTAAAGATCAGTTTAGGGAATGAATTTTAAATGACAGTTTCTGAAGATAAACATTCAGTGTGTGTATATTGAAAGTTTTGAAAATTAAATTCTTTGATATCTTATGTTTCTAATATTTATTTATTTAAAATGATAGCTTTACCTCGTATTCATCCCATCATAAAATACAGAAGGCAAAACAGACCACAATGGAATGGTAAGCATGATTTTTATGCATCTAGGGAAGACTGTGACTCACTTTTTGTGTCTAAATAGTATAACATATGGCTTTAAATCTTTATCAAATCCTCTGACTTGAAAATGAACCATACTTTTCTCTTTTGAAGATCTGCATGATTTTACTGAGGCATAATTGGGGTAGCATTTGAGACAACCAACTAGACCCACTCACCAAACAATAGAATTAATAGCATCTTCAAAACTCCCCAGTACACTGGCTCTGTTTTTCTCAGTCATTTAAAAATAAGGATCCAGCAATAGCACTATTAAGCATCTACCCAAAAGAGCACAA
>NW_012150352.1:751892-753537 GCF_000956105.1 Propithecus coquereli | reverse complement strand
CCCCAGTGTATGTTTTTGTCAGCTTTGTCAAAGATTAGATTACCATATGCAGATGGTTTCATCTCTGGATTCTCAGTCCTGTTCCAGATTTTGTAAATAACAATTTAATGGTAAAGGGTTTAATTAATATTAATACACCTGTCATGTTTTTTTTTAAAATTACTCTGATGTTCATGCTTAAACAAACTAATTTTAATAGATTATTTTGAGTTTTTTAAAGATTTTTATCATCTTTTATGGAGAAATTTAAAGAAATATGTCTTCTTCTGGGAAAAAAAGAATTGAAAATCTAAGGAAATGAGAGGTCAACAATAATATTAATTCTAAAACTGTTGTGAATGCAAACCTGTCTGTTAAAAATAAATGATTTAAGTTGGCCTCAGTGGCAGAGGGAATAATACAAGCTTTTACACTTCTTGCACATCAGAGAATACTTTTTATGTTTATTATGATGTTAACATTTTTTTAAGCATTTGGATATGATAATTTGGTTAATTAGAGAGGTTTGGAGGAAATTGCAAAAGAAAAATCATGTTAACTTTTAAATAGCAATACTCAATCTAAAAGGAAAAATAGTTTGACCACTGTCCTTTGCTGGAAATAATCGAATACTTACTTGGCTATCTGTCATGTAGGAATATTATTAGTCATTGATGAGGATTTATAGGATTAGTAGAATACCTCCAAAATTAATTATATTAATTTTTATGATTATATTATTTTATAAACAATATACACAAAAATTTAAGACTTTATATAGCTTTAGAAAGCTGAACAGAGATCATTCATTGATAGGGTGAACAATAATTTTTTTCTTACATTTAGAATTATACTCACATATATATTTTTGAATTAACATTTTATTTTGGAACATATTTTAATTTGTAGAAAAGTTTCAAAGATAATACAGGGAATTCCCATATACTCCACATCCAATTTCTTCATTTTTTAATATATTAGATTCCATGGTGCATTTGTCAAAATTAGGAAATTGCTTTGATATGTTACAATTAAATAACTTCAGACTTTATTTGACATTTAGCAATGCTTTCATTAATATCCTTTTATGTTCCAAAATTCAATGCAGAGCAATAGTTTCTCTACCTGTCTTTGTTTTGAATGGCCATGACAGTCTTAATGAGTAAGGTATTCTATAGAATGTTCTCTAATCTGGCCTTTTGTGACGTTTTCTCATGATTCGAATGGGTTTATGGGTTTTGGGAAAGAATATCCAAGAGCAGAGGTATTAACATTATAGAACTAAAATAGCTATTTTAAAAAATTATTGTACAAGTCTTAAATTTACTATTGGGTAAGCACTAGAATATATTCATTCAACAATATGTTGACTGATTCATTCAATAAGTATGTAATGAATACCTAAAAAAAAAAAAGAAGCGCCCTTCTCCTCACTTAATATCAGTGATTACATGATATCCACATGATGTGACTGGTGATGTTGTCCTTTATCACTTGGATAACATAGTGTTTGCCAGGTTTCTCCATTGAAAAGTAATAATATTTCCTATTCCTACACTATTCTTTGAAATAGAGCGTAGCCCATCTCAAGGAAGGAAAGGAGACTATTAAACTCCACTCCTGGAGGGGGAAGTACTATGTATATTATTTAAAATATATCTGTAAG
>NW_012150352.1:749215-751842 GCF_000956105.1 Propithecus coquereli | reverse complement strand
AAAAACGCTGGTCTCTGTGTTCCACTTTCTTGCAGTAATTTAACATCTCTGCTGTTCATTGATTAAAGGTTTATTCTGTTTTCTTTTTTTCCCCCTTGGTTTCTTTTTCTTCATTGAAACTCTAATATCCCATTCAGCTCACCTGGATGAGTGCACTAATAACAAGAATAACTGTGAATTTATAAACATCTGACAAATCTCTTTGCAAAAGTTCATTTCTATAATTCAGTGGACAGGTGGTTGTTTGAGTGAAGAAAGAAAATGAAGAGACTATTCCTAAATAAGTTTATTCAATTAAAGCCTCTGAGAGAAAAGAGAAAAAAGTAATGTAACCTTTAGAAAATACTGCTTTTAGAAAAAGAGGAGATCTTACTGGCCTGAAAATGTAAGTAAAATGTCTTAGCTCATATAATTGAGGAATGACTTGTCTTTAACAGTGTTGTCCCTGTAAACCAACAGCTTTTCCTCAAGATCAGAGTTAAGGATGACTGAGCCCTGCTTCTGGTATGAGAAAGTTAAACTTGTATTTAAAATACATGCCAAGATAATATGAAATTATAAGAATAAACTGCCCTGGAAATGCCACAGTCAGTTTCTTATTATATCTCATATGGCTGAACATTTTCCCCTTTTGTGTTTTGTATGAACCTCAGGTGCAGAAGATTGAGCTAATTACCCTCAGTTCATGACACATTATTCTTATGGTGGCACATTATCTTCATGGTGTTGTGTAAGACCCCACTGATTTTTTTTTTATTGTATGCTACCACTATTTGTTTCTGGTATTACTTGCTCATGTCCTCACAATTATGTATTTTCCATTTAACAGAGAGTAAAGAGCAATTATAAAGTAATACCTTAGTTGTATGTCTATTCAAATTGAGTAATTTAAGGATCTGATTTCCAAAGATCCATATTTTCTTTTCAAATCCGTGGTGAATTAAAAATTACTTCAATAGTTGAAAGAAAGGGAAATGAAATGTAATGCAAATTTATTATGCCCTCTCTGAAAATAAAAAGTCAAATAAACAAAATGATTAGGTCAATTCCATTTAGTAGCATGCCAGGCAGGTATTTAAATTACACTTTTACAGACAAAATGGTACTGAAATTTGAGTAATTGCCAGTGGATTTCACTAATATGTGAGTATTAAAGTATCCAGTTACTATCCATTCTCTTCATGTCAGTGCTCTACTATCTTATCTGCTTTGGATTATCCAGATGACTGGTTAAACAATTCCTTTTATCATTAAGTTTTATTTAATTTATGTAGATCTTCGGCCCTCTCAAAATAAATAAATAAATAAGTAATAAGAACTGAGTCAGAACTCTGCCAGTTTATGCATGGTTACAAAGTGCAATATTCAAGTTATGTATTCTCCTATTAAAAGGTCAACATATACTTTCAGAAATTAGTTTTGATACAGACAATGAAGCAAATTGCATGCTTTACAAGTATCAGTGATCATCTGTGAGAGCCATTCCTTTATATAGTATGAAGAAAAGCATAAACTATAATGTCATCTGGTTGCTTAAAATTTAGTGAACTGAATTAAAATGTTATGGATTTATAGTTTATATTTGTCAAAGAGCATTTACCCTCTTTGACCCTCATGAAGACCCCCAAACACACTATTAATAATGTTTTTCTTAAATGTAACCATAGTATATAATTGTTTCATAAATACGAAAGGAGAGAACAGTATGATCAGGAATAGTGGGTTATTTACAAATGAAATTTTGGGCCTACTTTTGTTTTTAGAGCAGGAGGGAAATTTAGATATCAACTGGCTCAGCCTTTTCCCTTTATAATTGTGGGAATGGGTTCAGTGCTCTGCTGAGTGCTGTCATTTAAAAGAATGAATCCAGTCAGATTTAACATCACTATGGAACCCTTGACCTTGGTCTCTTCATAACTGATTGAGGTTCTTAAATTTGTAATAGCATTATTAAAATCCCTTATGGAAATTTGCAGGACAGGTACACGTTTGGAGAAGCATGAAGAGATTATAACATAGGTTGTGGTAGACGAGGAACTGAAACTGAAACAACGGAAATAAGAGAGAGGTATGCTGAACCCCAGGACTTGGTTTGCATATCGGAATTAATGGAATAGAAAGTCAAAGACGACAACGATTTCTAAGTGTACAGGAGGAAAAAATTAAGGAGACAGATGTGATAATTACTGTCAAAACTGCTAGGTGTATAACAGGCTCCATTTGATGACAGGGAACTATATGATTATAGGTTTTGCATGTAAAAGAGGAATGCTAAAACTGAATTAAAAGCAATACTTCCTAGTAATTTCAAAGACTTCTCACTGCCTTCAGGAAATGTCCAAATTTCAATAACTTTTAAGATAGAACTGTATTTTGTGATTGCTTTTCAACAGAAGAGTAAGATTACTTAAGGCTTTTGGAGCATAGCCATACATAAGGATCAGATATGCTGACATTAAAAATAAAAGTATTTTTTTTATTTCAGCATATTATGGGGTACAGATGTTTAGGTTACGTGTGTTGCCCTTGGTTCCTCCCCCCCAAGTCCGTGTTTCAAATATGTCCATCCTTCGGGTAGTGCGCATTGCACTCCTTGTGTATACAAATACCCCTCCCCTCCTCCCTCC
>NW_012150352.1:727152-731375 GCF_000956105.1 Propithecus coquereli | reverse complement strand
GGCAGCACACGTAACCTAAACATCTGTACCCCATAATATGCTGAAATAAAAAAAAAATAAGGAAAATGAGACGCAGCTATGCACATTGCTAAACATCTCACATAAATTTTAAAATCTTACCAGTGACAACACTTCTAAATATAAAATCCTTCACTTTAAAGTGAGATATGTTACGTCTATGTTCAGATACACTGTTGTACCCCCAAAAGCTTACTTTCTTTGCCGAGTTTTATTGCAAGTATATGAGGTTTGAAGTTAATTTGTTACTCACTTTGAAATCTTTGACAAATTTAAAACAAATTTTCAAGGCATTTACCACCTGATTTGATTTAGTCTTTGATTATTCAAAGACCTGAGAACAAACTACCCCTCCTCATTTGTCTAATTTCCTAAATATATCTCTCAATTTACTCATGCTGGTAAGTATAAGCTGTTCCCTCCAAACCATTGGGAAGTCTGTTCTTGACTAAAATTAAAAAATTTGATGTTTTGAAACCAGTAAATGAAGCATCTTTTGATGCAGAAAATATAATAACCTAAAGGTTCACTAATATAATGACGGATAAATAGCATGTTATGTATTCATGTGATGAAATACTGTAAAATGAAAAAATAATAAATCTATATAGACCTACACAGAACACAAAAGTATAATGTTGAGTAAAATGTTAAGTTGAAAAACCATGTGTAGAGCATATCATTTAGGCAAATATATGAATCAATCTCTTATGGTATATATCTACAGCCCCCAACCCCCGGGCTGCAGCCGGTACTGGTCCCTGGCCTGTTAGGAACTGGGACACATATCACTGCATGAGCTCTGACTCTCTGCCGCCCCTCCACCACGTCCTTGGAAAAATTGTCTTCCGTGAAACAAACTTAGGAATTGCACCACACAGCAGGAGGTGAGTGGCAGCAAGCGAACAAAGCTTCAAAGTTTCATCTGTATTTACAGCCGTTCCTCATTGCTCACATCATTGCCTGAGCCTCACCTCCCTCCTCCAAATATCCCTCTCCATCCACGGAAAAATTGTCTTCCACGAAACTGGTTCCTGGTGCCAAAAACATAAGGGACCGCTGGCATATATAATATACACACACACATATATACTAATACATACATATATATACACATATACTAATAATAATATACACAATATACTGAAAGAATTTGCTCCAAACTTATAATGATGAATGTCTCCATACTTGTTGAAATATGGAGTTCAGGTCAGGAGCAGGGTTAGAAGTCGAAGGGCATTCTCTATTTATATGTAATGTTCCTTATTTGGTAGAAATAAAAAGAAAATCTTGCCCTAATTGTGAGTAGATACTTTACATATGCATTTAAAATCACTGAAAGCAAACATGTTAACAATGCTTGTTTATGATTTGTGTTGTGTGTGAATTGCATTTGATTTCTCTGAATTTCTTTTTATATTTTAAAATTCTAAAATATCTGTAAATATGTAATACTTTAAAGTCTGTACTAAAGATGATTTTCAAGTAATTTCAATTCATGTGGTCACTATTTTGGACAAGGTTGTGTAGATCAGTGTCTGAAGCTTACAGAAGTATAGTAAAGGAATATTTAAAATTTATCAGGAGAAATAAAAGTTTTCAATTGTTATTGTTTAATTTATAAGTAGGAAATTTCTAGTGCTTTATTTCTAACTTTATACTGAAATTCTATGTAAACTGATAAATATATAGACCAAATACAAATAAAACTACTCTCTGAATATATGCTTTTAGAGTATAGAATTTGCTGCACATTTATTCCCATGAATATAAATATAACGTAAGGAAGTAGTGCACTGTATAATATTTTAGGAATACTCCTTATGTCTATTTGCTATTGTATCACAGAAGTTCAATTCTTATTTATACTTATATGTAATAAATTATGTTTTAAAGATATTATGGTAGTTCACTATTTAGTGAAGTCCTTTGATAAAATTTTGAGTTAGTTCAAAATGTGGAAATATAGATATGTAATTTTTAAAATAATTTAGCTATTATATTAAATTTTCTTATACTGACAATATCTTTCAATGTATAGGGCTACATTTATTATTTGGCTTTATTTTTTGAAAAATAATTTGAAGTCTAAAATTTATTTTTCCTTGTCAATAAGTCTCATTTAATTATTTTCAATAGCATAAAATAAGGTAACTTATTGATGCTATGTTAGTAACCTTTATGCTTAAGAGTTTTGAGATAGTATGTTATCACCCGTGTATACGTGTGCATTTATTCAAACTAACAAAAACATTTGCCAAAGCTATAAGCTCAAAATTTGTAATTCCGAAGAACTGAAAGCAGGGTCTTGAGAGATTTGCACACCCGTGTTTACTGCAGCATTATTTACAAGAAGTGGAAGCAAGTCAAATATCCACTGATGTATTAATATATTAAAAATGTGATATATACATAAAATGTATACTATTTTTCAGCCTTACAAAAGAATAAAATCCTGTCACATGAGACAACTTGGATGAACCATAAGGGCATTATGCTAAGTAAAATAAGCCAGTCATAAAAATACAAATATTGTATGATTCTACTTATATGAGGTATCTATAGTAGTCAAATTTATAGAAATGATACATAGAATGGTGGCTATCAGGGAATGAAGGGAGGGGAAGATGGGTGGTGGTGTTTAGTGGGTATAGAGTTTTAGTTTTGCAAAAAGTCCTGAGGTATGTTGTGCAACAATGTGAATGTACTTAACAAGGATGCCCACTTTCACCACTTTTATTCAGCATAGCACTGGAAGTCCTAGCCAGAGCAATTAGGCAAGAAAAATAAATAAAGGGCATCCAAACTGGAAAAGAGGAAGTCAAATGATCTCTGCTGATGATATAATCTTATACCTAGAAAATACTAAGGATTCCTACGAAAGACTCCTAGATTTGATAAATAAATTTAGCAAATTTTCAGGTTATAAAATCAACATACAATAATTAATAGCATTTCTATGCACCAACATTGGCCAAGATGTGAACCAAATCAAAAACTCAATCCCATTTGCAATATCTAAAAAAGAAATAAAATACCTAGGAATAAATTTAACAAAAGAGGTGAAATATCTCTACAAGGAGAACTACAAATCACTGAAGAAAGAAATTGTAAGCAACATAAACAAATAGAAAAATATCCAATGCTCATAGATTAGAAGAAACTATACTGTTAAAATGATCATACTGCCCAAAGTAATCTACAGATTCAATATAATTCCTATCAAAATACCAACACCATTTTTCAACAAATTAGAAAAAACAATTCTAAAATTCATATAGAACCAAGCAACCTAAATAGTCAAAGCAACCCTGAGTAAAAAGAACAGAGCTGGAAACTTCACATTGCCTGACTTCAAATTATACTACAATGTTGTAGTAACCAAAAAAGCCTGGTACTATAATAGTGTAAAAATAGACACATAGACCAATAGAATAGAATAGGGAACCCAGAAGTAAAGCCATATATATACAGCCAACTGATCTTTGACAAAGTCTACAAAAATGCACTTTAGAGAAAGGACGCCCTTTTCAATAAACGGTTCTGGGAAAATTGGATAGCTACAGTCAGAAGAATGAAACTGGATCCCTACCTCTCACCACATACAAAAACTAACTCAAGATAGATTAAAGACTTAAATGTATGACACAAAACAATAAAAATCCTAGAAAAAAAAAATCCTGGTTGTCTGAGGCTGCGGCCTCTGAAGGCTTGTCCGTTGCTGGAAAAACTGTGTCCAAGCTCACTCCTGTGGCTGTTGGCAGAAGATTACAATTCTTCATCAAGTGGGTGGAGGCTAAGTAATATCTGATGAGATTGGTGTCCCATGGTAAGGAGTTTAGTCCATATCTTATATGAAAAAGGAAATTTTTTTAAGCAAAAGAATTTGAGGAGGGATTTTTGATTTGAGGAAGATGGTAATGTGCAGGACTGACTCTATTTAGAGAGAAAAAAGAGAAAAAAAGTTTGTGAAAAACAGAGACAATAGATAAAGTCAGTTTTGATTAATATAGTAAAGTGGAGGCCAACAACAGAAACAAAAATTTGCAAGACTTTTCATGATGAAGCAATTCGAATTTGATGGCCTTTTGGATGGGATGGGGAGAGAGATGTCCAGGTTAGAATACTTACTCTGAGAGAAAACTGTGTGGAAATGTCAGGGGGACCTCAATTCTGCTGATCTTGATGATAAATACTTTTGATTA
>NW_012150352.1:678372-724625 GCF_000956105.1 Propithecus coquereli | reverse complement strand
GAAAACAGATAATTAATGGTTTTATATTATACATAATATAAAGGTTACTCCAATAAATCTTATATAAATTGTAGATAAAATCTTGGGGAGAAGTAATATTCTCTGAATAACTTTTCTGAATATGCAAATCATGAATTGGTAGTAAGGTGTCAAGACAAAGAATTCCTCAACTCTTCTCTGAGAGAGAAGTACTATTGATGTCCTTGATTCTGAGTATTTCATGAAGGACAAAATTCTTAGATTATTTGGATGGTGTGTTTAGTGGGATAACCGTAAGAGGAAAGACTGAAATTATAAGTTTTGACTTGGCCGGAAATATCAGATTCCTATTGAGATCTGAGTAATTTACCACAAGGCAGCAGAGAGACATGTGACTGATATTTCAATAAACCATGTTCCCATTCTGTCATTAACAGTAATGAAAATCTTCATACATAAAGAAGACTTGTACATAAATCTTTAAGATCAACCATTTATTTATACATAAATTTTTATGTTCAAACAATATCCTTACTGGTCAACCAGTAAGGACAATACCATGTCCAGTTGATATTCAAACCAGTATCCAAAGGACATGAAACAGTAGTACCGCCCTGCTTGATGGATGAATGGATACAAGAAAAGCAGTAGATTTCTAGATTTATTAATCTTAACATTTTACAGCTGCAACTTTGTATCCTTTGACCACATCCCTCTAACTTTCCCCTCTTTCTTACCCCTAATAACCACCATTCTAATCTCTGCTTCTGTGAGTTAGACTGTTTTAGATTTCATGTGTAAGTAAGATCACGTGGTATTTGTCTTTCCTTCTGTGCCTGGTTTATTTCACTTAGCATAATGCCCTCCATGTACATCCATGTTATCGCAAATGGCAGGATTTTTTTCTTTTTACAGCTGAATAATATTTCATTATGTGTGTGTGTGTGTGCGTGTGTGTGTGCACGTGTGTGTGTGTGTATCACATTTTCTTTATTCATTCATCCTTGGGTGGACACTTAGGTTGTTTTCACATCCTGGCTATTGTGAATAATGCTGCAATGAACATGGGGAGCAGATATGGATTTAAGATACTGATTTACTGATTTCATTTCCTTAGGATATATACTTAAAAGTGGGATAATCTTGAGGTTTAATCTTGAATGTAAATAATATTTAGGTACAAAGATTTTCATTACTGTTAATGATAGAATGGGAACATGGTTTATTGAACCATGACATATTGAAATATTAGGCATGATTACAAAGACTTATTGTGCTAAAGATTAAAAAAGATAAGCAAACAAGATACAAAATGCAATATGACTATATTAAAAAATTATACACTTTTAAGTTAGATTGAATATACTAACACTATGCTAACCATTGTGACAATTTCTTGGTAGTCAGGGTATGATTTTCATTTTCTTTTCTTCCTTCTTTTATATTGCATACATTAAACATTGAACAAATTATCTTTTTTATAATCTAAATAGTCTATCTAAAAGTGATTTCATAATCCTGTTCTCATTCTTCTTTAGGTGAGCACACCTTTATATTTTCACACTTCTGTTAATGGGACTAAATGGGAAACCTCGGATATCTTTTAATCTTTCCTTTTACTCAACCTCAACATTCAGTTACCAAGACACTTTGTTCAACCTCCAAAATATCTCATATCTGTGCTCCCTGCTTTCTATTCCTATTGGTATTGCTTTTGTTCAGTACATCCTCAATTTTCTGTAGCAATGTTAAAATAGCCTTCCAACTGGTTTCCTTGGTTCCAGTCCAGCTCCACCTCCTGCTTTTGCCTCAATTTCTTTTCCAAGCTGCTGCCAAAAAGCTATTTCTAAAACACAATCTTGGTCATGCTATTGCCCTAATTATAAAACCTGTGATAACACTTTATTTCTTACTAGATCTATGGACGTTGAAAAATCTCTAGGAAGTATACCAGAGTGGCAATAGGTTACAAATAAATTCTTAAGAGGTGGTAGAGTTATCTTTTTTTATTTTTGACTTATTCAATACTATATAAACAGTCAGCCAATAGGATGGTGTGCCTGGAAAAGAGTAAACATAATATAGGGAGTAGTGATTGGGGTCAAACATAAGTTGGAAGTATTTAGAACTCATTCTTGGCTGGGTGTGGCTGCTCATGCCTATAATGCTAGCACTCTGGGAGGCCAAGGCAGGAGGACTGCTTGAGGCCAGGAGTTTGAAACCAGCCTGAGCGACATAGGCAGACCCCATCTCTACAGAAAATAGAAAAGTTAGCTGTACATGGTGGCATGCTCCTGTAGTCCCAGCTACTTGGGAGGCTGAGGCAGGAGGATTGCTTGAGCCCAGGAGTTTGAGGTTGCAGTGAGCTACAGTGACACCACTGTACTCTACCCAGGGCAACAGAGTGAGACTCTGTCTCAAAAAAAAAAAAAATAAAATCACATGGTATTGAGGTTTAAAATTGAACGTGGTCAGTCCTATCTCAAATGTTTTAAAGTGAAGGGTGGATACTTCATAGGGAATGATTCTCAAATCTAGGAAATGGATATGTTTATTAATAAATGTGGACAGGCATTAGCTCTAATTATTTATCTTCCATGTTAGACAGTAAACATTATAAGGGCGAGATATCATGTGTCTGTTTTTTTCATAGGTGCATTCCTCACTAAGTGTTATTATAGCAATTAGATGCTCAATATTTGTTCACTTACGGGACCATAGCAAAAAGAACAACACAATTAACACTGCTCACTTTATAACTAAGTGCTCAATAATATTTGTTTATTCACACACAAAGTGAAACAAATATCCTACTACAATATGCCAGTAACATATATATATGTTTTAAAGTACAGTCAGAACAGCTGAAAGAAGTATAATTCTAAAAATGTTGAAATGAAGTATTGCATTATTTACAATCCATACTGAAAGATGCACATGTTATAATGCCAATATATTTTAATAACAATATTTATAATAGCAGAGTTATTTTACTTATTTCCATAGCAGTGAATCGAATTTATTTCTCTCTTTGCACCCTGGATAACCAATAGCTCTTAGCCACTTGTGAACATTCATAAAGTATATTCTTTTAACTAGGGAAAACTATTTTTAAAAAAATAATGGAATGTTGTCTCCTGTTTCATGTGTTGACTTGATTTGATGAAAATAAAAATCACCTGGAAATGATTTTTCTGGCTGAGAACATATTTCAATATAGTTCTTTGCCCTACCATGTTAGATCTCATTTTATTCTTATGTCCTTAAGCACTTCAATAGCTTTCTGCTCTCTTTCTACTTATGAACATGCCAGTGGCATCACCAAGTTTCTTCTCATCTAATTTTTAATGTTCCTATATAGTGTGATACCTCACCTTTCTCCGTGAGCACAGGGAATATTTTCAAGTACTTTTTTGATATTTTATTTTTCAACTTCAAATTGTCAAAAATATTTTGTACAAGAGCTATTCTATCTAAACTAGCAATTCATTTTATTTGATGTTCTAGCCATTAGTTTTAAGTGCTTTAATTATTTCGCCTTCTTTTCTATAAGATGACTTCTACTTTGACATTTTGTAACAAATCTTATTTTTAATTTTGATTAAATCTTCATTGATTTTAATAAGTTAGGAATATATTTGTTTTATACAAATTATTGGCTTGTGATCATTTCTCTAAAGTTGTTTGAGAACATTATTACCTTGGTCTTCCAGATTTCCTATTGCACATAACTTTTCAAAATTCTAATAAAATGCAGTAAAATAATATAAATTGGTAGAATTTTTAAAGCTCAAAACATTTTTTATTAATTAGAGACAGATATTTTCTTTATAGGTTCTGTAGCCTTGCTTTCAGGTAGAATTAAGTATTCTTAAACCTGAATTTAATCTGATACTCCTTTTCTGCTTTTTGTAATGTTATACTCACGCCAGCTGCCTAATAAGACCAAAATTATTTTTATTCTCTACAATTACTTTGTGTTTAATATCATATTTGAAACCATAAAAGCATCTTAAGGAATATATCAAATGTCATCTTGTGCTTTTTATACACAATAGAAATATGTGTGCCAGTTTCCAGCATTTGTACATCTGTATACTCTTCTCCAGCTGTTATCCCTATGAAATGTTAATAATGCATCTGACAAAAAGAAGCAGTAAAGATATATTATTTGTTTTCAATGTTGAGCAAATGGAAACCATACCTATACAAATTTTTAAGGCATTTTACAACTCAAAATGTCACTGGCTATCAATAAAAAAGAAGAGAATTTATATATAAATGTCATTTATAAATTGAGTATTTCACTAATACCAAGTAAATTGCTTTGGAAAAATCAATGTTATAATGTTAAAGCATGATTCTATGTTTTACCCCCATTACCTGACAACTTTCATATTTGAACTTGTAACTTCTATAACTTTTGGTAATTGTCACCCATTAGGTGCAACTTCCAAGGGGACTTGATAAGTATGGCAGTACTAGTATCAAGAGGAACAAACTGGAATCAATTATAGTTGGTAACAAAATGAAGAAATGTTGCTTTGCTTATGGTAAGTCCTGATTTTAGATGAATATAAATTATTTGGATGAGATATAGTCTTAATTGTAAATATTAACATATATTATTATATGGTTATATAATATAATAATATACACACATATTTATAATATATACATAATCAGAATTAGACTGTGTCTTTAAATATCAATTCTCTCAATTACAGAGAATGTGGCTTATCAGCACATTTATTTGATTATATTGAAAACTGATTTTACATATTTAATTTAAAAATGATACAACTGGACTGTTTTCCAATCTTGTCAACTACATGTGGTTAAAGGGTATTAAAACCCTTATTTTTCAGGATTATGATAAGGTAAATATGTTTCTAGAGATAAAAGCCTAATACAGAGGCCAATAACTGTTTTTAACTTTGATCAACCAAAGATTAGAGAATTACAAAGAAAAGTTTAAAAAAATTCTTTATATAAGAATATAAGTAAGCCATTGATTTTCCATCACTTCAGAAATCAATGGCTTGCTTATATTCTTGTAATAACCATTAAGAAAGTATATGGGAAGTAAAAAAGTAGATGTACATTGTTTTCTCCTATAGGCCCCTGAACAAGAGTTAAAAGTTATGTCATTTTAACTGATGAAACAAAAACTTAGAGGCAGGACCTGATATCACTGTGTTTCTTCTAAACAGCCTCATTGTGACAGAGCATGAAAAAGTGACACAAGCAATATTTGCTGAAGGAATTGGTGGTAGCTTCAAACATTCAGTACACACATCAACCTATTCCTAAAATCCAGAAATTTATGTAGACTCCTAGGGCTATTGAGAAACAAAAGTTTGCACAAATCCAAATTTTTCTCCAGCTTTGTGTAACCTGAGCATAAACAAACTTTTTAAAAAATAAAAGTAAAGGATTAATTGACACAGAAAAAGAAAGATTGAATATCTCTAAATTTTAAATTTTTTATTGTTAGCTACAAGCACCTATATACATTCTTATATCTTTAAATGAGGCTAGAAGTCCTTAAATATGAAGAACAGAAATAGTAAAGGCTTATGGATATCAAATAATTTTACAAAGAATTTTTTACTGTACAGTCTTAGAATAAAGCTTCAAGTGGGTAAAATGAAATTTTACTCATTTACAATGTATTTTTTTTTAATTTTAGCAATTCATTATTTCAATGTGCTCTAAAATGTACCCACCTTAAAATGATTTCTGGCCGATAGAACTCAGAATTTACAATGAGCTTCTCATTGTTCATAGTACCAAAAACAGCACAGTGGTATACATGACGTACAAAATGACATTTAAAATTATTAGGAAGTCTCAAAGGAAAATTCAATATCTTATCAATAGGACCACCCTACACTAAATAGATTGAATGAGGCAGTGAACACTAGTATTATGTTCTTGTTCATTCTACGTTTGTCTTTCAATTTTAAAGCACTCTGTCTTAATACCAAACAGTTCAGACATTTCATATATGTGCCAGTGTAGAAGGCCAAGGTCTTTACAGGTTTTATTTTTGTGGCAAATAAACTTTTCCTTGTTATAATAAAAAAATAATATATTCAGATAGTCATATAATTGGTATTCTAATGTACAGGCTACATGTTCATTAATGTGTAGTACCGTTCCTGACTCGTCTCCGCTGAGACCCACGTTTCCAGACCCAGTTCTACATCCACAAGCCCCTGCCTCTCGGTGGGCTTGTAAGTCAGTGGGGAAGCTACGCTGTCTCGCGAGGGACTTGTCCCGGTGCACTTACTGGCCAGGCTGGCGCGGCCGTTTCGCGCTCCACTCTCTATTGTCTGTCGGCGCTTTCCAGGTTTTATATTCCTATCTCCCATTCGCTTTGTTCTTTTTCCTGATGTGTGTGTCCCCCGCTGAATCTCCACCAGTTCACCACGCTGTTTTCGCAGGAGAGTGATCCGATCAAACAGCCCTATCAAAAAGTGGGCAAAGGATATGAACAGAAACTTTGCAAAAGAAGACAGAATAATGGCCAAAAAACATATGAAAAAATGCTCAACATCTCTAATCATCAGGGAAATGCAAATCGAAACCACAATGAGGCCAGGCGCGGTGGCTCACGCCTGTAATCCTAGCACTCTGGGAGGCCGAGGCGGGCAGATGGTTCTGAGCTCAGGAGTTCTAGACCAGCCTGAGCAAGAGCGAGACCCCATCTCTACCAAAAAATGGAAAGAAATTAATTGGACAGCTAAAAATATATGTAGAAAAAATTAGCTGGGCATGGTGGCGCGTGCCTGTGGTCCCAGCTACCCGGGAGGCTGAGACAGTAGGATTGCTTGAGCTCAGGAGTTTGAGGTTGCTGTGAGCTAGGCTGACGCCATGGCACTCGCCCCAGGCAAGAGAGTGAGACTCTGTCTCAAAAAAAAAAAAAAAAAAAAAACCACAATGAGATACCACCTATCTCCAGTGAGACTGGCCTTTATCAAAAAGACCCAAAACAATAAATGTTGGCCTGGACGCGGAGAGGTAGGAACACTCATACACTGCTGGTGGGACTGCAAACTAGTGCAACCTCTGTGGAAAGCAATATGGAGATACCTTAAAGAGATACAAGTAGAACTACCATTTGACCCAGCAATCCCATTACTGGGCATCTACCCAAAAGAGCAAAAGTGGCTCTATAAAAAAGACACCTGCACTCAAATGTTCATAGCAGCACAATTCACAATTGCAAAGATGTGGAAACAACCCAAGTGTCCATCAATACATGAGTGGATTAATAAAATGTGGTATATGTATACCATGGAGTACTATTCAGCTTTAAGAAACGATGGTGATATAGCACCTCTTGTATACTCCTAGATAGAGCTGGAACGCATTCTACTAAGTGAGGTATCCCAAGAATGGAAAAACATGCACCACATGTACTCACCATCAAACTGGTATTAGCTGATCAACATCTAAGTGCACATATAAGAATAACATGTATTGGATGTTGGGCAAGGGGATGGGGCAGGGGGGAGGAGGGGACGGGCAGATATCAATCCAAGGATATATGCAACATGAAAAGTCAAGAAAACATGGCACTACCAAAGGAACACAATAAATTTCTAGAAACCAACTCCAAAGAAAAAGAGATCTACAAAGTACCTGGCAAAGAATTCAAAATAATTGTTTTAAAGAAGCTTTACAAACTACAAAAAGCATAGACAACTCAACAGAAATCGGAAAAACAATACACAAATAAAACAAAGAGTTCAACACAGGGATAGAAATTATAGAAGAACCAAGAAAAATATTCTGTAACTGAAGAGTAGAATGAATAAAAAGAAAATTACAACAGATATCTTCCACTGAAGACTCCATCAAGCAGAAGAAATAATTTGTGAACTGTGAGAGGGCATTTGAATTATCCAGTCAGAGAACAGCAAAGAAAAAGAAGGTGAAAAAGAATGAAGAATGCCTACTGGATTTATCGGACATAATTAAACAAACCAATATACATATTATAGAAGTTTAAAAATAAGGGACAGAGATATGCCCAGAAATCTTATTTAAAGACATAATGGCTATAAACTTCACAAATCTTGGGAAGGAAATGGACATCCAGATATGTGAAACTTAAAGAATCCAACATGGGAGCATCCAAAGAATACTCAACTGAGACACTTTATCATCAAATTGTCAAAATCTAGGACAAAGAATTTTGAAAGGATCAAGAGAAAAATGAGGTGTTTGAAGCCCAGTGCTCCAGAGAACAGGTACTCTATTTTTAAAGGCATATGTACAAACAATGAGTGCGATGCGCACCTCCCGGGGAATGGACACACTTGAAGCTCGGACTCGGCGTGGAGGGAGGGCAAGGGCATCATATGTAACCTAATCATCTGTACTCCCATAATATGCTGAAATAAAAAAATATGTATATAAAAAATAAATAAATAAAGGCTCATACAGGATATCTGACTCAAGTTAAAGCATGAGTGCTCTGATATCAACAAGGCAAATAAGCCCAACAGCTTATTTGTTGTTATATATAAAATGTATTATAAAATGCTATCTACATTGTAAGGGAAAATCATCTTCAATAACTTAGAAACATGGAGACTGTTCACATGATTTACTGAAGTAATTGAAACCTTTCTGGCCAATTCTGCTATTCCCATCTTTCTATCCATTTAGGTTTTGTTAGTGTATTTTCCAAATTGTTTAGGAAACAATTGTTACTAGGAGTTAAATGGCTAGTAAGGAGAACACTGACTTCTTTTTGTTTAGTTTATCACCAGATAACTTTCTGGATATATCATTTTATGACTTGATATCAAAGATAGAAATTAGTTTGATATTTTCTGGCCAAAGGATCATATACAATATGAGTCAAAGATGTAGTACAATGAGACCTGATCATTTTCCTGAATTATCTAAGTCTTGATACTCTTCACTAATTAGGTCCTTAGAAGTAGAGGGCTTCTAGTTTAGAAAACTGTAACTTCTAAGACATCGAATGGGAGTTACCAAAGTTTCAAACATCCAAATGAAAGAATATAAGTTATATTATAGAAAATAGAATTATTTTGCTTGAGAATTAGCAGGGATGATATATCTTTCAATAAATTTTTAAAGTTGACTTTTAGATCACCTGGTAAATATTCAAAATAAAGGGCTGAAAGTGGGAGAAAAAAAAAAGAAGAGGAAAAGAGCTTTGAGTTAAAAATTTGGGTTTGTTATCCAGCTCATTACTATTTGGTTTTGTGACTTTGGAAAATAAACTTAGCCTCTCTGACCATTATTTTTGAATCCATTAGATAATTATACTTTTCTAATAACATTCTTATAGAAATTTTGTTAGGTAATGTGAAAGTGTTTGCAAATTTTATAATACTTATAAGTGGAATGTAATAAACTTGGAATGTTGTGGATACTTTCTTCTAAAAGTGGGCTTGAAATCTACTGCCTAGAATATTTTAGATGTCTGATTTTCAAGCTATAGTTATGAGTTTTCCTGAAGGTAGATTTTTCAAGATTTTGTTTTTTACTCCCTGTTAGGTTTTAACTACTTCAAGAAAAATTATCCATATTTGTCCAGAAAATGTGATAGATTTTAGTTCCACAGAAGATATTGAAAAGTTTCCTTCACATTTACAAAAATAGAATTTCTGGCTTAGTTATATTTGCTATAATAAACTAAGTTTCTTATCTTGTACCCACATTTATTAGCCAATAAATACTTTTATATGTTTATCAGAGATAGAAATTTTAAATATATTAGTTTCTTGAGGCAAATTTAGATACTCAGGGAATAAAGTCATAGATGCGGCAGATAGGAAAGGTAATGGGAAGAATTTTGCATTTTTTTCCCATCTGGTTGATATAGAATTAGCAATGTAATGTGGTTGCACCTGGAACTTTGTTATTGCAAAACACTGGCAGTCATGGAAGCAGCAGGCTGTAGGGCATGTGGCTTCAGTTCATGGAAATGCTCCGACCACACATGGACTGTGGTATTCTACAAACATGAATGCTCTGTTTTAGAAAATGTGGCTGAGTTGTGCCTCTGTATGGCTGGTGTCAACAGGGACAGAAACTAAGAGTCCTTGTCATGTAAATATATTTGGACTGAACTATGTCCAAATGTCAGGGCTCTTTCATTTTATATAGAAGCTCATGACTAAAACAACTATTGTTTTTCAGGGGCTGGTATACAGCTCCATGTATGCGATATTAAAAATAAGCAACACAAAACTAAATGTGTATCAAAGAGAATGTCTCTTCCACCATTACGTAAATTTATAATTCAAATATTTGAGTCCATCAAATTAAAACACATCAATAAGTAGTAATTTTATATAAAATGATCTGGAAATTTACATTTAACAAATTTGTTCTCTATACCTTTATTTTAATGACATTTGGATTGTTTGTGAAAAATCTGCCTATAAACCAAGGTAATTGTAAGATGAAACATCAAACCACAAGTTACTAAGCTGATAAGATATTGAGCATCATCTCTTACATTCCTTTTCCTTGTTTTTCAAAGGTATTTGAATTTTGAATGTCAAAATTCTTCATCTATTCAAAATGGAAACAACAGGAGCATGAGGATACCTCAACATTTCAGTATGGCTCTGAAGTATGACTCTGTAGACTTAAAAGAGTACAATGGCCCTACGATGGCCCTTGAGCACCATGCACAAGGGAATGTCATAACATACACGACGGTATGTATTTACATATCTTATTTTAAGGGAAATGTGTTGAAAACATAAATCCTGATTTCATAAGAATAATGTTTTAATATGATGATGCCAGAGCTATTTCTTCTTTAAATCTCAAATTCTAGTAATTGTGAATTAATAATGTCCTTAAGATATTTCTAACGTGTATACAAAAACTACTGAAATTTTTTTTCTGAAAATAAATTTTTCTTTATAAAAATTGTTCTTATAACAATCTTTGCTAATTTTTGCAAAATAGTATTCTTAATTACAACAGGAACAAAACAAATGAGTACTTCCTACAAAATGTATAATCTCCCTTTATTTCTAAGGTTAAGCTTATCACACTTCAAAATGTATTCCATTTTTTGCCCTCTTGTTTTGAATCATCAGCTATTTTGTAAAGATCAAAGTCAAAATAAATTAAATCCACTTAATAAATCTTCCCAGAACTTAGCTTTGTCTGTTTAGCTTCTTAAAACGCCTGTGTGTTTATCAAGTAAGATAAAAACATGCTTTGCATGGAAGATGACTTTTTGAAAACTGACCGCAATGAGGACCCTCACCTGCCTAGAAAGAAGGAAGCATCTCACTTCTCTCAGCTGCAGGGATGTTACCCCAGCTTAGCTTCCCACAATACCCTTCACTTCTTTAACCCAGGAGTGGTATCTGCAGCCACCCAGTCTCTAAGGTAATGGCCTGACAGCTAGAATTCCGAGATGCAGATCACCTGTTTTTTTTATACAACTGCTATAAACAGCTGCCACCCAAATTGATATTGCCCAATGTTGAGCTGCCAGTGTATTTTCCAATTGGTAAAGTTTCTTTCCATCAGTTGACATATTGAAAGAGAATTCACAGAGGAACTGGGTCTTTCCCACTAGAATAAAAACCACTCCATGTCAAATGGTTGTCCTAGCCCTGGCACTTCTCTACATGAGTTGATAGGGCAACTGGATCTTCATGTTGTTGACCTGGCCTTGTGATTTTTGCCCCTTTTTCCAAAAAAGCCTATTTCTAAACTCTTGCTAAAACCCTGTATGACAGATGGTAGCCTTAAAGAGACTCACCTGTCCATGGTAATATATATTCTAACTTAATTCTATAAACATTACCACTTTGGAGGAAAGTTACTAATATTTTCAAGGAAACTATTATTCTAAAAATGTGGAGAGTGTCAATGATATAAATTCTTGATGACATTAAAACCACTGGAAGAAAACACATTCTCTGCTGTTGAAATGTCACTTTATGAATAGACATTTTCCTTATTTTTTTGAAAGTTTCCAACAGAGGAAGAAGATATGGACATTTTATATTAAATATTTTAAACTTACAAATAACTTGAGAGAATATCAACCATTTTCAACCTTTGTAAAAAATCAATCAATGCCAGACATACCATTCAACTACTCCTTAAATTAAACAATACTTATAGTACAGCTAATTTTTGTTGTGGAAATCTGGGATCATAAACTTCGATGTCTAAGGGTCTACGCAAGTAATGCCAATGTGAAAAACTGACCAAGTGTAGTCATGAAGAGCATATGCCATTCCTAACAGGGTCAGACAATACTAAGTTCTAACTGACATGTGCTTATGTGTTTATGTGAATTCTTTCCTTCCTTTCTTCCTTTTTCTTTCTTTCTTTCTCTTTCTTTCTTTCACTCTCTTTCTTTCTGTTTTTCTTCTTTCCTTCTTTCTTTCTTTTCTTTTTTTTCTGAAAACACTGCCTTCTTTTAAGATACTATGGGCGAAGAAAACAAACATTACATCTCCACATGCAATTTTAGGAAATTTAAAATCCACTGGAATATTTTGTGACTCTTTCAATATGCAAAAATTAGTATATTGTGCCTTTATAAAGAATTTCTATTATGAATCAAAAATGTTTATAATACCATAAAGGGTGATTAATAAATATAATAAAAAGATTTGCATTAATTTTCTGTCATTCAAAATCAGTGTTTTCACAAGCATCCATTTGATAAGCTTACTGACCTAAATGAGGAATGCTAAGGCAGTAGAATCATCTATTACATTGGAAAATAATCATATTCCACTGGTTGTGATTTATTTCACTATGTTTAACGATATTAATCCATATTTTTAAAACTCATGTATTTCAGATATAAAATATGTTTTCAGGTGTATCTCCAAGAACAAAGACCACAAATAGGAGAGAATAGCTACAGCTACAGTTACAATATACAGTTAATGTATATTGTAATATACATTATATGATGCAATTTCTTTAAATAGATTTTTTAGCATAGTATAACTGAAGAGAGACAAGTTTTGGTGGAATTCCAGACAGAGATAAATATTTTCATTGTATAAGAAATAAATGTTAATTTATAAGCTTAGCTTTCCCCTAATACACTATAGAATCCCTACAAATTTGTGTTGTAATTCTTGAATCAAAGGATATACATGTTCTGCACAACACCATTATATCACACAATCCAATATACAAATCATATGAACTTCCATATGTACATGTGAACCAATAGATTACTGGCAAAAACATGTATGACTTTGTTTTCAGCAAACTACTTAATATATTAAATATATCACTTTATAGCACATGTTAAAAAAGTAATGAGATTTTCAAAAAGTATATTTTATAATTATACTTAAATATGTGAAATGTTGCTACCCTCAAGCAATTAAACTTTGGCCCTAGTAGTTAGAAAGGTTCCATTTTAAAACACAAACTCAGAATCCACTGTGACTTCCTAAAACTCTTGGTGAAATTTTAGTTCCTAACAGCAAAAACTAATTTAAGTCTATAGCAATTAAGTTAAATATTTTCTTCAATTTAACAGAAAATAGAGAGCTGAATGTACAGAAATAAGGTAAATTTTCAGCTTAACTTGACTTTGATTTGATGGAAGCAGTCACATTTTCCATTCTAGTTCACTGTGTATTTGGATTTGGCTTTTCAGTTCACTAAGCCTAGCTAGAGAATCAACACAAATTATCAGTAATTTGTCAGCATTTGATAAATGACTTAATGCCAGCGAGCTGCACTGATCCTTATGTCATCTTTGTCTGCCTTGGTTAGCACACTTCTTAAAACTCTAAGAATCTTTAAAAAAAGCAGCACAATAAAAAATCATATACTTAAGAATTAACCTAAGTTTGTCCAGTAAAATGTGCTTATGTTGAAAATTAGACATTATGTAATATAATGCATTGTGTTTGACTATATGATAATCTAGGGTTAACAATAATGTTGAACTACTAGGAAAAATGTCACTAGAAGGAAAAAAGATGTAGCAATATCATGCATTCATTCGGGCATTTTTTCTGTATTAATTGCTTACGAAGTACCAGAATTTTTATCCTTTCAGTTATCTTATTTTTAACATTTTATTCATAACTGGTTGAATCATTTAGCTTAGTCACCTAAAACAGATGATTAATGAAATAATGAGCACAGGGTCAGAGTTCTATGACTATATAGATTAATTTGCTTCTAAAAAAGAAAATCTCCATTTTAACATAACAACCTCTACCCATTAACACTGTTGTCCTTATTTAAAGGAGAGGCTAGGGCAAAATGGCATGAATGACTGACTCAACCTGAATTCCCTACAAAAAAACAATGACTGAAGCCAAAGCTTACTTGATAATCCTTCATTGGAGTGATGTAATCCCGAGAAAAATGAAGAGCAAATATAATGTGGTGTATTAACCAGTTGGCTATGGCTTCCCAATAAACACATCTGGTTTCTCAGTCAAGTGTCATGTCTCAAAGATATATTTTGGAAATATCCAGTTCTGAATAGCCCTTGATTTCTTTTTTACTCATTTAGAATGACTCCAAGAGGCATTACCTCCCTGGCATTTCAATGTTCTGTAGTGCAGCCCTTCCAGGTACTGCTGAAGAAGCCAGAGCAGTTTTGTGCAGCCTCCTTAGAGGGAAAGCAGACTGGTCTCTTGTGTCAGCTAGCACTGCATGTGAGGGCTTCCAGTTTGTGGTGGCTGCAGCAACAAAGAAAACAGCTGTTCCATTAAAATGATATGAACCATTGGACGGTATATTTTGGCTTAGAAATAAGATAACTGGCTAAGGCCTGTTAATCATTGAGGAAATGGAAGACACTGAATAGGGAGGCAATCAGCTTAATTTGAGAAACTTCCTTAAATTGATAGAGACTGAATTAACTTTGACCCAAAGTAAAGGCTTAATTGAGAACCCTGAAGTTTGCAACCCGACTTCTTTCTGATGTATTCTTGCCAAAGGCAACCTGAGGTTACCTGAGAGATCATTTTTCTACAAAATATTGTCAACCATGCTCAAGGCAAAATTACAAGACATAATTTATCTTCAGCATTCTTCAAATAACTTCCCTCACCTCCTGCCCCAAACCCCCAATACCAGAATACAGGAATTGTATGAAGTCTACACAGCCTATTAAAGTCTACAAATTTACATGCCTACTATGTGAAAGCCATTTTGGGGACTACAAACATAAGTAATGCGTAGAGCCACCCATTAAGATCCTCATGCCTGTGATTTAGTAGGAAAAACAGAACGTTACCATAGAGATACTAATAAGAACAACCAAATTTACAGGCAACGGACAATTTTTCCTTACCTAAAACACCCGAAATTTTAGAATAATTGGTTTCCCCAGTTCCCACGGAGTACTGAGATATGGCTATCAGAGTGCTCTATGAATGTCAATTTAAACAAATCCTGTTTAACAGTATCCACATTTTGAAAGAGTTCTCTTTTAACATAAAAAATCTTCTACCTGGTGAAGT
The DNA here is from genome assembly GCF_000956105.1 of Propithecus coquereli. Taxonomy (NCBI): domain Eukaryota; kingdom Metazoa; phylum Chordata; class Mammalia; order Primates; family Indriidae; genus Propithecus; species Propithecus coquereli. Next base: position 709,155 of record NW_012150352.1, on the reverse strand, counting down.
TCATTCAGCAGTGAAGGGTCTTCGGTCCTTCAAGCTTTAATATGAAAGTCTCAATATTTGCTCCCAGAACCAACTCTTCCCTCCCACCCTCCAAAGTTGATGTAATGAGAAATGTCTTGGAATTGAAAGCTTTAGTAATTCGGATCACTGAAGAGAAAAAACAGAAATAACTTGGCGGGGTGCAATGTGCAAATTTTTAGCGCTTGGGCTCTGGAAACGTGGAGAAACGCCGCCACCTTATGGTAAGGGATGGAATCGAGAAGAAAAAAAGCGGATGCCGACAAAGAAATTGCTACCTTCCCCCCGCCCCAGGAAATTATGGGGGTACAAACATTTTGGTTACATGTTATGACTTTGCCACATCTCAACCGTGATTTGAGACATGCCCTTTCCCCGCTGCCCTCTGAAGTGAGGCATCACAAGAACGGAAGAATAGAAATTGCTACCTTTTCAAAGCATCAACCGGCTCATCTCCCGCGCAGGCCGATCCCGAGACCCGCCCCTGCCAGAGGCTCTGACCACTCTGTGCTCCCCGGGCGATGTGATTGACAGGGAAACAGTCCGGTCCATTACATAAACTAGTCACTCCGGAAACAGTGACCCGATCCTTCCGGGTCCGTTCTCTCCCGGCATCCTTTGCCTTCCGGCCGTGCTGAGTCTTGTCCGGCTAGTACCGCCTTGGGCGCCCATTTCGAGCTCGAGTTTCAAGCTCGACTTTCCGAGCTCAGATTTTTCCAGCAGTGGGTTCTTGGGCAGTGGCTATGGGGACAGGAATGGCGCAGCTGGAGGGTTACTATTTCTCGGCTGCCTTGAGCTGTACCTTTTTAGTATCTTGCCTTCTCTTCTCCGCCTTCAGCCGGGCACTACGAGAGCCCTACATGGACGAGATCTTCCACCTGCCGCAGGCGCAGCGCTACTGTGAGGGCCATTTCTCCCTCTCGCAGGTGGGGTCCCCAACCTGTCCGCTCCCCAGGACAGGCTAGAGAGGGCCCAGCGTCCCTAACGCTGACTTCTCCTGTCCCTATCCTTAACTCACCCCGTTCCACCTTCCTAGCCTGGAAACATGAAAGGAACTGGGTAATCTTTTGTTCTTGTCTTTGAGATCTGTGAAATATTTGTTGAATGAGTGAATAAACAGCAGATCTGGCTCCTAGGAAGGAATGATCTGGGAGAATACTTAGTGGGAAACTGAGTTACAGCTTCTTTTACTGATTATCCCACTCTATCTTTCCCAGTGTCAGGATTAGCGACATTGGGGTGCTCCTTGGAAATGTCAGAAAACTTCACTTTAACTCACTTGTCAAGCACCTTACTGTGTATTTTGGGAATGGAATAGGGTGAAATCGAGCAAGCGATCTTCAGCTACCAAAAAGTGACAATTTGCACTAATTCTGTCCCTGGGTTTTTAAATACATATTTGATTCTACAAGAATATAAGTACAAAAAATAAAGTAGACATATTACCCCTCCTCTTCTGGTGACACAATATTGGGTACTGATTAGAAATATAAAGTCCGTTGTCTGTTATTTACTAGTTTTTTGACCTTGGAAGTTTTCTGAGTTTCAGGTTACTCATCTGCAAAATGACAGTAATAATGGTGACTACTCTAAGTTATGTTGCAGTATTAAACACAGGGTTTAGTACAATTCCTGGTTTGGTACATGCTAGCTGTCATTATGTAGCCTGTGGTACACTCTCTCTCGATACTTGTTTCTTTCTGAAACTTACAACCAATTTTTCCATGCTTTTTAAAACGGGAGCATTTGCAAATTTGTCACCAAAATCCAGGCTCTCTGAAGAGTAGTTCTTGGAAAATAAAAATGGATTTTAAGTTGTTGTCTATTGATTGCTTGTACCTTAACAATCACAAAGCAAGTGCGGGGGCAAAAATATAAGCACATAAGCACAACTTTTCCTTAGAGGAGACATCTGCTCTGCTGAGGACTTATTTTATTTAACTTTGTCATAGAATAACTTCTTAAAATTCTTGATTGTTGATAAAGGTGAAACTTGAGCGTCACATATTTGTCCTGTCTGTATTACTTCTCACTTTTGCTTCCTTGTCTGCCTTTCATTTTTAAGTGGGATCCCATGATTACTACATTACCTGGCTTATACCTGGTGTCAGTTGGAGTGGTCAAACCTGCCAGTTGGATCTTTGGATGGTCTGAACATGTTGTGTGCTCCATTGGGATGCTCAGATTTGTTAATCTTCTCTTCAGTGTTGGCAACTTCTATTTACTATATTTGCTTTTCCGCAAGGTACAACCCAGAAACAAGGTATGTTTCAAAATAATTTATTACAAGTTTATGTCTGTCAGGTCCACAATTATGATGAATTGGTTTTATGAGATTTGGTGAAAAATGTCATTAACACTTAGCATTTGTGTATATTTTGTAAAGATAAATGCAAATCCTCCACCCCCATTTTAGAAAAAATTTGTATTTAAATATTTGAATATCTCATTTATTTGTAAAATCTAAAGTAAATATTTGTTATTGAATCAAACCTGTTTGATAAATGTTTATCGAATTTATTCCATGTGCTAGGTACTGCGACTACAGAAATAAATGAGGCAATCTTTTCCTTGCAGAATTTATCTTTTTTATGGGAAACAGACTTTACCTGAGAAATTTTGATGTGACTTAAGAATGCAGGCCCTGGAGGTAGATCACATGAATTTGAATTCTATCCCTGTCACTTACTAGTTTTGTTATCCTGGACCGGTTATCCCTTAGTGGCTTCAAGTCTTCATTTATTAAAGAGGAGTAATAATAGACTCTACCTCATAGAACCATTGTGAAAGAATAAACAGAAAGTACTTAGAATAGTGCTCATAGGAAATATTGACTATAACAATTATTTTTAACTTTAAGAGATGATTTCAATAGTATCAATTATGAGAGGGAGGAGGGCATAAGATGGTATGAGGATACAGAGGAGGAGCAGAGGAGCACTTAGGGTAGCCACTCAGGGAGAGAGGGGAGTGGGTGGCATTGTGTAAGGCTTCAAAGAGAAGATGGCACCAGAGCTAAGTTTTGATGAACAAATAGAGCTCTAGGGTGAGGAATTAATCCTTGCAGGAGAAACAGCATAAGCAAAAGTAGAAAGGCATTGAGCAACCAGATGCAGGAAATTGCTGCTTGTAATTACAGGATTATAAAGTACAGGGATGTGAGGCTGGAGAGGTAGGTCATGGATGTCCTTATATGTTATAGAAAGGACTTTGAACTTTATCTGGTATGTGATGGAGAGACCTTAATTTTAATCAAGGGAATGGCATGGTCTGATTTGGTGATTTAGATTAAGTAGAGGATACAATTCAAGAAGATAAGAACACTTTCAAATTCTGAAATAGCCTGTCAGAAAGGCCAAAAGAAGATATATAACTTTAGACTGGGCTCACTATTTTCAGGAAAATACTAAGATCATTGGGTATGGTAGTATAAATGCTATGTGCATATTTACATTTTCCCTAGTGTGGAGTTTTGAAGGATATCCTTACAGGAAATTGATGATGATGGCTACATGAATGCTTACTGAAGGTGCTAAGACATAAGCTCAGGGAAATGGAGCCACCTGCACTGTGTCCTGTAGATCTCCATATTCCCCATAGAATTTAATTCAATGTCTTGCACTCAATAAATCCTTAACTAATCATTGAATAATTTGAAATATTTTAAGCCATGGAAGCTTTGGCACACATTAAAATGTGTCATTTTAGTGGCTTCCAAACTGATAGCTATGACTAAAAAATATCAGGAAGTGTTCTTATAAATGTATATAATGTTTTTGCAAAGCCAGAAATAAGATTAACATTGAATAATTTTATTTAAATAATATTTGTGTAGGTTTTTGATCTCTTCATTCGCTCAGCAGAAATAGTATATTTAATGATGAAAATAATTTCAACTGTGTTTTTTTCTTTCTCCAAGGCTGGCTCAAGTATCCAGAGAATCTTGTCGACATTAACATTAGCAGTATTTCCCACACTTTACTTTTTTAATTTTCTTTATTATACGGAAGCAGGATCCCTGTTTTTTACTCTTTTTGCATACTTGATGTGTCTTTATGGAAATCATAAAACTTCAGCATTGCTTGGATTTTGTGGCTTCATGTTTCGTCAAACAAATATCATCTGGGCTGTCTTCTGCATAGGAAATGTCAGTGCACAAAAGTTAACTGAAGCTTGGAAAACTGAGCTACAAAAGAAGAAAGAAGAAAGACTTCCCTCTATTAAAGGACCATTTTCAGAATTCAGAAAAATTCTTCAATTTCTTTTGGCTTATTCCATGTCCTTTAAGAACTTGAATATACTTTTCCTTTTGACTTGGCCCTACATCCTTCTGGTATTTCTGTTTTGTGTATTTGTGGTGGTTAATGGTGGAATTGTTATTGGTGATCGGAGTAGTCATGAAGCCTGTCTTCATTTTCCTCAGCTATTCTACTTTTTCTCGTTTACTCTCTTTTTTTCCTTTCCTCATTTACTGTCTCCTAGCAAAATTAAGACTTTTCTTTGCTTAGTTTGGAAACGTAGAATTCAGTTTTTTGTGATTACCTTAGTCTCTGTATTTTTAATTTGGAAATTCACTTATGTTCATAAATACTTGCTAGCAGACAATAGACATTATACATTCTATGTGTGGAAAAGAGTTTTTCAGAGATATGAAATTGTGAAATATTTGTTGGTTCCAGTCTATATATTTGCTGGTTGGAGTATAGCTGACTCATTGAAATCAAAATCAATTTTCTGGAATTTAATGTTTTTCATATGCTTGTTCACTGTTACAGTTCCTCAGAAACTGCTAGAATTTCGTTACTTCGTTTTACCTTATGTTATTTATAGGCTTAACATACCTCTGCCAACCACATTCAGACTTCTTTGTGAACTGGCTTGCTATGCGATTGTTAATTCTCTAACTTTTTATATATTTCTGAACAAGACTTTTCAGTGGCCAAATAGTCAGGATATTCAAAGGTTTATGTGGTAATGTCAGGGATACTTTGAACTCTTAAGAGTAGACTTAGTAATTAGACTATTTCCACAATGAACAACTGAATAGGTAAAAATTATGGAATTTCTTTTAGGCACAACAGGGATCCTCAGATCACATTAGATTTTTTTATATATGTCTTAAACATATATAACAAATCCAAGGAAGTTAAGTGGTAAAGACCTGAGAAAGGTTTCTTCAAAAGCCTGAATAATGGGAAAATAAAATTGTTTACAATTATTTCATGATATCTTTCTGATATTGCTGGCCACTGAAAAAGCTTGGAAATTTATATACAAGTTTAAGAAAACTGGGATGCTTCACTAGAACTAATTTATTCTCTTCAAAAAGAAATAGCAAAGAATTGGAAAAATATTTACAAATAATCAGGTAATATTCCTAATTGAAAAGTTACTTTACATTTCAGTAAATATAATTCAATCATGTCAGAATAGACTCACATAGTATATTATAAATTATAGTCTCATATATGCTTATCTAGGAATCAACTTGTTCTTTGTTTAAAATTTAGAAATGATGAAGCTCTTTCACTAATTCCTAACATGAAATTTACGATGGCCAAAGATAAATTGTGTTGATTATAATGCCTTTTACAGGGGTTTTCTTTCTGAAATACATTATTGTATTAGTTTCATAGGGCTTCTACAACAAATGACCACAAATTTGGTGGCTTAAAAATTTTTTTCTCAGAGTTGTGGAGGCCAGAAATCTGAAATCAAAGTGTTGGTAGGGTTGGTTCCTTCTGGAGGGAGAATCTGTTCCATGCTTTTCTCCTAGCTTCCGGTGGTTATCTGCAATCCTTGGAGTTTGTTGACTGTGGACACATCACTCTAATCTCTGCCTCTGTCTTCACATGGCTTTCCCCTCTCTCTTCTCTTCTTTATTTTATATAGACAATGTCATTGCATTTAAGGCCCACCCTAATCCAGGATCTCATCTGAAGATCCTTAATTATATCTACAAAGATCCCTTTTCCAATTAGGTTCACATTCACAGGTTCTGAGTAGACATATCTTTTTGTGGGGCATTTTTCAATCCACTAAAGTTATTAAAGGACATTTCTTTGAAAAAAAACTTTCATTATAGATCGACAAATTATTGTTGTATATATTTGTGGGGTACAAAGTGATGTTACGATTTTTGAATATGACCTGAAATGATTAAATCAAGCTAATCTATCACCTCAATATTTGATTTTTTTGATAAGAACATTTGAGATTTACTCTTGGGGATAGTGAAATGTAAAGTGCTCAATTATTAGCTATGTTCATTGTGTGCAATAGATTTCAAAAGTATTCCTCATATCTAACTGAGGCTTTGTACCCTTTGCTTATCATCTCCCCATTCCTCCCACCGCCTGGCCTCTGGTAACCACCATTCTACTCTATGCGTCTTTGAGTTTAATCGTTTTAAGTTCCACATATTAATATAAGAACATGCGGTATTTGTCTTTCTGTGTTGGACTTATTTCACTTAGCATAATGTCTTTCAGGTTCATCCATGTTGTTGCAAGTGACAGAATTTCCTCCATTTTTAAGGCTTGATAGTATTCTGTTGTGTATATACTACGTTTTCTTTATTGATTCATCCATTGATGGACACTTAAGCCACAACTTGGCTATTGTGACTACTCTGCAACAAACATAGGCGTGCAGACCTCTCTTTGACATACAGATTTCAGATCTTTTGGGTAAATACCCAGAAGTAGGATTGCTGGATCAGGAAATAATCTTTGCTGAGATCTTTTAAATAAAATTTTATTTTTACTGACAGGTTAAAAAACCTGACTTCTGAGGTAATATAACTGTACAACTAATGGGTAACTGGTGCTCTATTCCATTATCCAAAAAAAAGGTAGAATTGAAAGAAAGTTGAGAAATCATTTGACCTATCCTTATTTTGTAGATTTGAGAACAAGTTCTAGAGTAGAGATTTTTGTGTTTTTGGATTCTATGTTTACTATTTTGAGTATATCCATTGAGTTGTCATTCTATTACAGGAAAGTATTATTTGGGCATGTTAACTTCGACGTGTACACTAACAACTGTGAATAGAACTCATCTTTTAACCTAATTTTATGTTTCTAAACATTTAAAAATAGCTGTAAGGGTGAACAAATTACTTTCCCCTGAATATTGGACTACGCTTTCTCTGGGTTTTAAATGAGCGGGTTTGCAAAGTATTCTGCATTTGCAAATATAATATTGTGTGTAGTTGAAAATTACAAGTATAGTTTCGAGTAATAAGTACAGAGCATTCTTTTGTTATACTCTGTTCAGTACTTAGAAAGTATATTGACATTAGTTATAACAATTATTGTAAGACAAATGTGTTTTACCCAGACTTTTTTTTTATTAATTAGATGGGAAAGCAAACTTAAAGAAATTATGCTTTCACCATGAATTGACTGTAATGGAGAAATAAATCCAGGAAGTCAAAATTGAAAAAAAAAAAAAAACGTGTAACTTAGGAAAAATAACTTTCTTGTCTGATACTACTAATGCAAGGCTTTTGTGTTTAGGAATATTTCTGAGAGGAAAAAGCTTTCCACTTTGATCTAGCCTGGCAAAAATGAGGAATACATTCTACCCCATAATTGAAGAAGATGACTTTTTGGAGAGATCACTGTTCCAGTTCATTTTTAAGTGTTGAGTCCCTGCTGTTGTAAAAGATGTTTTGGAGAAAATCCACATTCAGAGAGAAACAGGTTAATATTCCGCATATTCCATAAAGTACATAAAACACAGTACTTGGCATTTTAAGAAAAGAATGCTATGAATTAAAAGGTGCTGTTTTTCACTATTTATTACTTTAAAACAGGAATGCCTATCAGTAACTATTGAGTTTAAGATAAATGTCTTGGTTAATTTTTTTTAGGCAGTTCGAAGACCGTCATTTGCTGATGAATTTTCCAAGATATATAACAGATAAAATGATTATGTAAGAGATCACAAACTCAGCACAACAAATCATTTTGCCTTTAGTGTTCCAGATACTATAACAAACATCCTTGTGAAATCATTCACTTGAAACAACTGAAAAAGCCAGTCATTCCTAGGTCTTTAGATCATTCCTCGTAGAAACATTATAAGTTATATTTGTGTTTTGAACTTTTTTTCAAGAGTTGTCAAGTAGATATTTTTGTCATGAATTTTAAAAAATTAAACAACTGAATTTCTTTATTAAAAGGTGATTATGAAAAAAATATATTGCCCTATAGAGAACTTGTGGAGACTTGTAGTTATCGTTACTAAAGTCTGTGAGTAGGATTATTTTGGAGAGTATCATAAAAAGATTTAGTCCATAAATTGTTTTAGGTTCAGGAATAAATCATTTTGAGCTGATTCTGTCTTATGTGAAATTTTATAGGTATAGAACATTATCTTTAGGTGATATTAATACTTTTCCAGTGTACTGTATGTTTCCTCTCATTTATATTTTCTTTTAGTGGATAGCCAGAAATCTTTTGACCTGCATCTGACTATATATTTAAATGATTTGGAAATACATTGTTCCTGAGTTTAAACACAACATGTCATTTTGGTAAGAGAAATTATTTTAGCTGTCTGGCCTTTTCTTTCTTGTCTTAGAGTTATTTCTGGAATGTGCTTAGCCTATCATAAAATAGCTTAATATAAATAGCTTAATGTAATTTATATCCAATAAATAAATAGCTTAACGTAATGTATTTCTACTTTCAACTTAACTGACACTTGGCTTGACATTATTTTCTTTATAACTGTTGAAAGAGAGGAGAGTAGAGGGGATCCATAATTTTTATTTATACCCCCTAAACAGTGGACTGTTATTTTGGACCCACTTTCAAATAAAATATATGTTCACATAAATAATTAATTTGTGTTTGTTAGGTTAGAAATTATTATCTTTGCAGCAATTAGAATTTCTTTAAAAAGTGAAACAAGAAGTATGATGTAAATATGCAAAAAATTTTTCTAATGGAAATTTAAATATGACTTGGGAATCATGGACTTTTTAGAAAAAGCATTTAATGTGGGGGTTAGGATTTTTATATTTGTTCGTGGCTCTGGAATCGATAAGGCAAGTGGTTTAGTCTTTGGTCCTCATTTCAAATGAGAATAGTATTTGTCCTAACTCTAGTCAGTGTCTGGCGTGAGTCTAGCCTTATTTCAGAAAGGACTCATTCCCTGCCATCTGTTCATAAAGTTTATAAATATGTCGTATGATAAATATTGAATAAACATACACCAAATGAAGTTCTTAGTATAGGGTGAAGTGAATATCCAAGAAAAATATATTATGTAACCATAGCTGATTTTAGTAAATAAATAATGTTTTATAATGAGAGTCATCTTAACCCTTTTTTCCATCTAATTTCCTGACCTAGTGTTAAAAAGTTTTATTTACTTTAACATTTAATGCTTATACATGTATTTACTTGTAAATATGTTATCTGTTGTTTTTATAATAGGCTATGATTTTAAAATTATTATTGTTTGTTTAATATAAGTAACTTTCAACCATTAAATTATAATAACAATAGAATTCCTGATACTTTAAAGGGAAAAGAAATTTCAACCAATTACAAATATTTTGTATTGCTTTATTTAGGCTACATTTTACCACTCTAGAAATAGCATAGTTATCTTTTACTGAGAATTTTTCTTATGTGTTCACATGTTGGTGACAAACATTTCCAATACACTAAAACTTGTTGAGAAAATTATAATAAAAATGAATAGATTGATGATATATTTTTTAACATATATCCAAAAATTCTTTAAGATTTGAAAATTATTTCTAAGGTAAGAAATTTTGTCACAGAGAAGTAATCCAATAATATCTTTATATTGTGCTTTTAAGAAAATAAGCTTTTGATGAATTTAGTGTTAATTTAACTTTAGCTCAGTCCATCACCATCAGACTAAAAGAAGATAATGACGTTTTTCCAATAAGAAAAATATTAAACAATGTATTGATTTTTCACACTGAAACTTGATCAGTTTAGTTTACTTGAACCTTACATGTATGTGTATTGCACATACAAGATGAAGAAGGGGAGGAAAAGTAATAATAGTTTCTATTATTTATTGAACACCAATAATGTTTTAGGTGTCATACTGGCTGGTTTACAAATATTGCCTCATTTGATCCTACTCATATTCCTATGAGGTAGATGCTGATTTCTAGTTGACTGCTGGAGAAACTAATGGTCCGGCAGATCAGGTGACTTGTCCAGTCTAGACTGTCACTGAGTGAACAAAGTTAGGTCTGATTCCCAAGCCTATGAATTTTTGGCTATCATACTCTGCCTCACTGCGAAAGTTTTTTATTAAAAGAAGTGGAATATGGAGAAAGGTAATAATCTGTCTTTATACTAGCCAAATCATTCATCACATATTATTTTTACATTGGATGTAGTCATTTTTTAAAATTCTAGAAACTGTTTAAAGGAGCATAACAACATGATTAGTGCTTACAGTGTTGTTGCAAGGTAAATGGCTAAAAGAATATGGGATGTTTAACTTGGAAAAGCATAGATTCTGTAGCTCTGCTGAAGAATAATTATTTGAGAGGAAGATTGGACATATTCTATATTGCCTGAAATGTAAATCAGGGTCAACAGGTAGATTTTAACTCATGAAAACCATACATTTTCTAGTTGTTTAGTTTCTGCAGGGGATAGACCCAGAAAAAAGTAAATTTCCTGTTCATTAGATGTAAGATTTCTGTTTATCAGAAATGCTTCAGAAGAGATTCATATAGCAAGTAGATAGAATAAAATGTCTCTTGAACATGTCTCACAACCCTGCGATTTTAAATACGTAAGTTTGTTACAGCTAATATGTTTTATAATACATTAATTGGTAAGTCATGATCAGGTATTTCTGGTGACTTCTATATTGTCTTTGATATTTTAAATTTCTGAACAAAAACTGTACTTTTAACTGTTACCCTGTTTTAGAAAAAAAATTTGAGAATTTGAGATACACAAGTCAGTAAGCAGTATTTTAGCTGTAATGTTTGGTAGTATTGATAATATAGTATTTAATTTATTTTCTAATTTTTTATCTCTCTTATATTAGTGGGAAAAAAATGTGCTTTTATTTGAAAAGGTTTTTCCCCTAGTGATAAATAAGGATGAACACTATCTATGAAAATTTTAATGTAATGTCCACTAGGTGGAGATACTGTGCTCCATTTCCAGGTGTTTTTGTCATTCAACTTTATTAGTCCAAATAAACTTTTTTATTGTTTTCTATTGTTTTGAACCACAAAAATGTATAGTCATGTATATCTGTTTATTGTAATGAATAACATTATAACATTCCGGAAATGTTTCCGGAATTATATAAAACTAAGATAATTGTAAAAATTTACTTTTGTGTTTTGTAATATCATACAGTAGCTGATTTAACCTGACATATCTTCCAATATGACATTGTGTACTTCATATGGCATAGTCAGGATCTTTTCCCACAAACAATGAATGATGATGACAGATTCGAAAACTTATATAACATTGTGTCAGCCACTGTTTTAAGTGCTTTACCCACATTATCTCACTTAATTCTCATAACGACTCTGGGATCAGTACTGTTATTAATCTTACTCTACACATGAGGAAACTTAGTATAGAGAGATTTATTATAGAGAAATTGCAAAATAACTGGCTGAGCTGAGATTCATACCTAGGCAGCCTGACTCCAGAATCCATATTCTTAACTCTCTATTTGGGGAGGAAGGGCACAAAGTCTACCTTCAAAGTTGTGGCATTTTAGAAAGAAAAGTTATCAAAGAGAATGTGATTATACTTCCTATTTGTGTAGGTCAGAAAAATGAGGTCCACACTAATTTTGGCTCTTCCAGAGACAGATAGTCTTCCATCCGCCATTTCTGTTTTTATCACCATGCTTCAAATTGATATGCATGTATACATATGAATTTAAGGGAGGAGAAAAACAAGACAACTCAGGACTGGAGTCTTCAGCCATATTAATTTACATTGAAATAAAGACTTTCTTTTTTTAAATTAGAATGACTCCAGCTACCAAATGGAGGTATTTGAACTCCAAATGGAATTATTTGAAAATTAATATTTGATTTCTCAAAAGAGACTCCCATTTGGAAACAAATGTTAGTTAAACATGACATACTTTGGATTTGTAAAAAATTCTTTCTTGAATACCTTCATTTTTAAAAATCTATGAATATATGTTCTACATGCTTTTAAGTTTTATATTTTGTTAGACACTGTTTTCTAAAATGGAAATGTGTATTTGACTTCTAAAATGATATTGAGTTCATGTCATTTAAAACTGCTTTTTCAGTATACCTATTCTTTATAAGAATAAAAGGCAGATTTTTTCCTTTGTAAAGAGTTTGTTCAAATATGTTTTTATTTTGTTTGTAAATAAATTCATGTTTGATAGTGTTTTATAATTTATTGAGTCTACTTAACACATTCTCTTATTCTAAATGGAGTGCCAGCAGCTTTTCCTATCCCTCACACCTTACTACTAGCCATTTTCTCCTATCTACCGCTCACCTAATCCTAATTGGTCTTCTTGAAATAATAGAACTGAATATTTTTAAGAACTTGTGATGAGTGCCCATCTCTAGCCTGGGTGTGTATATAATCTTCCCTTATTTTCATAATACAAGGTAGTTAAATTAGTGGCTGATCACCTTGAACTTGAGGGTGCTGGGGTTTCTTTGTTAGACTAAGTCTGGAGGAAGTGCAGAATATGTACCGAGCACATCTAATTTAGCAGGACTAAAACCTCAAACTTTGGTTCTTTGGGGTAAGAGAAGTGATATCTGCTCTGTGTTTTCAGACTTCCAGCCCTTACTTTCCAATGAACTTCTTGGAGTTTCTTTTGCTCTTATGCAGCTCAGAGGTCAGCCAAGGACTTATACACAGATTTGGGGATTCCTCTTTTTCTGTGACTCCGTCTTTTCTGGGATTGCCCCTCTTAATTTACAGCCACTCCGGCAGTCCTAAATTCCCTTCTCTTCTCAAACCAGTCATATTGCAGCTTTCTGACTAGGGTGTGCCCTCTGGGGAAAAGTTATGTAAACATGGATCTCACCCAGTGAGATCTTTCAAGTAAGACAATCCAGTTATTCTCTTCTTTTGTTTGCTCTTCAGATCTTTCAAATAGATTTTTTTTCTTTTTTATATTAGTTAATCTACAGGAGAATAAATATGATAAAAGTTCCTCTGCCATTACCTACCTGGGAACCTTGTCTTAATTATAATAGACATGTACTATGTGTAGTCTTTCTGTTTATAGATAAGGAAGTTAGGGTTGTTACTTTTGCTTTGAAAGACTAAAAGGGAGAGTTCCTGAAAATAGTTTAGATGGGAACAGTTAAGTGTTTGGAATATGGACTTTAATTCATGCTGCATCATAATATTTGTAATTAAATCCAATGATCATTTTAGGGCACCTCGTGTGAAAAAAATGATATCACAAAAAACACAGTGTCCTGTCCTAGACAAGAGGAACTCACCTTCCAATTGAGGGCTAATTGATGAAGAGTCTAATATGATTATCACTGAAGAGGAGTATAAGAGCTAGGGTGTTTACATGGAAATAGAAGTCACATCTTGCTGCGGGGACAAAGAAATATTTCATGAGAAAACTGGCATTTGAGATTATACTTACAGAGCTCTGTGGAGAAACTTCAGACAGCATTCCAAGCAGAATAAAGGGGCGCAAACAGAAATTGAACAATAAAGCTACCATGTGCTTGAGAAGCAGGTGGTGACAGTGGCCAACATTTATGGAGTGCTTGCTATGTGACAGGCACTAGTCTAAGTGTTGAACATGGATTAATTTATTTAAGCCTCATAACAACTCCATGAGGGAAATACTATTATATTATGGTCCCCATTTTATTGATGAGGAAAGTTAAGAACAGGGAATTGAAAAAGTTTGCAAACTTAGGAAATGTGGCTCCAGAACCTGCCCTCTTGACCAGGGCACTGTAACGACTCCTGGTATAATCCGACGGCCTATGTTTCAAAGGAGCTGGGGTTACTCTTAGATGGAAAGTAAGAACAACATTCTGCTACAATATAATGAGGAGCAAGGAGAGCACAGATCCACACACAGACCCTATGGTAAGTGGGGTGTGAAGAAAAATCATTATTTGAGAGAAGATAGCCAGGTTTTGTTTAAAACCAGAAGATGCTGTGAATGGCTGTGTGACACAGTCCCTCCACCTCCTCTTAAATCCTGAGGTAAGTGGTGCAGGAACCAGAGAGAAGGGTGCTCTCAACCAGGAACAGAAGAGTTTCAGGAGTCTCCCTAAAACATTTGGCCTGAATGAGGCCAAGAGGCGGGATGTAGTCTTCTCAGGAGAAATGTTTCATGAGATGTAGCAGGTACCATGTCAATCTTTCTCAATAAGTACTGTTGTAATTTTTACAGTTTCCTTTACAACCTATCACCCTAAAGATCTGGTGAAGGAATCAAATTCAGATGAAGAATCCAAGCCTGACTTGGAATCTGAACTCTAAATGATCTATTGGGTATATACCACATATATTGCGTCTTCTGGCCCCAGAGTGTAAGCAGGCCCTGGGCTGGGGAAAGCCATGGGAGGGGAAGACCTCCCTATCTAAATCAGTAATTTTTGATTAGCCTCACCTAGAAATCTGTCTTGGTCATAATATTTTGTTCCTCTTGGAAATGCAGGGAAAAGTAACACATTGAAGCTAATCAGTCATTACTATTTTAATATCATATTATTAATATCTATGTGTGTTCTTTCCAACCCCCTAATTATATCCCTCACACACACCCCACGCTGCCTGCCTACATATAAGCACAAGTATTTTGGGGGATGATGAGCATGAGAACTTTAGGAGTATCACTAGGAAAAGAAGGAAAAATGTAAGTAGGAAGACTGAAGACAGAGAAAGGGCCAACCAAAAAGGGAGAAAAAAAGAGGAAATATTTCTTCATATATCAATGATCTAATAATCCCTTTCTCCATTAAAATAATGTCTCATTCAGGAGGCACGCATACAGAATACTGATACGAAACACAAGCATACAGTAGGATCTGGGTTGAAAGACCATGCTGATTTCTTCATTGTATCATGAAAATTGAATATTAAGTTTTAGTTGAGATAACTGTGATGGGCAACTTTCAACTCCTTTTTGCTGATTTTGTTTTCAAAATGCATTATCCTAAATTTTACTGAAGGTGGCAGGCTTGGACATCTTTTCCAGTTGTTAGTCTAACAGGAACTTTGTACTATTTTATTTACCTTCATAATGTCACAGATGTTAATGATTTTTTTCATTGCTTTTTGAAAGTCATTCTTTGAACGTGGTTAGCTTTAAGCAAATATATTTGCTTATTTTTGTCACTGACCAATTTGAAAATGTGATCAATGGAAACTTGAATCAGATAATCATAGCTGCGTTCCATTCCCCATAATTAAGAGTACATAGAAACCTTTATATTTTTTCTTTTTCTTTCCAGTTGAAATACTAGTCAAACCTGGAATTTATAAACAGTTTTAATAAACACAAAATTTATGTATTTAAAGTCACAACATTGTTCCAAATAGCTTCTGTTGATAGGAAATTCTTGTTTCCCTCATGTCTTGCCACTAGAAAATCAGCCATTCTTTAACAGCTGTGTTACAGAGCAGGTTACTTGCTAAGGAAAGAAAGCAAAGTAATTGTATTTGTAATGTTATGTGAGTGACATAGAAGGTGATTTTTTTAAATAGTCATGCATTTTAGCTGAAATGAAGGCAATTTAGAGGTTTCTGCAACTCTCCAAATGGTTTTGAGTTATATATTATATGACTTGCCATCTAGCTTTGATATATTTGAATTCTGTGTAGTTAGAAAGTTGATAGACTATGGGTCTTTTCTGTTTTATAATGTTTGATATTATAGTGGATGTTTGTGTTAATTTTTTCTCTTTTTTTTTAATCTATGGAAAAGTCTATGGAATTTTATCTGTGAAAAGTCTCCAGTGAGATTTTCTTAGTTTCAAAAGATAAATAATTCAGTTTGGAAGATCATTAAGTTTGTTAGCATGTAATCTATGAATCTCTAGATATACTCTGCTATTTTTTTTAATAAATTCCCAGTTAAATATTTATCATTAAAATGTAAGAGATTGGTTTAATTTTACTTTCTTCCTAATCCAGTCTTCCTCTGTTAGGAACAAATTCTTATCAAATTGATATAATGGTAGAGTTTTCTGAAGAAAACTAGCTTATTATGAGAAATAATTAGCAAACATCTAAGAAGAAAATTCTGATGAAATTGGGCCTTCATATTTCTTAAGGGTTTGTTAATTTGGGATTAATATTTGGTAAGGATGAATTAACCATGATCAAAATTAGCCTTAAAAATGTTCTAATTTATAACTCTATTTTGTAATTATTGAAATAACTTCCCTCTAATAAATAAGAGAGAAAGAGATTGAATAAAATACAAATAAACCAACCTTATGCTATACACTAAATTCTGATACACTGTCTTTTGTCTAAAGTTGTAGACACCTGTAAAATATAGAACACTCAAGCTGGAGTCAAAAGACCTGAATTCAAGTTGTGGCTATGCCATTAAAATGCTACGTGAACGTAGGCAAGAGAACCCACCAAATTCAAATGAGAAAAGAAAATACCTATGAAAATTATCTGATGAACACAATGAAAGGATTGTGTACCACTTATTAAATGTGACTCAGACGATGCGCCAAATGATTTTATTAACTTGTATCATAATTTTTACATGATGTTAAATAGTATTGGATAATTGAATCATTGTTTGCCATTGGCAGGAGTGCTTTAAAATAGTTTTTTACATTATTTAAAATGGAATTTCCTTTTTTAACTTGAAAAGACATGGATTTGGGTCACTTTTTTGTATACTTGCTAATTATTACAGGTAATGAGCATGTTGTCCAAATATAGTGATGTTTCAATTTGATGTTCTAAAATAAATATTACATATGGTACATTATTTATAATTGCATTAGTTGGGCTTTTTAATGATGCAAGCCACATGAGTTAGGAGAAGCTATTGTATTCCTATCCATATAGTCTCTTATTGTGGGCCCCAGTGCTTATAGGACTAGAATGTATAGCAAAACTGCATGAAGAAGTGAGACTTGGCATAGAACCTTAGTTCAAACCATTCGCCTTCTTTTTGGTCTTCTGTCTCCTTCCAACACTCAAACCCATAGAAGTTCTCATTGGATCACTCCTGCTCCCCACTCGCAACACACACAATAGGCAGGCCTTCACTCTGCCATACTAGGACTCATTCAATATAACCCATAAATATTTTCCTTTGACTCAGATGCCAATTGCTGCTTCAATCAGTTATAGCCAACATAGTAAAGTAGGTTACATTAAGAATGTAAGTCACATATTGCTTCAACTTTATTAAGAAACAATCCTTTTATAGCTGCTCTCATAAGAAAGATCTATGAACAGGAACAACATCCATGGGCACATCAATATAGGAATATGTTTCAAATATGTCCATCCTTCGGGTAGTGCGCATTGCCCTCCTTGTGTATACAAATACCCCTCCCCTCCTCCCTCCTCCCCCCTCCTCCCGCCGCCCTCCCCCTTCCCCAGCATCCAATAGATGTTGTTCTGATATGTGCATTTATGTGTTGATTAGTTAATACCAATTTGATGATGAGTACAAATGGATCCCATTCTGCTGCTCTTGTGGTGCCCCACTTTGGATAATGGGCTTAAGTTTAATCCAGGAAAGTGTAAGAGGTGCTAGATCACTGTCATTTCTTATGCTTGAGTAATATTCCATTGTGAACATATACCAAATTTTG
Organism: Propithecus coquereli; assembly: GCF_000956105.1. Classification (NCBI taxonomy): domain Eukaryota; kingdom Metazoa; phylum Chordata; class Mammalia; order Primates; family Indriidae; genus Propithecus; species Propithecus coquereli. The sequence goes on along the minus strand of NW_012150352.1, from coordinate 691,316 downwards.
ATAATCCACTCATGGATTGACGGGCACTTGGGTTGTTTCCACATTCTTGCAATAGTGAATTGTGCTGCCATAAACATTCGGATGCAGATGTCCTTATCGTAGAATGTTTTGAACACGGACTTGAAGGGGGGAACCAAGGGCAACACACGTAACCTAAAGATCTGTACCACGGGGAGGGCGGCGGGAGGAGGGGGGAGGAGGGAGGAGAGGAGGGGTATTTGTATACACAAGGAGCGCAATGCGCACCACCCGAAGGATGGACATATTTGAAACACGGACTTCGGGGAGGGGGGGAACCAAGGGCAACACATGTAACCTAAACATCTGTACACCCATAATTTGCTGAAATAAAAAAAAAATAGGAATATGACATTTTTTATAACAAGCAGAAACATTCTAGTGTATTAATAATAAATATAGGTATGTATGTGTGGCTTTATTTTCCCAATTTTCTTATTTCTCCCACAAAAATATAATAACTGGATCAATCAATAGTTATTTGCTAAGTACTCAAAACTCTTCATATGCTATAACAGTATGCATAACTTAATATGTAATGAAAAGATGAGATATAAGGGGATATATATTCAGGAAGGCTTCCACGACATCATGCTCCTCATAATTAAACATTTTTCTGTTCTCATAGCCATCATCACACCATGCAAGTTTCCAGCTTACTTGTCTGTATTCCTTACTAGACTGTAAGTTTCATGAAGTCAAGAATTGTGTCTGTCAGAATCAGCTCTACATTGTAAGAGGCCAACATATCTCTTACCCAAATTTCTCCTTTTGTTCACCCACAGGACATTTTGGTTGCAACCTCTTAATTAGGAAATGTAACTTTATTCAGTTTCACAGAACAATCAAGGGAATGATACGATGATGCATGTTTGTTCATGTGGCATACCTAGGCTAAATCAGTGACCACTAATTTCAACTGAACATTAGTGTCTTTTGGGAAGACCAAAACCTTTTGATTGATTTATAAGTACTTACCCATCTCATCCTGGATCTGTGATATTCAATTTCCATATGTGTTTTCACATCTCTGTCTCTGTCATGCCTAGTCCCAATTTGTTTTCTGCTTATTATCCAGTATGCTGTTTTGGTTGTTTATCATCCTAATTCAATTGTATATGTCCTTCTATCTGTTATTAAAATAACATTATCATTAGAAAAAAAAAAGAATTGAGTCTGTCATATTCACAGATGTCCAGCATATAAACATACCAAATGTCCAAGAAATAGTTTTTGACTGAGAGCATGAATGAATATGAATAAATAGATGCCTAAGGAGGCCAAACTAGAATAATTTTACATTCATTAAATATAGAACTCTAGTCAAATTTAAGTCTAGCAACATTCTATGGATTTTCAATTTCTATTCTTTTACATGAGCTTCAACTACCTTAATGCTCAGAGGCCAATATATTTTTCTAGTAGAATGCCTTCCTAAAAGAAAAATAGGAGGGAAGCTATGAATTAGAAGAGACTCAAGATTTAGATCGGGCAGGTGGGAGGGGGGAGGAGGGAATGGGTATAGATAGTATGCACTGTCTGGGGGATGGACACACTTGTAACTCTGACTCAGGTGGGGCAAAGGCAGTATATGTAACCTAAACATTTGTACCCCTGTAATATTCTGAAATAAAAAAACAAAAACAAAAACAAACAAAAAGATTTAGATCAACCAACATGTAGAGTTTGGGTACTGATATGAGCAAATCAACTTTAAAAAAATATATATGAGTCATTATAGAAAATTTAAACACTGGCAAGTTGACGTTAAAGGATTATTATTATTTTTAGGCATGATAATGATATTTTGATTAATTTTTCAAATACGATTTTTTCAGAAATATATGCTGGAATGTTTACCAAAAAGAACATCTTTCTAGTTAAAAATAACATAAGATTTCCTATAACAGAAATTTAATTTAAAGAAATATTTGTATTATTAATGCTTTGAATATTCCTTTTAAAAAATTTATTTAGAAATCTGTAAGTATATATGTATTATTTATAAACATTTAGAAATAACTAATGTTCTAAATAAACATTTACTTAGAAATACATGTGTGTGTGCATGTATGTGTGCATGCACATGTGTTTATGTGTGTGTGTAGTAGCTATACAAACAAAATTCTCTACTTTGTATTTTTGATAGTTACCGTAACAGTTTTGTGTTTCACAATGCTATAAAACATTTGACAAGCATCACCAGTGAATGTCTAATATTATTTAAAATTAAATATCACATACGAATATATATAAGAAAATCAAGATACTTGTTTATGGAAAGGAGAATGAAGCTAAAGATAAAAAGTCATTCTTCTTTGCAACATAAGCAATTCTACAATTGCAACTCATTTCTCTCTTGCCATTTACTCCTGTTCAAAACAGTATCCTCTGTCTTGCAATTATATTGATAAATTCCGCAGGCAGGCAATTTCACAAATGCTCTCTAAAGATGTGTTGGTGCTCTAAGTCACTGAAGTTTAGTTTGAATTTGCATATGTGATGTTACATTGACACTTTCTTAAATGGTGGACCCTTATACTCAAATTTTTCTCATTCCAAACTAGACGTATCAAATAATGGTAAAAATGTAGCATTTATTTTGTTCTCATTTGTTTTAAAATGATTTTATATTGCTTAAATGTGATCATGATTTTTTGCTTTAGTGTTACTGGTGTTGAAGGAAGGATGCTTTTTAATCCACATTAATAAGCAGGGCCGTTATTGGATGCCATCTTCCCATAGTGGTGTTCTGACCCTGAAAAAACATACAGTCAACTCATGCATCTATGGGTGTGTAATTTTTCATTTATGTTATCCACCTTGCCAATTAAAACAGAAAAATCTTATACTTAATGAGAAAGTTCTTGTGCTTTCTGGAAAAGATGATTTAAGTTGCAATGATTTAGCCCATGCATGATTTCGTATAATAAAAAAGTTATAATCTTTACTGAGCAATTGTATAGAATTTTACATTCATAATCAATACCTTGTTTTCACTCTTATAGATAACAACATAAAGAGAATATCAATATGCATAGTAGTTAAAATAACAACTTGATTTACCTCCTGACTCTGTGCATTAGCAGTTTGGGCTGGCCTCAGCTGGGTGATTTTTCTACTGGCCTCAGCTAGATTTACAAGTTCAGCTAAGCCATTTTGGATGCAAAAGTAAAAGAGAGTTGACCTGCTGTTGAAGAGGGCTGTCAGGATGCCTGTACTATATGTGTCCACCATGCTAGCCTGGGCTTTTTCACATGTGGCACCAATAGCAGCAAGAGAGGGTAAACCACAACATACAAGCTGTTTTCAAGTTTCTCCTTGTTTTATGTTTGCTTCTGTTATGTTGAACAAAGTACATCACATTAGACAAGTCCAGAGTGACCATGAGAGGGCACTACCAGAGAGCTTGGATGTAAAGAGGAGAATTTATCGTTACTTTTTAAGTCAGCCACCAATGCACTTTGGGGAAACTGATACATGGATTCCTATTTTGTTGTATTTTTAAGAGTATTAATTGATTGGTAATTATAGTTGATATTAGATACCAGTTGGTGGGTTAAATAGCAACTGTTTCTGCTTCTTATGCTGCTATATCATTAGAACTGGAAATTTAGCTCACCTCCATGATGTTAAATATTTTACTTTGATAATACACGAACTTACTCTCAACTTTTCATTATCAGTTCATGTACTATTTTTTGGTTCATTGATTGAGAACTCAGACATTTTTAGACATTGGCCTCAGATGGTGCTATATATCATTAAATTATGTGAGTCAAAGTCTCACAAATATAAAAGAATAATAATCTCAGCCATAGTCTTGAACTTTATTCTAAAAGAGTAGATTGCAACTGCACCAAAACTCCAAATTTTCCTGTCGGAGCATTTTAAATGATTCATTACACTGATTTTCTTAGTAAGCAGTTGTTATATATATAGGTATCCAAAATAGTCCCTGTCTGGGTCTACCTTTATTAAAATGATTATTCTGTGTTCTAAATATTTTGGAATCCCCTCCTTGGAATTATTTTCAGAATTCTGAAGTTCCACACAGGGGTAAAAAAAAAGGCATTTCTTTATCCCAGAGCCACAGACTGCCTATTTCTTTTTGTGTGGTTTCTTCCCTCCGTATTTCACCTTCTGAGTTTGTCCAATGCCATCTTTCTGTCTGTGCCAATGCCAGAGGATCCTCAGGAAAAGGCCTCATGGAAATGCAAGGCTTAAGTAAGTGTGTGTCCTTTCCGCCTGCTTCATCCAGGTGTCGTTAACTTAGTCCCACCTTCCAGTGAGAGTCTATTAGTTGCAAGTAGCAGAAAAACAACCCCAACTTAAGTACAAATAAAATAAAACAAAACGGAATTTATTGGAAGATTAAAGAAACAGCTATAAAAATCAAAGCCCTTCCTAGAACCTTAGGGTTCTAGAACTGGCTCTCAGAATTATGTATCCCTGTCTTTATCTAATTCTCTTTGTCTGTTGGCCTTTTCTCTCCTACTGCAGCCAGGCTTCTCTGCTCAGCTGGGAGGAATGACTCACAGGAACACTGTGCTCACGTCAATCTTAGCAATCACTGTAGAACGAAGGATTAGAACTGAGGTTTCTTCCATCCATTACCTTTGATGACTCTGGTTCCAGAATTGAAGAAGCTTATTATCATCACTGAATACAAATCATGAATTTTACTGCAGATCAGATGCTGTTCTATGACCTTTCCATGATTAACTTATTTAATTCTCACAGGAACGACTGGGGACAATCCTATGAAGTAGGTGTAATTCTATATTATGCACATTTTACAGATGAATATATTGAAGAACAAAAAAATTAAGTAACTTTTCCAGTCACACATCTAGTAAGTGGCAGAACTAAGGTTCAAGATGAGGAAATCTGCCCCATAGATGATGCTCTTGTGAACCTGACATGGTTTGGAAATTTTGGGCACATAATGGTTGGTTCTTTCCTAAATGTCTACATAGTCCCCCTCCCAGGAAATGGCAATTCATGTCCTAAAACAGTTCTATATTAACCAACAACTGATCCTCTTTGAAAAGATCATGAATTTGATATACATTTATAGGTTTTTTTTTTGATATTGTGCAATTCAGGACTCTAAGAGTTGTAAAACAACTTCAGGTTTATCTGGATAGCTGGAGAATAAAAGGACTAACTATAATTTTGGCTGGAGAGTACGTGATCATGTAAAAACCAAGACTTTTCAAAAAATCTTGTGTTGGATTCATCCCACCCTCATTATGATTAGACCTGTTTGTGTTTTTTGTTGTTGTTGTTTTTGTTTTGAGACAGGGTCTCACCCTGTTGCCCAAGCTAGAATGCAGTGGCATCAGAATAGCTCACTGCAACCTCACACTCCTGGCTCAAGCAATCTCCCTGCCTCAGCCTCCCTAGTAGCTGGGACTGCAGAAGTGCACCGCCATGCCTAGCCAGTTTTTCTATTTTTTGTAGAGATGAGGTCTCACCATGTTGCTCAGGCTGATCTCAAACTCCTGGCCTCAAGAGATCCTCCTGACTTGGCCTTCCAAAGTGCTAGGATTACAGGTGTTATTTCTTGTTCTTTATGTGGTCATTAGTTATCAACTTTATAAAAAATATGTATTTTACTGTAATTTTTTGAAGAAATACCACAAGTACTTTGTACTATTGGATGTAAGTAAAACATTTATATGCAGTGAAATGCATATTGTAATGTAATGCAAATTACAGTAATTTATAAATCAGAATTCTGTGCTGTAGAACAAACTCTTTGAATTGTGGAGCAACAGGATTCTACATCTTTTGAAATGTGGTGTCGTAGAACAAGCAAAATTTCCATAAATGAGAGTTTATATTTCTGTCAACTCCTTTTTATTTCTATTCTTTGTCATCTGATGGTCAGCTTGTTTATTTTATTTGAGCTGCACAGAACATACAAGTTCCTTGTTTTGAAAACTCTTGTTATCAGTGAAGAGGCTAGAAAGAGGTTGTGTAGGTTAATGACGCTGTCTCATTCACCTCTTGGGCTGTTTTGTCAAGTCTAGGATCAATACCTTTTCTTCCTGATCACTGTCCTTTGCAAAAAATAAAGGAAAAGCAAACTAGTGATGACTAGTTTGACACAATAAACAAAGACAAAGAAGCAAAGTCAGACCAGTCTAAGGTAAATTTTTCGCTGAAAACATTGCTTATTTGTAAACTCAAATATAGAGTTACCACCCAAATTTATATAGAATTTGTGGTTGGGAATACCAGATTTGTTCACATTCAAAAGAGAACATATTTTGTGAACTAAAAATAGCCACACATATAGGTTTGTGTAAATCAAAGTTAATAAAATATGTCAAAGAGCAAGTTTTTAGGAATAAATCTACAGGTTCTTGGAGAAGTTTTTCCTATATTTTTCCATATTGTATATTGATCACTTGCAATATGCTCTGAGCCGTGTTAAATATAGGCCATGCCCTCAGGAAGAGAGGGAAAACTAACATTTATTGAATAACAGTTTTGAGCTAGAAATTGTCATTCATTCCTTCAGTTCATTTACTTTTCATGGCTGGGGATGGAGTAGTGAATTAGGTAGATGAAAGTTGTGGTTTCAAAGGGGTTACAGTCTAGTAGAAGAGGCAGACAATAATCAGGGAAACAAGATGCAACACATGTCACTTAACAATGGGGCTATGTTCTGAGAAATGCATTGCTAGGTGATTTCGTCATTGTGAACATCATGGTGTGTACTTACACAAACCTAGATGGTACAGCCTACTATATACCTAGGCTGTGTTGTGTAGCCTATCGCTCCTACATTACAAACCTGTACAGCATGTTACTGTACTGAATACTGTAGGCAGTTGTAACACAAGGGTAAATATTTGTGTATTTAAACAGAAATGGTACAGTAAAAATACTGTATTATAATCTCATGAGGACACCTCATATATGTAGCTTGTCATTGATTGAAATTATGTGGCATTGAAATTATGTCTCATTATGTGGCACATGACTGTAATTTCAGATAATAGTAAGTGCTATGGAGAAAATTTTGAAAGAGTGATGTGATAAAGATGGATCAGGAGGGGCACCCTGGGAGATAGGTAGGGGCATCTCTTAGAAGCAATTATTTGTGTTGAAACCTGAATATTGAGAAGGAAACAGCTAAGGGAAGTGTTGGGAAAAGAGTATTCTGATAAGAGAGAACAGCACATGCAAAGGCTCTGAGATCTGTACACACATCAAATCCTTTAATTCTCCCTAAGTTTCTTTCTGTAAGGCAGGTAACCTGATTTTACAGATGACAAAACTGAGAACCACAAGTAACTTACATAAAGTCCCTTACTTAGCTAGATAGTAGGATGCCACAACAGAAACTCAGGATTATATGACCACAAAATCTATTCTCTTTCTGCTACTCCTGTTGCTGCATGGGCTCTAAAGCACAAATTAAACACATGTAACAGAAAGGAATTCCGAAGAAAGAGAAGTTCCTATCCCAAATGCAGGTGCTATATGGTCCCGGTTCTTCCATTTTCTTTCTACTAAGAAATATATCACAAAGACTTATATGTATCCATTTGTTTATTAATTCATTCGATAGGTATTTTTCATAATCTACAGTATAACTATACTATTTTTGTTAAAGGTTTGGAATACAATCCTGGCAAATAGTATGAACTATTTTCCCTCAAGGAATTGAGAATGATTTTTTAGTATATTGTTTGGAAATCCTGGTAGTGTAATCTGTTCTGCCAAAAGTTACATGGGAGGACATAAAATATTAAAATCCCAAATCTTCCTGTCAGTTAGCTGAAAATTATCTCTAGCATTTAATATCTGACTCTGTATTTGGAAAGAAATAAAGTGAAACCCCTTTTTGCTCCTCTTTTGGATATGATGGGAAAGGTATAGTTGGAATCTTTCCATTGATTTGCAAAATAAAACAGTATTTTATAAGACATTGGTTTATATGTGATTTACAAGGCATTGAATTATTTTATTACTGAGACTGTCTCTGAACTCTGAGAAATTCCAAGGGAAAGGATTAAAGAGCTTTAATTCAACCTTGCCCAGATCTGCTATTTTCAACTAATTTTTTTTCTGCTGTGCTTTCTGGCTCATTTTCTTAATGGATAGATAGGACAATGGTGTAGCAAAGATGATGAAAGTACATATACTTACCTATTTCCATTAAATATGTGAATGCTCGTGTGAAAGGAAATCGTGGTTATTTAAGCCATGCCTCTACTTACTGTTCAGTCATAACTGTTCTCATGCCAGGAGTCTAAAGAGCTAGCATCAGTAATCTGCACATACTAAGTACTTAATATTGCTCAGTGGAAAGATAAATTCTGCTACATATTACTCTGTTTAACTTTTTCATAGTCTATATAACATTATAATATATTTTAATTATTATTATGTACTTTCACTAAGAAGTAAGGGAGCTAGATCATGTAGGCCTTGTGGTGTAAGGACTTTGGCTTTTACTCAAAGGGGATGAGAAACTATAGGGGGATTTTTTGAGCAGCAATGCCATGATCTGAGCTGTATTTGTAACAGAATGAGTCTGGCTGCTAGAATCAAGGAGATGATAACAGAGTATCAACTTGGGAGAGAGATAATGGTGTCTTTGTTTGGGGTGATAGTATATGACATAAACTAGAATACAGGCATCAAGCTGACATGAACTTGGCTTTTTTTTTTTTTTTAACCACTGTATTCCCATGATATGGTATCATTTCCAGTGAATAGCAAAAACTTAGTAATGCTTGTCGTAGGCATGAATGAATGGATATATGGACATTAGTTTTTCACACTTGTGTCTTCTCCCCACCTGTTTATTACTTAGCTTTAAAATCTAAGCTACTTTCATGTGTTTGTTGGCAATTTGTCTATCTTCTTAGAAAAACTTCTGTTCATGTCTTTTGTCTGCTTTTTGATGGAGTTTTGTTTTTTTTTTTCCTTGATGATTTGTTTGAATTCCTTATAGATTCTAGATATCAGTCCTTTGTTGAATGTATAGTTTGTGAATATTTTCTCCCATTCTGTAGGTTGTATATTTGCTCTGATTATTTCCTTAGCTGTGCAGAAGCTTTTTAATTTAATCAAGCCCATTTATTTATTTTTGCTGTTGCTGTAATTGTCTTTGGGGTCTTAGTCATAAATTCTTTGCCTAGGCCAATATCTAGAAGAGTTTTTCCTACATTTTCATCTAGAATTCTTATGATTTCATGCCTTAATATGTAGCAGAATTCTATCCATCTTGAATTAATTTTTGTGAGTGGTAAGAGATAGGAGTCCTGTTTCATTCTTCTGCATGTGGCTATCCAGTTGTCCCAGCAGCATTTACTGAATAGGACTTCATTTCCCCAGTGTGTATTGTTGTCTGCTTTTTCAAAGATCAGTTGGCTGTATGTGGATGGTTTTATATCTGGGTCCTCTGTTCTGTTTCATTGGTCTATGTCTCTATGTCCAATACCATTCTGTTTTGGTTACTATAGCCTTGTAGTATAGTTTGAAGTCTGGTAGCATGATGCCTCTAGATTTGTTTTTTTTACTTAAGATTGCTTTGGCTATTTGGGCTCTTTTCTGCTTCTAAATGAAGTACAGAAAAATTCTCAACATCACTAATCATCAGGGAAACGCAAATTAAAACCACAATGAGATATCACCTTACCCCTGTTAGAATGGCTTTCATTAAAAAGTCCAAAAACAATAGATGCTGACATGGGTGCAGAGAGAAAGGAACACTTACATATTCCACTGTTGGTGGGACTGAAAATTAGTACAGCCTCTATGGAAAACAATATGGACATTTCTCAAAGAACTAAAAGTAGACCTACCGCTTCATTCTGCAATCCCACTACTGGGTATCTACCCAAAGAAAAGTAAGTCATTTTATCAAAAAGACACCTGCACTCTAATATTTATTGCAGCACAATTCACAGTTGCAAAGATGTAGAAACTACCCAAGTGCCCATCAATTCATGAGTGGATTGACAAAATGTGGTATATCTATACCATGGAGTAATATTCAACTATAAAAAGGATGAATTAGTGCCTTTTGCAAAAATTTGGGTGGAACTGGAGACGATTATCCTAAGTGAAGTATCTCAAGAATGGAAAAACAAGCACCACATGTACTGTCTGATAAATTGGAACTATCTGATGGGCACACACATGCATAGAGGAAAGTAAGTCATTGGAAATCAAGGGGGAGAGGAACCTACCTAACAAGTACAATGAACACTATTCAGGTGATGGGCACACTTACAGTACTGACTCAAGCATTACAAAAGCTACCCATGCAACAAAAACAATTGTACACCTTTAATATTTTGAAATCAAAAAGAAGGCAAAAAAATTAAGCTACTTTTATTATCCTCTCATTTTTAAAATAAAGTAAGAGAGAAAAAAAGCAAAGCAGCCAAGTTTCTTCTTAAATTTATTGAATTCAACAAATTTTCTTTTAAAAATGTACTTTTATGTAATGACTTCTTTGGCATATTAAAAACATCAAATGTCAACAGAATGTTCCAAGACAGAGATAAGATTGTTGCTTAGGATCAGGGCTATGCCACAGCACCACCATTTACTTTAAAATTAAAATTGATACACAGGATTTAATTTCTTCCTCAGAAGGGCAATAACCTTTTCAATGAATCAGACTTGGCTTTTTTTTTTTTTTTGCTTACTATAAATGGGACCGTGTGACTGTAACACTATAAAGTGTCTAAATGGCAGGCTATATTAGAAAAGTGGGGACAAAGAGCACAAGATTGTATTTAGTGTACAGCTTTTTTGTGTGAGAAAGCAGAGAAATAAGAAGACACATACATACAATTGTTTGATATTCATAAGAAGCACTGAATAAATACAGAAGCAACTGATAAGACTGGTTGTCTGTAGAAGGCAGGAGATAAACTGGACAGATGAGACAAATTTTTAATAGATTTTTTATATCATTTTGATGATTGATCATGAAAATTATTACCTATTTTTTAATGAGTGAATGAATGAATGAAAGAATAAAATAGCATCTTACAAAAAGCCATGCAGAGCATTAAGGAAGATAAGAGCTTAGGGAAACTTGAAGTGATACATCAAGTGTTCATTTTATCACTTTCCCAGCCCTCAGAAACTGTACTTTGGGCTGAGAATTCTCTGATGAAGTGTGTGTGTAAACACTAGTCAATAGTAACTGATCATATTTTATTCATCTTTTTTCCTTAAAGAATAAAGAAGTCTTAGTTCGTGAGAATGTTTATTCTTCAAGGGCTAGAATGGCCAGTTGAAGGAAGCTGATCTTCGATCCTTTCAGAGGCTTAAAGAAGTAAAATTCGGCTGCAGAAATTGTCCTTTTATATTTCTGCTTTCAAACAAGGGTTAAAGATTCTGAGGTTTTGCAACATTCCTGTCCTAGTCCTGTGTACATTGCTGTAAAGACTCCCAGGCATCTGGGCCATAGCTGGCACAGCTCCTCTTAGCAGTCATTTGAGTGTGAAGTTCCTCACTCATGCGAGACTCAGCCCGAAGCAGCATGTCTGCAAGCTATGTCTGCACATGGAATCGCCCCACTTGTTAATAACAGCTGTGAAATCTGCCCTTGTTCTCTTTAGGTAGGAAATTTCACCAATCAAAATAACACCTTGCCCTTGTGTACAGTTTTATATTTTTCAAAATATTTTCACTTGTGCTATCTCATCTTAGGAATTCATTGAAGCTGAAAGATGGAAAAAATCTCAGATGCTATGACCCATGTAACAGATGGAGAAATAGAATCCAAGAGATGAAGCGACCCTTTTGTCTAAAATCCAATAGCTACTATATTTAGAAGCAGAGCTAAAATCAATATTCAGTTCTCCAGCCTCCTAAGCCAGTGATTATCTCTTACTATTACATAGCAACCTCAGCTATTTTACTGGGTCTCCTCTATCTTTTTATTCTTTTTACTTTGTTCTTCTTCTTGACCCATCAATATTAGTTTTTTTTCTTTTATGCATTAAAAGTTGGCTTTAATCAAAACTTAGTACTTATATAAGTATGATATACTACAACATATGTCAAAATTTAATAATTTCTTATTTTGGTTGATGCTTTCAAAAATTGCCCAAAAAATTGATTTTTTTTTTTTTTTTGCCACTAAGCAGTTGTAATTTCATCTTCAGGTTGCCTGTCTTACACACTGAAAAATTAAACATAAGTAGAAATGATAATTACAGTTGTTTTCCTCATCAATGCTATGATTTATACTTAAGTTGTTTCCTATCAGATTTGCCACAAATTGGAATCTTCTAAACAAGTACTCCCTTATATAAATTCTCTACCAGTGGGCAGACACCAATAAAGGCTTTGTCAAAATTCTGGTAAGAAAATGTTTCTTAAAGTCATAGCTGATGTCAGACACTAACTATTCAAGTTTTCTATTCCATGTTGGAAGAAAGAAAGAAAGAAAAAAAAGCTTTTATGTCTAAATTCAATTTTAATAAAAGGGAAAGAATTATATCCAGGTCAAGTTCCAATGCAGTGAGGAATGAATCAATTGAGATATTCTATCTTAGAATTCAGTGCTTAGCATTCCTAACATTCAGAAATATGTTGAAAAGTTATAACAGCTTTGCACAGAGTTGCAATGGTATCACTTTGCAAAGGTGAGCATTCTCAAAGGATTCTGATTCTATTGTGACTGCTTTCCTCACTTGACATTCATAGCCTTCACAATCACCAAAAGGGCTGCTTTGGTAACACAGCACCAAAAGACATATCCTCTAGCTATTAAAAAGAGAATGAAGGCTATAGTAATCAAAACAGCTTGGTACTGGCACAAAAATAGAGCCATTGACCAGAGGAACAGAACTGAGAACCCAGATATAAAACCATCCTCATATAGCCACCTAATCTTTGACAAAGCAGACAAAAACATACACTGGGGAAAA
>NW_012150352.1:675426-677081 GCF_000956105.1 Propithecus coquereli | reverse complement strand
AAAAAAGAGAATGAAGAAAAGTGTTACTTGGGAACATTCAAGACTTCTTTTTGTTTGATACAAGACATACTATTTTCTTCCCTCACTAATAATCTCACTCCATGTTGGCAATATTATAGCAATTTTCTGTATGATTTCTTACTTGAAAATCCTATGGTAGGAGTTAGAATCTGAGATTTTTTCCTGGCTCGCTCTTAAATTTTTCCCCAATACCACCATTTTCTTTTTCTACAGTGGGGAGAAAATTATCACTTCAACTTCCAACTACCATATGTGTATTCACCAAAACCATGTCTCTAATTAAAAATTTGGAGGGAGAAAAAATGACAGAGTTAGGGTAGCCTCCCGAATCCCTGCTTCCAGAGAGGGAGAGGTGGATCTCGGTCTGTTATACACGATCGGATCACTCTCCTGCGAAAACAGCGAGGTGAATTGGTGGAGATTCAGCAGGGGACACGCAAATTAGGAAAAAGAATAAAGCAAACGGGAGATAGGAATACAAAACCTGGAAAGCGCCGACAGACAATAGAGAGTGGAGCGTGAGACGGCGGCGCCAGCCTGGCCAGTAAGTGCACCGGGACAAGTCCCTCACGAGACAGTCTAGCTTCCCCACTGACTTACAAGCCCACCGAGAGGCAGGGGCTTGTGTGAAGTGGATGTAGAACTGGGTCTGGAAACGTGGGTCTCAGCGGAGAAGAGACACGAGCGGGAAGCATCTTGAACTTCCCAGAGTTCCGTGTCAGGACTGCACCGGACAGGGGAGGAGCTGGGCTGGGCTACCGCCGGAGGCAGTTAGGAGTCAGGAAGCTGGTCTCTGGCACCCAGCGGGTCCTGAAGGGGGAGGTGATTACTGAGTAGAGGACTCTAACCTGGAAACTGCCGCTGGCGACTGGGACTGCTCAGGGTGGGCCAGTAGAAGCGAGAGCTATTGTGGGACTGGCGTGAGATTGGGGGAGGGAGACATAAACGAGATAGCGGAGCACCCTGGTGACTTGATTGACTCCCTGATCGGGTACCTCCCGGCCCCTGAGCGGCTCCTTCTGGAGCCAGTGCACTGGGGGCCGATGAGCGCCAGCTCGGGGCCCACGGCAGGTCGCGGGTGCGGAACGGCTCCCTTCCCCTAGCCTGGGAACTCTCGCAGTTAGCTCTGCCCTGCCGGGACCTGGGGCCACTTGGCTGGGCCCGTTTCTTTGAGCAGTGAATGCTGAGTGCCTCCTCTGAATTCTGGGTGCCTCCTTGCCTGTGGGGGGAGGACGCCTGCGGAGGCTGAAAGCACTGGGGCGTTGGGCAGTCTGGTGGAGCACCCCTTCCCCCTGGCCAATGCCTTCTGCGTGGCCTCCGAGCTTGCAGCAGAGAGACATAAAGAGCCACTCCCCCTCTGCGACAAGCGCCAGTCCCTGAGGATTTGGCACTGACCAATAGCTGACAGCCCAGTGACTTTCCTCGCCAGACCGATTCAGGTCACCCGGTACCATTGCATTTCCGCCTCCGGTCAGCTACCAACAGAGAAAGCCCAGCAAGGGACCAAAACAAGCTCCCCAAGTAACCCCTCCCATCAAGAGCGCCGTGGACAACATACTAGCGACTCCGTCTAGCGGCAGAACAAAACAAAAGTAACAGCGGATCCAGATGGGAAGGACCCAGCGAAAGATTTC
>NW_012150352.1:673929-674350 GCF_000956105.1 Propithecus coquereli | reverse complement strand
AAAAGTAATGAAAGACAAAGAGGGCCTCTATATAATGGTGAAGGGTACAGTTCAACAAGAAGACATAACAATTCTAAATATGTACGTGCCCAACCTAGGTGCACCCAGATTCATAAAGAAAACTTTATTTAACCTAAATAATTTGATGAACAGCAACACCATTATAGTCAGGGATTTTAACACCCCACTGACAGCACAGGACAGATCCTCCAAACAGAAAATTAACAAACAAATTATGGACTTAACCAGAACTCTAGAACAAATGGGCCTGACTGACATTTACAGGACATTCTACCCAAAAACCAAAGAATATACATTCTTCTCAGCAGCTCATGGGACATTCTCTAAGATTGACCATATTCTAGGACACAAAGAATGTCTCAAAAAATTTAAAAAAATAGAAATTATACCATGCATCTTC
>NW_012150352.1:657034-671929 GCF_000956105.1 Propithecus coquereli | reverse complement strand
CATATACTGGGGAAAAAAATCTTTATTCAATAAATGGTGCTGGGAAAACTGGATAGCCACATGTAGAAGACTGAATCTGGATCCACACCTCTCACCCCTCATAGAAATCAACTCATGCTGGGTCACAGATCTAAACCTAAGGAGTGAAACTATTAGAATTCTAGAGGAAGAAGTTGGAAATACTCATAGGCATTTCATCAAAAGATAAGAATTCTTTCTCTACTTCCAGTCTCTGAAAATTCTATCAATCTCAGTTCACAAATGTTCTTTATCCTCCTCAATCCATTCTATTTTCCCCTTTCTCTTATCAATTTTTATCTTTTTCTTTAGTGAGTATTGTGACCCTCTTGCCTTTAGTGAATGCCAGTAGCTCACTTCTATCTTATTTGAAATTTTCATTAAAACCTAGTAATCAACATAGGATCCATCTTAGTGATCTTAGTGAGTTCATAGCAGCAGAAGATTATGGATACTGACAGATTAAAATCTTTCTCCTCAACACAATTACTATATGTAAAAAACTTCCTAGGTGGGAGATTGAAAAAAAAAAACTGAACTAAAGAGAACAATCGATTGTAAGGTCTGACCCCATTCTTAAGGAATACTTTCTAAGTAAACTCTAAAACCACTCAGGAGCTATTGTTTGTTAGAGCAGGCAAGTGAGTATGGTCACGCACTGTGTTTTTTCATTAATTATTTATGCTTTCTACTACAATTTTGTTCCAGCAAAGGACAGATAGGCTAAAAAATGTGCCATGCATGACTGTGGTATAGGTATTAACATGAAACATTGGGATAGAAAGAGACTGGATGAGGATTGCTTTAACCATGAATAACATTAAAACGACTTAAAGTAGGATGACTATAGTCAGACTGAGAAGAAAGACAGTAATGTGAGAGGAGCTACAAGTAAATATGAATGTGTAATAGTATTTGGTAATTAGATGTCATGAATATGGGAAGAATTCATCAAAAACCGATTCCAGGTAACAGCACTGAGAAAATGAGAAAGTTGTGGAAGGAATTAGGCTTGGAGGCAAAGATGATGAAGGGTTTGCTATTAGACATAAGTTTGTTTTTAGACCAAGTGCATCTCTACCATGGCCTATTGGAGCTCTGGAAAAAATAGGAAGGCCAGAAAGGGAGCTATGTAAGCCACTCACTCATCAATGGCAGTAGAAAGAGAATAGAAAAAAATCGTCAAAAAGAAAGTGAATGAGGTTATTGTGCATAATTTCCTATAGCTTTTTTGGAATGAGATTATGAACATTTTCATAGGGAAGTACATTTTAGAAATGTTTGTTAATACTAAAAGTGAATGTCTTCAGTTTTCTAAACCCCTAATTCTTCATTAAAAGATACATTTTGCATCTTAAATTATTTTAAAGTACATATAATGACATTTTAATAAGCATCTCAAGGGTTTTTTAAATAAAAGAATTGCTATTTTATTTAGATGTACAAATAACTTTATAATAGATAAAAATCACTAAATTCAGAAGTTTCCCATTCCTTAAAGGATTAATTTAGAGCTGAGGCAAAACTGGAATCTTTTTAATCATGAGGTTTGTTGGCTTGTTTGTTTGATTTCTTTTTTACTTTTTGGAAGTAAAGAAACTGGCAAGTCAGTTTTACAATGTCTGTATCATTAAAAGTACCATATTAGTTCTCATTTTGGAGTCACAGCCAGACTGGAAATGTCAGTGTCTTGTCTGAGTAGAGAGATGAGCTGGGGGTGGAAGGGGTGAGGGAGTCTAAGAGGGAACCACATGGCAGCACAAGCCAAGCACTGGGCCCAAGGGGGAGGGCAATATCCAGTCATGACCCAGGTAAACGACCCACATCAAGATCCTGGGTGTGTCCAAGTCTGAAAACGTTACGATGGTCAGTATTAATTTTTAGAAAAATTTAAACTGAGACCTGAAGGAAGGACTTATTCAATTAAAGAGTGAGTTAAAAAGCATTTTAGGTGGAAAATTCAGTATAGAAAATAGATTAGTGCTGCAGGAGTAATGGCCTTATGTATAAACTACCCTGGGTACCACCTTAGGCATTTCGATTTCAAATATAATGAGAAAATACTGGAGAGTTTTAATCTAGAAATTGTTATGATCTAGATTTTTAAAAAATATCTTGCTGGCTGCTACGTGGTGAATAAATTGGAGTAGCTATAAGATGATGTCTAGAAAGGTATTGCAGTAGAGCAAGTGAGAGAGGATGGCAGGTTCATCTGAGATGGAAGCAGTGGAGATGAGAGAAATGGATGCTTTAACGGCTCAATTGTGTCCCCTCAAAATTCATATGTTGAAGTCCTAAGCCCCAGTTCCTCAGAATGTAACTGTATTTGGGATAGGGTCTTTAAAGAGGTAATTAAGGTAAAATGAGGTCATATGGGTGGACCCTCATTCAATATGACTGATGTTCTTATAAGAAGAGGAGAATAAGACACAGAAGCACAGATGAGATTAGGACAGAGAAGCACAGAGGAAAGACCACATAAAGACAAAGAGAAAAGATGGCTGTCTATAAGCCAAGGAGAGAGACTTCAGAATGATACCCACCCTGCCTACACCTTGATCTCAGACTTCCAGCCTCCATTATTGTGGGGATAAATTTCTGTTGTTTAAACCACTCACTCTGAGATACTTATTACAGCAGCCCTAGAGAGCAAACACAGGGTGGAATCAAGATATATTTGAAATATAGAATTGCTAGGATTTTGGACTCCATTGAATGTTTAAAAAGGCTGGGTTTAAGAGACATATGTTAAGAATAAGTTTCCTAGTTTGAGCAATTGCCTAAATGCTATGGTGACTTTGATACCCCTAACCTGGACCTTACATAGGTTACATAACTTGTCAAATTTCCTCAACTAGGAAGGAGTGTGTGAGGTCTGTCTGGATGTTCCCTGGTCCCCTGGTTCCCAATGTCAATAATGAGTACTGGTATCGAGTTGAACCGATGATGAAGTGATCACAAATACAGGAGAATTCCACACAAATCATTTATTACAGGAAAAAGAAAGAAGCTATAAAAAGTGAAAGTGAAAAAGGAAGCTATACAAAATGACAAAAAGGGAAAATATGTTCTGGAGAGAAAAGAACGGGTCAGTTTCCACGAGGGGAGGAAGACGCAGAGTTCTGAGCACTCACCTATGTGCTCACTAGTTTGTCCCGCCTTTCTCCTGGCAGGATTGGTTGCCATTTCCTGTCTTTGGTGTGATTCACAGGTTGGGGTTACATAACAGGTTGGTTATGTAACAGTTCCCCTTTCTGCACATGCTCTTCCCCAGAATCCTTCATGAAAACTCCACCATGCTATGCTAATTAGATGGTAATGAGCCCCAGGTCAGTGAAAGGTCACTAGGAGCTCCTTTCTGTGTATGTTCCCACAAGGGAACAGTTCCTAGCCACACTTTGGTTCCTAGTCACCCTCTGCCCTTAGCCACTTCCCTAGCCACTTCCTTGTCTGCCTTGCTACCCATTTTCCCTCCTTCAGACCTAACACGTGGAACTGGAACTTGAATCAAGGTTTGTTTGACTCCAAAGTTATAATCTTATCTTCTATTTTGCTATACCTCTCACATTTTTAAAATATTGATAGCTGTAAAATTTTTAAAGCAAAAATGAACCTCAGGGATCATTAACTTCACCCATTCACAGTTAGAAAACTGAGGCCATAGGCAATTGACAGGACACACCTCTCCATTTTGAAAGAATAAATTCAGTTTATCTTTGTATGATAAGAGGAACTGAAATAAGCATTCTACCTACTATCTACAGGAACAGAACTAATTTTCTCTGCTGATTAAGGGTGTTCCTTTGAATGGTGAAAATCAAAATCATTAGCATTTTGAATAATAGATTTAACTTCTCTCTATCTGGTGATTTTTATTTAATGAAACACTACAAAGCGTGAAATTTTACATGATTGGAGTTAGCTGAATCTAACTTTAAACTTTGATTCACTGGAAAGAATTTTGTAGAACAATGTAACTTAAAATTGTGTTTCCCATTCTAATGCTTTTTTCTTCCTTTTATAATCTCCCTTTTCCCCAAAACCTCTTTTCTATTTTCAGGATTTCCCTTATCTTCACATATACCCTTGGAACATATATATGTATTCACAAACAGACAAACACCTGAAGCAGTATATCGTGGAAATGACCACCAATATTAAAATTCTGTTTGGAGCTCTGTTGACTAAGATGAGGATCATAGCAAATCTTAAAACCTGGGAAAAAAGGGGCTGCATTGAGCGGAACCATGAAAAATGACTACCTCCCCCGTCTCTCTCCTGCCACCATCATCGGCATCATTCCTACCACCACCATGACCTCTTCCACCACAAGAAATACCAGATAACACTCTTAAAATTCTAGTCTTTGGGCCCGATCACAGAGCACCATGATAGACTGTGAGCACACAGAGACAGTGGAAAACATCATTCTTATGTTATTTCCAGAAGAAATCCCATGGAATTTTTAGTCTGGAAATCAGAATTTTAGTAAGGAACAACATTAATCAGTCATCTGGCTATAGACTGCTCATATGTGTTTTTAGTCCTCAATTCTTTTGTCCATGAAATGTGATATATTATTTTTAAATGATATTGTATGCTATATTGAAGAAGACCTAGCCTTTAGAGTTAAACAGATTTGGTTCAAATCCCAGCTCTGCTAGTGTTACCTACTTAAGCTTTTCTTGAACTTGTTTTGTCATCTGTAAAATGAGCCTTACAGCCTTCCTTGTGGAAGGATTAAATGGGATAACACATATAAACCACTGGCTACTTGGTAGAGCCTCAATAAATATTCATTCTATCAAAGTCCTCGCAAGCCCCATGCCATTAAATCAGATTTGAATGAACAATTAGGATATGTGTTGCGGCCTGATTGCAGAACGGGGGATGGACACAGAAAGAAACACACAGACACTCACAAAGACATACAAGACTGCAGTGGTCAATTCCACCAGTCGTTTTATTTATATACTTTTTCTATGTCCAGCAGCTACTTCCTGGTACGTGACTACCTTGGGCACCTTGAGGAAAACACATTTTCATTCCTTCCAGATGATTGCTCAATGGAAGCAAATGTTTGCATCTTAACTTCTTTATCTCATTACCGTATGCAGAACAATGAGTCACCTTGGCTTGTTTGCAGGACCCCAGGCGCTTGGTTAGCTGTCATAAAGCTGTCCGTCATGAGGAATAGTTCTGTTTGTCCAACAGGCCGTGTCCGGACCTATAGTCCTCTGGCCCCAAGGAGAGCACATCCAGTTTCTCTGACTCTGGGCTTAAGCCAATTTTTGCCCAGGGACAGTCCCTACATCTCCCCCTTTTTTGTTTAATTTTGGGATCGAATATGTTCAAAAACTGTCATGATATTTTGATGGCATTGCTCATTCTTTATTTTCCAGTAGCTCCAGCATCTGTAGACTAGAAATAAACAAATCATGAAAACAAATAGAATTCCAACATTAGTTCTTATACCATTAAGGAAAGCCTGAAAAGAAGTTAAGGGATCAACTTGAGCAAGCCCATTAGCTAGACCTTGGAAGAAATCTTGTTAAAATCCTCGGTCCTGATTCTCTTTGCCATGTCGCCACTTGAGACAGCGAGTGGGGACCCACTCACAGCCCTGCCCTGTGGAGACATAAGCATAACCCCGACCCCATTGTAGAACCTCTCCGTCCCTCCACTCTCTATTTGGCATGGACACATACACTGGGTTGCAAACATTTGGCGAGGGAGAGGATGAGGTCATGAAATGATGTTCTGCTGCAGAGGAATTCAAAGCCTACAAATGATTTAAAAAATTAAGGGTAAAGAGTGCTCTTAATAGATGGCATTGAGGAGACTCAGGGACTCCCCCTTTTTGTTTTTGTAATTGGAGTTTCAAGGTGTGATTGGCACGTTCGATAATTGCTTGACCTTGACTATTAGAAGGATGCCTGTAATATGGCGGATGGAATGCAAGGCAAGAAAGGTAGCAAGTTTACGAGAAGTATAGGCGGGGGCATTGTCCGTCTTGAGTATTGCAGGGAGGCCCATAACTGCAAAACAGGAATAAAGATGAGTGATGACAGTATCAGCCTTTTCAGAATTCTGAGCAGTAGCCCACTGAAAATGAGAATAAGTGTCAATAGTATGATGAACATAACGAAGGCGTCCAAAAAATGTAACATAGGTAACATCCATCTGCCAAATATGGTTTCCTCTCAAGCCGCGTGGATTACAACCTGTGGCAATGAAGGGAGTGTTAAAGGTGCGCAGGAAGCACAAGAATGCACAATAGCACGAGCCTGTTTGCGTGAGAGAGAGAAACATTGCTGAAGTCTCTTCACATTAGTATGATGAAGTTCATGCTCTCAAGATGCCTGTTGAATAGAAGCGATAAGTAAAGAGTCAATTTTATCATTCCCTCTGGCCATAGGCCCGGGGAGTCCAGAGTGTGAATGAACATGAACAATAAAAACAGGATGGTGACGCATATGAAGTAAGGCCTGTAAATGAATAAATAAACGTTGCAAAGTGGTTTGGGAATTGAGAGGTAGAGAGGCAGTGGGAAGATGAGAAGTAACATAAACAGCGTATTGGGAATCACTGACAATATTAAGGGGTTCAGAGGGAAAATCCTGTAAAACTAAACAGATAGCATATAGTTCACTCTGTTGAACTGAAGGGAAGGAAGAAGTAACAACCTTTTGGCCCGTTGTGCTCCAATAACCAGCTTTACAAGAACTTGAGGCATCTGTAAAGAAGGTGGGTCCCTTTAGAGGGCTGGAAACAATAGGTGAAACAGGGAGGACAGAATGAGTCTGCAAAAAGGAATACAATTTGTGTGGCGGGTAATGATTATCAAAGGTTCCAATGTAATCTGCACAAGCCACCTGCCAAGCAGTGGAAAATTTAAAGTTAGTTTGAATATCTTTAGAACTTAAATTAGTAACAATTCGGTTGGGGTCCATTCCAGAGAGTTGACTACAACCCCGATGCCCTCGGGTAATCAGTTGTGCAAGCTTATCAACGTAAAGTAACAGCCTTTTGTTCTGTTGGTTAGGGAGAAATATCCATTCAAGAATTCCGTGAGATTGTCCCAAACAACCTGAAGGAGAATGACACGTGTGAAAGAGAAAGAGTGTAATAGGAAGCGAGGGTTGAAAAAATGTGAGGAAACCAGAGCTCAAACGTTGCTCTACAAACTGCAATTCAGATTCGGCCTGGGGTGTAAGGCAGCGAGGGCTATTAAGGGGAGAGTCACCCTCAAGGATAGCAAACAAGTGTTGTAGGGCATAAGTAGGTATACCAAGTGATGGTCGGAGCCAAGTAATATCTCCTAATAATTTCTGAAAATCATTAAGTGTTTTTAGATTATCTCTCCGTATTTGTAACTTTTGAGGACCTATTTGTGACTCAGAGAGACAATATCCCAAGTAATTAAAAGGTGGATTACATCGCACTTTCTCAGGGGCAATTATTAAATTATATCATTTGAGATTTTCCTGAAGAACTATGAAGGCTGCATCATGCATCTCTTGAAAAGGTGCTACAAGAAGAATATCATCCATGTAATGATAAAGCATAATTTGTGGATGCTGCATACGAACAGGATTTACAGCACGGTCAACAAATTCCTGGCATAAAGTAGGGCTATTTAACATTCCTTGAGGAAGCACCTTCCACTGATAACATTCAGTAGGATGGCCATTGTTATATTCTGGGATAGTAAAGGCAAAACGTTCACAATCAGAAGGTTGTAAAGGAATGGTGAAAAAATAATCCTTAAGATCAATAATCATCAAAGACCAGCCTGTAGGAATCATAGAAAGCATAGGCAAGCCTGGCTGTATATGGCCCATGGGCTGTATACATTTATTAATTTCTTGAAGGTCAGTGAGGAATCTCCATTTTCCAGATTTCTTTTTAGTAACAAAAACAGGGGAATTCCAAGGAGAAGTAGAGGGCTCAATATGACCAGCAGCAAGCTGTTCAGCCACTAGAACCTTTAACACCTCGAGCTTTTCTTTAGTAAGAGGCCACTGCTCAATCCATACAGGTTTATCTGTATTCCACTGCAATGTGAGGGCTCGAGGAACTTCTTGAGCAGTGGCAATTAGTTTAAAGATTCCTGTGTATCAGGAGGTTGAATGGGGTTGTAACCCATCTTCAATATCATATTTTTAACATTAGGTGACAGGTGGGGAATGGTCATAAATGCTCCAAACTGATGCAATAAGTCTCGTCCCCAGAGATTCACAGCAATATCAGTAATATAAAATTGAAGAGAAGCTTGTTGGCCTTCAGGTCCTAAACAATTAAAATTATCCTTACAAAACACACATTGAGCCTGCCCCAATCCAGACAGAACAGTGGGAACTGCAAGTTTGGGCCAGTCAGGGGGTCATTGAGTAAGACGAATAATAAAAACATCAGCTCCAGTATCCACCAACCCCTCAAACGTACGGCCATTAATGGCAAGAGTGAGGACAGGTCGAGAGTCTTGAATAAGAGTTTCCCAAAAAACTTTAGTTCCTGTGCTGCCAAAGCCTCCCTGATGTTCAGCTTTATGAGTAGGAAAAGAGACATACGGTAGGAGCAAGAGCTGAGCTATACGAGTGCCTGCAAAGACTTGAGTAGTATGGGAAACAGAGACCATAAACTGAATTTCACTGGTAATCTGAGTCGATAACTCCCACATGTACAAATATTACTTTTACAGTACAGCTGCTGCGTCCAATAACCAGTCCAACCTTCCCCGCAGGCAAAGGTCCAAAGACCTATGTAGTTAACTTATGAACACCAAGGCTGTGTCACCCAGGGCTGCTTGAGCCTCCAGAGTAGTATACTGCCCTGTCCCAGTAAGTTGTTCCTCCATAGGTCCAGGGGGTTTTTGTTGTGCAAAAGGAATTTGAAAAACTCATTCCCCTGGTTTTGGAGGGGCCGAGGGATGGACTGGCTAAGCCAAAACAAAGGGCAGAGGTGGAGGACTGGCGGCCATCTTATTCCTTTTAAGGAAGGAAATTAATTCTTGTATTTCTGCCCGAGTAGGCAGCTCACCCGAAGGGTCAGAGTCCCCATCTGGTGGCTCTGGCTCTCCCTCATCTCTCAATTCATCAGGGGACAGGGCACGAGATGGCAAGGGCTCCTTTTCGGATTCTTCACCTGCATAAGCCTTTTCTGAGTCTGTCTGCAGCAAGCGTAAAGCCTGAGTTATTGCAGTGCAGACAGTCCAAATCTTTACATCAATAGTTTTGCCTTGCTGATGGGCATGGCGAAAAGCTCTAATAACTTGTTGCCAACTATGGAGAGTTAACTGCACCTGTGACTGACATTGAAACCAATAACAATGTTGTTGTACTAGCATGAATAATTGTCTTAAGGTATTTGCTTTTACTTCTACTCCCACAGAGCTTAAAAGTCCTTCAATTAACTTTCGATATTTGTGCTCTGCTGCTGAGAGGGAATTCCCGATATTTTCCTGAGAGTCCCCTGTTGGTTGCCCCTTACCTGTTACCAAAGGGGTTCCTCTTCGGTCCCTCCATCCTGAACGACACAGACCCTGCTCACTGCGCCAGTTGTTGTGGCCCAATTGCAGAACGGGGGATGGACACAGAAAGAAACACACAGACACACACAAAGACATACAAGACTACAGTGGTCAATTCCACCAGTCGTTTTATTTATATACTTTTTCTATGTCCGGCAGCTACTTCCTGGTACGTGACTACCTTGGGCACCTCGAGGAAAACACATTTTCATTCCTTCCAGATGATTGCTCAATGGAAGCAGATGTTTGCATCTTAACTTCTTTATCTCATTACCGTATGCAGGACAATGAGTCACCTTGGCTTGTTTGCAAGACCCCAGGCGCTTGGTTAGCTGTCATAAAGCTGTCCGTCATGAGAAATAGTTCTGTTTGTCCAACAGGCCGTGTCCGGACCTATAGTCCTCTGGCCCCAAGGAGAGCACATCCAGTTTCTCTGACTCTGGGCTTAAGCCAATTTTTGCCCGGGGACGGTCCCTACAATATGTCCTGGTAGGTAAAGGAAAAGAGAAAGACAGTGCCACCTGTTTTGCTTTAGTAGAGGTGGTGATGGTGGTAATGCTAAAGTTCCATAGTTAATTAATAGAGAAAACACTTATTGAGTGCTGGACATTTTACTTGGCATTACGATGCAAAGACAGCCATTATATATTAATAATTAAAGTTCCCAAGGAATTCACAATCAATCTGGGGAGATGAACACATAAAAAACATTACAAAGCAGTGTGGTTAGGTCAGTAATAAACTCAGTGTAGGGTATTACAGATATGTCAAGGAAATATGTAGCCCAACCTAGAGTGGATTTATGGATGCACATAAATCTCTGGTCTCTTCTCACCCTTATCTGATATAGCGACACCCTCTCTTGGAAGCCATTAAGCATTGAGTGCCTTGTTGAGCCACAAAATCTTCATGCTTGAAAAGGTAAGACACTCAGCAAACATCCTGAATTACAAAGGATATTCTTGGGATGTTTCATATTTAGCTTTGTTTTGGGAACCCTAGTTTAGAGAGTTTCATTATTAGTTATTGTCAAAGATTTATTTTTATTTTTTAGGACATCTGTTTAGAGACCACATTATAATATCACTTTACAAATTCCCTTTACAGATATATGGTTCCATTGCACCTCGTGAAAAATGACTTCAATTATCATTATACTAAAATGCAAAGGGATCTTATGATGACTGAAGGAAAGTGAATGTTGAAGGGCTTTGACCTCTACATGATATTAAGGAAGTTATTGTTAGATGGAGGTGTAGCACTGAGAGTCATTTAAACAGTGGGAGAGCCATGGTTCTTTCTCTGGAGGTCCTCACCTTTTAAATTTCTCTGTTCTGAAGTGGTATACCTCTGAGATGATAGCTTTATTCTTTTTCCTCAATCCTCCTCATTCTGGAAAGGGAGAGACTGATAAGGAAAAAAAAATATTTTTCCTGGCATATGCTACAGGATATAGGGATTGCATTGTATTTTTAGAAAAAAAATTGGGGTTGGTTAATTAGGCAAATCAATACCATGAGATACTTGGGATTGTTAAACTGGAAACCTGAAAGTTATATAATGTGTCTTGGTAAACAAATTAATGAAGCATTGGAGTGGATGCGTTCATGTAGAAAAACCCTGTCATAAAATATTCTGGAGATATTTTTATTTAAAGTGACATAAAATTCCTAGGGAGATGAGACTTTCATAATAGAAAAATCTGTGAACATGTATAATAGGAATATATTAAAGTTTTCTTGTCATAATACTTCTCAGTCCAATTTTTAAAATCTGTTATCCATGTGTGTGTGTGTGTGTGTGTGTGTGTGTGTGTGTGTGTGTGTGTGTAGAGATGGGGTGGTAGGAGAGAGAGAGAGAGAGTAGAAAAGAGGAGAGAGGCTTGAGAAAGCAGAAATCCATCAGCTCTTAGTGACTGGTTGCCAACCACAGGAGCTCTGAAGTAGAGAAGTCAATTGGAGATACCCACCACCAGAGTTGTTTCATTCCTAGTGGATTGATTTTTGTTGTAAAGTGATAAAAGATGCAACCTTAAGCTTTCAGCATCTGGTATCTGTAGCTCTGCCAGAGGCTATAGAGTGCCCACTTTAACCCAGAGCCCGCGGGAGCATAAGGGCTAAGTATGGTGTACGACCCTGGGGTGGGGGACCTCATTGTTTTTACAAGTTAAGACCTTACAACATACATTAACAACAGATATAATGATTTGTCTTTCAAAACTATTACCTTGTACTTCCTCTACCTTGATGTCAATAATGTTTATGGCATTGCACAAATAAATGGAAAACACGTCTCTGTTTTCAAAAATGTGTAAAGGATTTTAAAAGCTCTTAAAAAATCAGAATCATAAAAGTTCAGGAGATCCTACATTAAATAAAGGCAAGCAAATTTGTTTACTGCAGGAATTTTCTAAACTATTAACATGCATCACCAGACTAGAGATGCCAAGGAATAGAAAGCAGTGCTTTCATATTTAGTTGACTATAGAATCAGTAGCAAAGTTAAGGTGAAAATTGTTTGGTTCTATAGAATCAAGTCTAGCAACTCACCCTCTCTTTCCCTTAAAACAAAAAGCACTTCTTTTCTTTCTTCTGGCAAACAGCTTAAATCAATTTGGCTAAGGAAAGTTTGGATTGTCAGGTGCAAGGATGTTTTAAGACCCTTGTAGTCTTGGTCACTCTTTCTTTCAGAAGCTCCATTCCAAATCTTATCAAAACTTTAAAATGTAACCACATGTCATGTTAAATAAAATGTTTTTGCTGTAAAGTCTTTTTAAAGGATTTTCAAAGGTAGCTTTTCTGACAGTAACAAGATCAAATTAAAAAGCTAAGGTAGTACGATGGAAAATTCAAAAAAAAGAAAGGGCCAATTATAAAGAGAATGGGCCGTGATTGGAAGAAAAAATAAAAAGGTGTCAAGGAAAAATATTCTGGCAGTGGGCATTAAAGTACCATTTAGGGAAAAGGTTTTCCACCATCACCACTGTTGTATAACTCCAGGGGGTAAAATTTACATAGATTGTCATGTAAGTGGTACCTGCTAAAATTGTGCTATATGGCAGCCTGGTCACTACTGACTGCTTGACCCAGGAACAAAGTTGTCCTGGTTGTGAGGCAGGTGTATCTGTGGAAATGCAGCAACTTCCACCTGTCAAAACAGGAGACCATTAAGCACTGCAATCAAAGGAACAGAAGAAACCTGTGCTCTGATTCCAGGATCACTAAGCAATCTTCTGATTATAATTTGACTTCTTATGTAACTTCCTACAGAGAAAAAATATGATGGTCAGAGAAGTGAGTATCTGTTTCACTTGACAATTATTTTTCTCATTGTAAATGAGATTAGCATTCTGGTATTATCCATTAGTCCATTGTACTTTTTGTTATAGAGAATAAACATCTTCCAGTTTGATCTAGTCTAAAAGACAGAAAAAAACAAATTTTAAGTTTGGAAATCTGAAGATCAGACCCTGGCCTGGTACGGTTTTGAAAATATAGTACAATTTTGTGAAACTTCTTAAGGACAGCCAGTGGACCTCACTTGTCACTGCAGTGGCTCTAACATCTTTACATTTGAGCTTAAAACAGGGTGAGATGCTGAGTAATAAGTAATAGACTATTTTCAAGTGGAATCTGAAAAATAAAGGCAATTGATAAAGAAAGAAAATTAATATCCATTATATCATAAAATGCTTATAATTACATCAGTTCATTTAAATCTCAAAACTTTGTGAGTTAAATTAACATTATCTTCAATTTAATGCAGAAAAAGATGGACACTCTGAGATTTCTGATCTGCCTAAGACCACACAGCAACTGAGAGGAGCTAGAATAGATTATAGGACTACTGGATTACTGGTTTTGCATTGCATGTTTTACTATAATAACATCATGTAAGAAGGTGACTAAATGAAACTGTCTAATATGTCTGAGTGGAGAATGGAGAAATGATATCAAAAGACAGAGAACTGCAGAATTGTTTACAAAGCTAGTGTTGGCTAGAGAGGATATTGAAATAATTAGTGAGCAGTTTAGACTATACTAATTAACCACAATAAATACTGAACATGGAAATAAAAATGTCTGCCTATATCAAGAAGTTAAGAAGTATGCAGTGACTAATTTATTTAATGTATATTAATTACAATTTGAGTTGTATTGTTTGTATATTTAGCCAAATCTGTGGGCATATCTATTCTATTAGAAATAATCTTTTGCTTATAAATAATTGAAGACTTACCCATATAAAACAACAAAATGTGACTTATGGATAAATGGACTTGGAGAGTATACAATTATGCACATCAAAAGAAATTCTCTTGACTTATAAAAAGTAAACTTTAGTAGGTGGTTCAGAATATACAAATAAAAAACAGGAAATTTGCATATATTATTGCAGTGAATAGCTAGTCAGGCATGTGTCAATTTTAAAGGAAATGTGTGGCATTTTCAGTGTCAGAGGATCAGATATAAGGGACTGTACACCAGCTGGGTCTGTATTGCCATACAATAATCAAAAACTTGGCAAGAGTGTGTTCCCACCAATCACAGTGTGGTTGCTATTGACTAGAAACACCACTGCGGTAGTTTTAATTAGAGCTATGTCAAGCAATTCAGTGTTAAGAGTGGTGTGAATGAACCAGCATTGCTTATAGTTTGAAAAACTCTCTGGACGTTTACTCCATGTATGGGAGTCTTTTGGCAACATTTTTGTGAGTTGAAAATAATTCATATTAAGTCTGGCGGGCATTAAGTCATGTCCCTTTGTGTTAATGCCACGACTAAATGGAAAAACAGATGTGGCAGTTAAAAACTAAAAGTGATACCCATTTATTTTTGGCCAGAGAATTGCTACATATAACAGAATTTTTTCTTCCTTAAGCCAAAGTGATGGCATAAACAGGATAACTATTATTTTCCTGCTGTTTATGAATAGTTCATGAATCATGATCAACACACAACCACCTGCATATTTCTATTTTTAAACTGTTTTAAAATATGCTTATATTCACTTATTGAAATTTCTCTGAACTCCTGAAAAAAATCTGATATGTGTGTTGCCATGTTTTTTGTTTTTGTTTTTCTGAGTGGAAAGAGGGTGGTCAAGCTAATTTGGCTAGAAAGAAAAGAGCAGTTAAGTAACTAAAATAAGATAGCAGTTTTGAACCAGTCTTGCACTCAGAATGAAACTTAAAAGCATAGAGAGTAAAGAATGGCATTTTCCCAGTCTATCTCACACCCATCGCAAAACCAAACTGGTCATGCCCTTGTTTGACAGTAATTGATCCAATTAACAATCTATACAAACCCGCTTTGAAGAAGACCAAAAATATCTTTTTTTTTTTT
>NW_012150352.1:599282-656984 GCF_000956105.1 Propithecus coquereli | reverse complement strand
TTTGTCCAACAGGCCGTGTCCGGACCTATAGTCCTCTGGCCCCAAGGAGAGCACATCCAGTTTCTCTGACTCTGGGCTTAAGCCAATTTTTGCCCGGGGACGGTCCCTACAATATGTCCTGGTAGGTAAAGGAAAAGAGAAAGACAGTGCCACCTGTTTTGCTTTAGTAGAGGTGGTGATGGTGGTAATGCTAAAGTTCCATAGTTAATTAATAGAGAAAACACTTATTGAGTGCTGGACATTTTACTTGGCATTACGATGCAAAGACAGCCATTATATATTAATAATTAAAGTTCCCAAGGAATTCACAGTCAATCTGGGGAGATGAACACATAAAAAACATTACAAAGCAGTGTGGTTAGGTCAGTAATAAACTCAGTGTAGGGTATTACAGATATGTCAAGGAAATATGTAGCCCAACCTAGAGTGGATTTATGGATGCACATAAATCTCTGGTCTCTTCTCACCCTTATCTGATATAGCGACACCCTCTCTTGGAAGCCATTAAGCATTGAGTGCCTTGTTGAGCCACAAAATCTTCATGCTTGAAAAGGTAAGACACTCAGCAAACATCCTGAATTACAAAGGATATTCTTGGGATGTTTCATATTTAGCTTTGTTTTGGGAACCCTAGTTTAGAGAGTTTCATTATTAGTTATTGTCAAAGATTTATTTTTATTTTTTAGGACATCTGTTTAGAGACCACATTATAATATCACTTTACAAATTCCCTTTACAGATATATGGTTCCATTGCACCTCGTGAAAAATGACTTCAATTATCATTATACTAAAATGCAAAGGGATCTTATGATGACTGAAGGAAAGTGAATGTTGAAGGGCTTTGACCTCTACATGATATTAAGGAAGTTATTGTTAGATGGAGGTGTAGCACTGAGAGTCATTTAAACAGTGGGAGAGCCATGGTTCTTTCTCTGGAGGTCCTCACCTTTTAAATTTCTCTGTTCTGAAGTGGTATACCTCTGAGATGATAGCTTTATTCTTTTTCCTCAATCCTCCTCATTCTGGAAAGGGAGAGACTGATAAGGAAAAAAAAATATTTTTCCTGGCATATGCTACAGGATATAGGGATTGCATTGTA
Organism: Propithecus coquereli; assembly: GCF_000956105.1. Lineage (NCBI taxonomy): Eukaryota > Metazoa > Chordata > Mammalia > Primates > Indriidae > Propithecus > Propithecus coquereli. The sequence goes on along the minus strand of NW_012150352.1, from coordinate 655,883 downwards.
TTTTTAGAAAAAAAATTGGGGTTGGTTAATTAGGCAAATCAATACCATGAGATACTTGGGATTGTTAAACTGGAAACCTGAAAGTTATATAATGTGTCTTGGTAAACAAATTAATGAAGCATTGGAGTGGATGCGTTCATGTAGAAAAACCCTGTCATAAAATATTCTGGAGATATTTTTATTTAAAGTGACATAAAATTCCTAGGGAGATGAGACTTTCATAATAGAAAAATCTGTGAACATGTATAATAGGAATATATTAAAGTTTTCTTGTCATAATACTTCTCAGTCCAATTTTTAAAATCTGTTATCCATGTGTGTGTGTGTGTGTGTGTGTGTGTGTGTGTGTGTGTGTGTGTGTAGAGATGGGGTGGTAGGAGAGAGAGAGAGAGAGTAGAAAAGAGGAGAGAGGCTTGAGAAAGCAGAAATCCATCAGCTCTTAGTGACTGGTTGCCAACCACAGGAGCTCTGAAGTAGAGAAGTCAATTGGAGATACCCACCACCAGAGTTGTTTCATTCCTAGTGGATTGATTTTTGTTGTAAAGTGATAAAAGATGCAACCTTAAGCTTTCAGCATCTGGTATCTGTAGCTCTGCCAGAGGCTATAGAGTGCCCACTTTAACCCAGAGCCCGCGGGAGCATAAGGGCTAAGTATGGTGTACGACCCTGGGGTGGGGGACCTCATTGTTTTTACAAGTTAAGACCTTACAACATACATTAACAACAGATATAATGATTTGTCTTTCAAAACTATTACCTTGTACTTCCTCTACCTTGATGTCAATAATGTTTATGGCATTGCACAAATAAATGGAAAACACGTCTCTGTTTTCAAAAATGTGTAAAGGATTTTAAAAGCTCTTAAAAAATCAGAATCATAAAAGTTCAGGAGATCCTACATTAAATAAAGGCAAGCAAATTTGTTTACTGCAGGAATTTTCTAAACTATTAACATGCATCACCAGACTAGAGATGCCAAGGAATAGAAAGCAGTGCTTTCATATTTAGTTGACTATAGAATCAGTAGCAAAGTTAAGGTGAAAATTGTTTGGTTCTATAGAATCAAGTCTAGCAACTCACCCTCTCTTTCCCTTAAAACAAAAAGCACTTCTTTTCTTTCTTCTGGCAAACAGCTTAAATCAATTTGGCTAAGGAAAGTTTGGATTGTCAGGTGCAAGGATGTTTTAAGACCCTTGTAGTCTTGGTCACTCTTTCTTTCAGAAGCTCCATTCCAAATCTTATCAAAACTTTAAAATGTAACCACATGTCATGTTAAATAAAATGTTTTTGCTGTAAAGTCTTTTTAAAGGATTTTCAAAGGTAGCTTTTCTGACAGTAACAAGATCAAATTAAAAAGCTAAGGTAGCACGATGCAAAATTCAAAAAAAAGAAAGGGCCAATTATAAAGAGAATGGGCCGTGATTGGAAGAAAAAATAAAAAGGTGTCAAGGAAAAATATTGTGGCAGTGGGCATTAAAGTACCATTTAGGGAAAAGGTTTTCCACCATCACCACTGTTGTATAACTCCAGGGGGTAAAATTTACATAGATTGTCATGTAAGTGGTACCTGCTAAAATTGTGCTATATGGCAGCCTGGTCACTACTGACTGCTTGACCCAGGAACAAAGTTGTCCTGGTTGTGAGGCAGGTGTATCTGTGGAAATGCAGCACTTCCACCTGTCAAAACAGGAGACCATTAAGCACTGCAATCAAAGGAACAGAAGAAACCTGTGCTCTGATTCCAGGATCACTAAGCAATCTTCTGATTATAATTTGACTTCTTATGTAACTTCCTACAGAGAAAAAATATGATGGTCAGAGAAGTGAGTATCTGTTTCACTTGACAATTATTTTTCTCATTGTAAATGAGATTAGCATTCTGGTATTATCCATTAGTCCATTGTACTTTTTGTTATAGAGAATAAACATCTTCCAGTTTGATCTAGTCTAAAAGACAGAAAAAAACAAATTTTAAGTTTGGAAATCTGAAGATCAGACCCTGGCCTGGTACGGTTTTGAAAATATAGTACAATTTTGTGAAACTTCTTAAGGACAGCCAGTGGACCTCACTTGTCACTGCAGTGGCTCTAACATCTTTACATTTGAGCTTAAAACAGGGTGAGATGCTGAGTAATAAGTAATAGACTATTTTCAAGTGGAATCTGAAAAATAAAGGCAATTGATAAAGAAAGAAAATTAATATCCATTATATCATAAAATGCTTATAATTACATCAGTTCATTTAAATCTCAAAACTTTGTGAGTTAAATTAACATTATCTTCAATTTAATGCAGAAAAAGATGGACACTCTGAGATTTCTGATCTGCCTAAGACCACACAGCAACTGAGAGGAGCTAGAATAGATTATAGGACTACTGGATTACTGGTTTTGCATTGCATGTTTTACTATAATAACATCATGTAAGAAGGTGACTAAATGAAACTGTCTAATATGTCTGAGTGGAGAATGGAGAAATGATATCAAAAGACAGAGAACTGCAGAATTGTTTACAAAGCTAGTGTTGGCTAGAGAGGATATTGAAATAATTAGTGAGCAGTTTAGACTATACTAATTAACCACAATAAATACTGAACATGGAAATAAAAATGTCTGCCTATATCAAGAAGTTAAGAAGTATGCAGTGACTAATTTATTTAATGTATATTAATTACAATTTGAGTTGTATTGTTTGTATATTTAGCCAAATCTGTGGGCATATCTATTCTATTAGAAATAATCTTTTGCTTATAAATAATTGAAGACTTACCCATATAAAACAACAAAATGTGACTTATGGATAAATGGACTTGGAGAGTATACAATTATGCACATCAAAAGAAATTCTCTGACTTATAAAAAGTAAACTTTAGTAGGTGGTTCAGAATATACAAATAAAAAACAGGAAATTTGCATATATTATTGCAGTGAATAGCTAGTCAGGCATGTGTCAATTTTAAAGGAAATGTGTGGCATTTTCAGTGTCAGAGGATCAGATATAAGGGACTGTACACCAGCTGGGTCTGTATTGCCATACAATAATCAAAAACTTGGCAAGAGTGTGTTCCCACCAATCACAGTGTGGTTGCTATTGACTAGAAACACCACTGCGGTAGTTTTAATTAGAGCTATGTCAAGCAATTCAGTGTTAAGAGTGGTGTGAATGAACCAGCATTGCTTATAGTTTGAAAAACTCTCTGGACGTTTACTCCATGTATGGGAGTCTTTTGGCAACATTTTTGTGAGTTGAAAATAATTCATATTAAGTCTGGCGGGCATTAAGTCATGTCCCTTTGTGTTAATGCCACGACTAAATGGAAAAACAGATGTGGCAGTTAAAAACTAAAAGTGATACCCATTTATTTTTGGCCAGAGAATTGCTACATATAACAGAATTTTTTCTTCCTTAAGCCAAAGTGATGGCATAAACAGGATAACTATTATTTTCCTGCTGTTTATGAATAGTTCATGAATCATGATCAACACACAACCACCTGCATATTTCTATTTTTAAACTGTTTTAAAATATGCTTATATTCACTTATTGAAATTTCTCTGAACTCCTGAAAAAAATCTGATATGTGTGTTGCCATGTTTTTTGTTTTTGTTTTTCTGAGTGGAAAGAGGGTGGTCAAGCTAATTTGGCTAGAAAGAAAAGAGCAGTTAAGTAACTAAAATAAGATAGCAGTTTTGAACCAGTCTTGCACTCAGAATGAAACTTAAAAGCATAGAGAGTAAAGAATGGCATTTTCCCAGTCTATCTCACACCCATCGCAAAACCAAACTGGTCATGCCCTTGTTTGACAGTAATTGATCCAATTAACAATCTATACAAACCCGCTTTGAAGAAGACCAAAAATATCTTTTTTTTTTTTTGAGACAGAGTCTTACTCTGTTGCCCTGGCTAGAGTGAGTGCTGTGGCGTCAGCCTAGCTCACAGCAACCTCAAACTCCTGGGCTCAAGCGATCCTTCTGTCTCAGCCTCCTGAGTAGCTGGGACTACAGGCATGAGTCACCATGCCTGCCTAATTTTTTCTATATATATATTTTTAGTTGTCCACATCATTTCTTTCTATTTTTTAGTAGAGACAGGTTCTCGCTCTTGCTCAGGCTGGTCTCGAACTCCTGACCTTGAGTGATCCACCCTCCTTGGCCTCCCAGAGTGCTAGGATTACAGGCGTGAGCCACCGCACCCGGCCAAGACCAAAAATATCTCGTTAACTAGACTTCAGCCTGCCCTAGTTTTACAAATTTCTACAAGTTAAGTATTTTTAAGTATCTGCCTTTTACAAAGATTTTAAAAGACTTTTCAGGAAGTTAAAGAATAAGACATAATGTCTACTGTCATGGAGCTTACAATTTAGTAAGGGGGATAACACTATGAGTAACTATACTTCAAAACAAAGTGTGTTAAAAATCATATATGAGAAGTAGATTAAATTGCTATATGATACCACGGTAATAAAACAGTGAATAAACACAATCCCTATAAAAATCTCAGCTGCCATCTTTGAATAAACCAGCAAACTGAACTTAAAATGGATATGACTATTTAAGGGCTTAGAAGAAAATTCAAGGGATTAGCCAAAACAGTATCAAAAAGGAAGAAGAAATTTAACAGATTTATACTTTTTTCAGAACTTATTCAATGCTACCTTAATCAAAACGGTATGGTATTGGCACAAGAAGAGACATATACATCAATGAAACACAACTGAAAGTTTAGAAACATGCCATCACATTTGTGGTCAATTGATTTTGACAGGGGTGCCAAGATAATTCAATAGGAAAATAAAAGTTGATGAAAAAATTATGCTGGGACAGCTGTAAAGCCACACACAAAAGAAAGAAGTTGGAATTATACTTTACCTCATACAAGAAATTAATTCAAAATGGATCAAAGAATTAAAGGGAGAAGCTAGAATGATTAAACTCTTAGAAAAAAATATGGGCAGAAATCCCCATGAGCTTGGGTTAGGCAATGTTTGTTTTAGATATGACACCAAAAATAAAAACAACAAAAGAAAAAAATTAGATAAATTGGACACCATCAAAATTAAAAACTTATACTACAAAGGACACCATCAAGATAGTGAAAAGAGATTCCACACAATGGAAGAAAATTTTTGAAAATCAGATCTCTGACAAGGAAGTTATATCTGAAGTATTTAAAGAACTCTTTCAAGTCAATAATCAAAAGACAAATAACTGAAATTTAAAAAGGGCGAAGGATCTGAATAGATATTTCTCCAAAGAATGTATACCAGTGTCCAATGAACCCATGAAAAGATGGTCAATATCATTATCATCAGAGAAATGCAAGTCAAAACCACTAGGAGATATTACCTCACACTCACTATGCTGGCTCCAGTCAAAAAAGACAGATAATAACAAGAGTTGACAAGGATGTGGTGAAGTTGGAACTTTTATATACTACTAGTGGAAATATAAAATGGTACAGACACTTTGAAAAACAGTCTGACAGTTCCTCAAAAGGTTAAACATAGAATTACCACATGACCCAGCAATTCTACCTCAAGGTATCATCTATCCAAAAGAAATGAAAACATATGTCCACGTAAAAACTTGTACATGAATATTCATAGCAGCATTATTCAAAACAGTCAAAAAGCAAACACAACCAAATGTCTATCAATCGATGAAAGGAAAGGATAAATGAAATGTGGTACATCTATACCATGGAATATTATTGGGCAATAAAAAGAGTAATAATGGGACTTCCGGTTTCTGGTTCCACATGTAAGGATTTTGGAAGTTGCCACTCTGTCCTACCAGTTAAAAAGCTGGAAAAACTGAAAAATCAATAATGCTTCTTAGAGCTATAAGAGAATTGAGGTGACAAGGCAAATTGCTGCTCCCAAAATTGGAGAGAGAGACAGATATAGAATTATAACTCATTGTAGCTGGTTGCTAGGGGTTGGGGGAGGGAGGAATGAATAGGTGGAGCACAGAGAATTTTTATGGCAGTGAAAATACTTTGTATGATACTATAGTAGTACATAAAAGTCATTATACATTTGTTCAAACCTATAGAAGGCACAAATCTAAGATTGAACCCTAATGTAAATTATGAACTTTGGGTAATAATGGTGTACCAATGTAGGTTCATCAACTGTAATACTTGCATTACTCTAGGTGGGGATATTCACAATGGGGGAGGCCCTGCATATATGGGGCAGGAGGTTATGGGAAATTTCTGTACCTTACTGTTAATTTTTCTGTGGACCTAAAACTGATCTTAAAAAATTTTTAAAAAATGTATACTGTTAATCTTTCAGTCTTCCCCAAAGGAATCTATGGTTATTTATGTGAGTGATTGTGCATTGGAGAAAATAAAATAATCAGAATTTTCAAGGGTTACTGAACATTGGCTCTGAAGTGACACTAATTCCAGGTAAGAAAAAATGTTACTGTGTTTACCAGTCAGAGTAGGGGCTTATGGAGGCCAAGCGATTAGTAGAGTTCATCTCACAGTGGGCCCAGTGGAGTCATGAACCTATCCTGTGGTTGTTTCTCCACTTAAGAAGCACAAAATTGGAGTAGACATACCAAGAAACTGGCACAATCCTGATATTGTTTTTCTGGCCTGTGAAGTGTGGACTTTCGTAATAGCAAAGGCCAAGTGGAAGCCACTAGGTAGCCTCTAATTACAAATATGGTAAAGGAAAAGCAATAGTGCATTCTAGGAGAGATTGCAGAGACTAGTGCCACCATCAAGTATCTTGAAAGTTGCAGAGGTAGTGATTAATGCCACATCTTCATCCAACTCACCTATTTGGGTTTTGCAGAAAACAGATGGATCTTGGGGAATGGTAGTAGATTATTGTAATGTTAATCATGTGGTAACCCAATTACAGCTGCTATTTCGTACATAATTTCATTGCATCATTGAAGTAACATTCTCTTGTACTTGGTATAGATATTGATCTGTCATGTGTTTTTTTCCTCAAATTCCTTTAGTAAAGATCACCAGAAGCAGTTTGCTTTCATCAGCTGGAAAGACCATTAATACACCTTCACTGTCCTGCCTCAGGATTACATCGACTCTCCAGCCCTAACCTATGTTTTGACTTAGTCTGTGATCTTGATCACTTTCCCTTTCCATAAAACATCACACTGCCCCATTATGTTGATGGTATTATGCTGATTGACACTGGTGAGCTGGAAGTAGAAATTACTCTAGACATATTGGTAAGACATTTGTGTGTTAAAAGTTGGGAAATAAATCCCACAAAATGCAGAGACCTTCCACTTCAGTGCAGTTTCTAGGGGTTAAGTGGTTTGGGGCATGTATAGATAGGGATCTTCAAAGGTTAAGGATAAGTTGTTGCATCTGATCCCTTCTACAACCAAAATAGAGACACCATGCCTAATAAACCCTTTTAAATTATGGAAGGAACATATTCCTCATTTGAGAGTGCTACTCTGGCCCATTTATCCAGTATTCTGTCAAGCTGGTAGTTTTGAGTGAGAGTCAGAAAAGGCTCTGTGACAGGTCCAGGCTGCTGTACAAGCTGTTCTACTGCTTAGGAAGATACAACACATCTGATGGTGCTTAAAGTGTCAGTGGTAGATTCTGTTTGGAGCCTTTGGCAGGCTCCCGTAGGTGAATCATAGAACAAATCTTTAAGATTTTGGAGCAAAGCCCTACCATTCTCTGTGTATGACTATGTATGACTACACTTCTTTTGAGAACCAACTATTGATGTGCTACTGGACCTACTAGAGACTCAATGCTTAACCATGGATAACCAAGTTACCATGTGACCTCAGCTACCCATCATAAATGAGATGTTGTCTGGCCTACCAAACCGTGAAGTTAGGTGTCCATAGCAGCACTCTATCATCAAATGGAAACGATATATATCATATCAGGCACAAACAAGCCCTGAAAGTTCAAGTTGTATGAGGAGATGTTCCAAATACTTATGATCACCACTCCTGCTACATTACCTTCTCTCTCCAAGCCTGAACGTATGGCCTCATGAAGATATTGCTATGACTGGTTGACTGAGGAACAAAAACTTGTATCTTGTGTGCAGATGGTTTACTTGATGTGCAGGCACAACCTGAAAGTGGAAACCTAAAGCACCACAGCCCCTTTCTGGAAAGTCCCTGAAAGATATAGGTAATGAAAAATCCCCCAGTGGACAGAATTTTGAGTATTTCTCCTCATTTTCACCTTTCCTAAAAGGAGAAATTGCTGGAGGTAAGAGTGTATATATAGATCCAGAGTCTGTGACTAGTAGTTTGGTTTGATGGTCAGGGCCTTTAAGAGAACGTAGTTGGAAAACTGGTGACATGGATGCCTGAGGAGGATGTATGGGGGTAGACCTCTCTGTTGGGCAAAGAACATGGGGAAACTTATGTCCCATGTGAATAATCATCAGTAGGTGAACTCAGCAGTGGAAGATTTTAATAATTAATTGAATAGGATGACCCATTCTGTGGAAACCAATCAGCCTCTTTCCCCAGATATGTAAACTATTTAATATATCTCTTCCATCATTTCTGTTTCTCTAGTTGAACCTTGACTGATACAGACATTGGTACCAAAAGCAGTTGTAGAGGGCAGAGTTTGGTAGGCTAAATAATGAATCCTCCTGTCCCCAAGATGTCTGTGTGCTAATTTCTGTATTGATACAGAGAAAACTTATATATATATATCATATCTAATCACACACATATATATAGATATGATTATGTGTGTGTGTGTGTGTGTGTGTGTGTGTGTGTGTGTGTATGACAGAGAGACAGAGAGAGAATTATGTGCACCCCATGCAAGTAAATTTGAAAGCCTAAATGAAATGCATAATTTATTAGGAAAATTCAGGTTATCAAAACTGAAAGCTTAAAAAAGACCAACTCTCACAGACGAAGCAGAGAATTTTATCAAGGATTCAGCTAACAGAAAAGCAGACCCATTTGGATTCAAGATAAATTTAAACCTTTAGAGACCAGATATTTCAAATGCTGGATACATTTTTTCACAGCATAAATAAAAAGGAAAACTTTCCAATCATTTTATGAAGTGAGAACAATGTTGGTACACAAATCTGACAAAGATAGCACAAAAGAAAATTACAGAAAATATTGCTTATGAATATTGAGGATGTTCTGTGGGGTTTTCCTTTCTTTGGTCTTCCAGGCAGCCCCTGCCCCCCAGGGGGCTGTGCGGGTGGGAAGAGCCCCTGGGAGGTGGGTCTCCTGAGGGGCTTGCTTTGCAGCCTGGGCTGCTGCTCTGTTTTGCGGGGTGGGGCTGCTCCTACAGACCCCTCCGTGCCTCTCACCCCGCTCCCGGCCTTGCCAGGTCTTGGCCGTGGGTGGCTCAGCCGCAGGAGGCCCTGGTTGGCCCTCGAGGTTGCGCCTGCTCTGGTCACCCCTTCCTGGCGCCGCCTCCCGGCACAGTCGGCAGGCGGGTCCGGGATGAGGCTGTGAGGAGATGCAGCTGTCAGCAGAAATCCGCTTATTTCAGTTCATCTGTTCACTCGTAATAAAAAGAATTCTCTCAGGAAAAAAATATTAGCTTTTCTTTTTCAATACTTTCTTAGCTATTTATGTACATTTATTTTCCCTATATCAAATTTAATATTAACTAGTCTAGCTCCAGAATAAAAGTCAATAAGTATTTGATTGAAAAAGCATTGGATTTATAGATTAATTTAGAGAATACTAACCTTCGTAAATAAATAAAATATTAACTATTGGATTTCAATATACATTTAATAAACAATATACCATGACCAAGTGGAATTTTACACCATGAATCTAAGGATCTTTTAATACTATATATTGCCATAATAATAAGACTAAGAATAAAAAAATCATATGATTATTTCTATAGACATTGAAAACTCATTGACAAAATTGAATACCTATTTCTAATAAAATCTCACAAAAAATAGAATGGATGATCGCTTCAGCAAATTTTGTATGTACGTGTGTATGATATATATCTCCAAAATTCCAGCATCTTGCTTAAAGTGAAACATAGGAGAAAAGGAGATATATATACACACATACACACATACACATACACAACACTATATGTAACTGTATATAATATACAAAACTATAATATATTTATAGATTTACTATGTTTTATTTGTTTTCTCCTATCTAATTGCATTGGCTAACATATTTTATTATATTGACATATATACATCAATGACATGATTGTATATTTGGAAACTCTTAGAGAATTAATGATAAAACAATAGTATCAAATCCACAAATATTAACTAGTTCGGAGATAACAATGTAAGTTAAAACTTCTTTTACAATAGCAAGAAAATAGGTAGAGAAACAAAATGTTAAGACCGTGAAAAAAACTATAAAATATTTGCAAAAAAAAGCACAAAAATTGACTTGAATAAATGAAAAAAACTGCTTGTTTGTACACAGGACATCTCAAAATGAAGGTTAGTATTCCCTAAATTAATCTATAAATCCAATGCTTTTTCAATCAAATACTTATTGACTTTTATTCTGGAACCAGACTAGTTAATAATTAAATTTGATATAGGGAAAATAAACGTGCATAAATAGCTAAGAAAGCATTTAAAAAGAAAAGCTATTGGAGGAGGAATTAGCTTAATCATTTGTTAAATATACTATAAAGGCTCTATAATTAAAATTGTGGTACTGGTGCATGAATAGACAGACCAATGAAATAGAATGGGACTTTATGTGATACGATATGACTCAGAATATAAATATATGATTAAGAGGATATCTCTCATTCCTGTGAAAAACATGAACTATTAATAAATGATGTTAGGGCATCTGGATAACCATATAAAAAAGATAAAATTAAACCATTCTTCACTGCAAACCAAAGAATGAATTACCAAATAAATCAAATATAGAAATATTAAAAAAAATCATAATCAAGTACTAGAAAAAAACTTAAGTGAATTCCTTTACTAACTAAATATTATATAAGCTTTCTAGCTTCTATTTAACATCCAGATGTGATAAAAGAAAAGAGATCCAGTTTTGAAATAAAAACAGGCTAAAATGGAGAGAACACTTTTATTATCTTTTGGGTAGGAATGACTTTCTTAACCATAAAAAAGAAATTTACCACTTACATAGTAAAAGACATCTTAACAAAGTTATGGAAAAGTGACAAATTGAGAGAAAATATTTACAACATATATAACAATTAATACTAAGAATATATAAAGAATTCATTCAAATCAATAGAAAAAACAATAGAAAAATGGGTAAGGGTTATGAATAGTCCATTCATAGAAGAAGAAAGAAACATCTAAAAACATTCAGTTATACTCATAATCATGGAAATACAAACAAAACAAAACGAGATATGTTAACCCCCCCCAAAATATTGATAATATCCATACTGATGAAGTGTGATGAACTTGGGGTAGTGAGTTAGAGGCTAAAGAAGTGTGTTTATACTCAAGTCTATTTACATCTATATTCTTAATGTTTTAGGATGATAATAAATTACTAAATTTAAAAACCCTGTGTTTTAATAGTGATTTCTTCAAACCATATAGTGTTCTGATAGTGGTTGAATTAGCCATTTTGTTCTCTTGCCAGGACAGAATCATGGCCAGTGACTTATTTTCTACTGTTTGATTCAATCAATTTTGAAATGTCACCACTTGTATCCCTTGTCATATTGCCCAAACAATAAGACTGACCTTTCTGTGACTGGTTAGGTCAGTTAGCTTGAGTACAATGCTAAAAACATTGGATTTGATATTTGAATATGCAAATTTGTTTTCATTCTGTTCACAGAAAATAGACTGTGCTGGTTAAACACTACCATTCTTCGAATATGTATTAACCTAGGCCATATTGCTATCAGGTGCTATTGGTCTCAGAAAAAACTACTTTAAGGCCATAGCTAATTAATAGAATCTATCACTCAATGGATTTAATTTATATTAGAGAGCAGATGTTGGATTCTGAGTCTACAAAGGTGAACAAAAGGTATATGGCTCTTGCCCTCACTGGAATAGAGTGCAAGAAACAAATAATAATGTGGAGAATTATCGTAAAGTGTGATTCATACAATGACATGAAAAACACAGTATAATCTGGTAGTACAGACAGACAAGCAGATCAGGGAAGGCTTTCCAGGGGAAGTTGCATTTAAGCTGTGACATGATGAGTGAGAGTTAGATGAGGAATTGGAGAATGCTCTACCCATCTCACAGAACAACCATTTCCTACCAAAAGTCAATAAAGACAAACTTAGTTCTTTTCTATGTTGCCCAGATAGACAAGCAAATACCATACTATTGGGAAAATTACTATAGTGTGGGTAATTTGGTGGTAATTTATATTGCAAACATTTTTAAATGTCTGCACAATAGTACTACATAATTATTGAAATATGAGGAATTATCAGGAATTGTACTAATATGATAATCTGAGAAAATCCTCCGGAAGGAAGAAGAGAACTTTGAATACTGTCTTCTCACTGAGCATTTGTGCTTGCCTGAGGAGTTTGCGGGCAGTGAGAAAGGGGATTGCCAAAGACAGAAAGACAGAGTTTTTTTGTTGTTCTTTTTTCAGATTTGTTTAATTTCGCTAACCTTCACTTCCAGAATGCTAAAATGTCTACCTGGTTACCAAATATGTCATAACATGGTCTTGCCACTGTGCTTTTGTGCACATGATGCCTATTCTCTGAAATGCCATTTTTCTTTTTCTAATTGAAAAGTCATGTTGTTGTTTTTCAAGACTAAACTCTTGTGTGACGCTTTCACTCAAGGCAATACTGTTTTCCTACAGTACTCTGTGGTGCCTCTGTGCTTATCAGATGTTTATACGTCCGTGTCTTCTGTTAGATCATGAGTTCTGTGACATTAGACCATGTTTTATTTACATTTCAATCCACAGGGCCAATATGGTGTCTGGCAAGTAGTCATCTAGAAAGAAGAAAAGTAATTACAGTTGACCCCTGCAAGTGAGAAATCTACTTATAATTTGACTCCACAAAAACTTAACTTCTGACAGCCTACTGTTGACCTGAAGCCTTACTGATAACATAAATAGTTGATTAACACGTATTTTGTATGTTATATGTATTACATGATACATTCTTACAATAAAGTAAACTAGAGAAAAGGAGATGTTATTCAGAAAATCATAAGCAAGAGAAAATATATTTATTATTTAGTATGTGGAAGTGGATCATCATAAAGATTTTCATCCTTATTGTCTTTGCATTGAGTAGGCCGAAGAGGAACAGGAAGAGGAAGGATTGGTCTTGCTTTCTGGGAGGTGGCAGAGGGGAGAGAAAACCCATATGTAAGTGGACCCATGCTCAAACCTATGTTATTCAAGAGTTAATTGTATATTCAATTTTATATTATTTAACAATTTGCTTAACAACTCATCTTTAGAAGCTATTAGAAGCTCACCATCTTACCACTGCCACTGGCACTTTTGCAATCCCCAAGGCATTCTATCTGAGTCATCTGCCTTGTAGTCTCTATACAAGGAGTCACAATAGCCTTCTTACTTTTAAAATATTGGTGCCTGCTTTATGAGACATGGCTAGCCCAATACTGCAGTCTTCTGCCATGGCTTTGAAACTCTCAAAAATATAATTTAAAAAGTTTCATTAAATACATTCTTTGAATTTGTCTACCTACCTGATTCATCAGTTCACCTCTGAACTCAGGAAATATCCTTGGCAGAAATCTGCACATATCTCTGAAATGTTATTAATCACTCATGTTTTATGACCTATTCTTTCTTTTCTAGGTACCTCACTACCCAAAACTAACAAAAAATAGTTAAGTTGTTGTATCCCACTTTAGCTTGTATTCTTCTGGGAGGAAAATGATATCTATAAGTGATTCAAAGACAGAAGGCAGTTGGGGATTTAACCTTCAAGCACATCTTCAACCGTAGTCCTGGCATCCCAATCAACACCTGTAGTCTACACAAGTGTGCTGCCACTGTAGAAATATTCTTGGTCTTTGAGGTCGAAACTGCAAACTGCATGCTTGAACTGTAAGCAATTGAATAGCTCTCTAGTCTATCAATCTAATAACCATTAATTTCCAACAAATGCTTTTCTAATTAATAATGTATTAGAAATATACTGGAAATGATACAAATATTTAACTATAGAAGATTAATTAAAGTACAATATACCATGTAAGAGAATACTGTTCACTCATTTAAAAATGAATTATGAATCTCTTATTTTCAATTAAAAATATGCATCATACAGCTGATATAAATATTCAATGCTAAGGTATATCATTCTAATATGTTACATTGTACTTTAAATATTTTATAATACAGACTATATTTGTGCATTATAAAAGTAGAATGATCAAAAAAGAATAAAGAAAAAAATCTCATAGGATGGACTTTCAGGTAGAGAGATATATGTATCCATATAAAAGTACTAGTATCAATGTAATCAAACACTTATGTTACTTTATTATATGTCAGGAACTTGAAAAAGTATTTAGGTATATTAATTTCATCCTCATAACACAACTGAAATGGCTTTTGTTACATTTCCTCTTACACAGAAGAGGCAACTGATACATGACAAGACTAACTTGCCCAGAGTTGGGATTTGAAACCAGGAAATCTTGTTTTAGTGCCTGAACTCTTAACTGCAACTCTATACTGTTACAACAGAAATGATGAGGTTATGAAATCACTCAAGGAGCTTAGGCAGTAGGACCAGGACAGAACTTTGGAGAATTATTACTAAAACATAGGCAGGTAATAGGTAACTCACAAAATAATCAAGAACAACAACAACAACAAAAGAACTGCTATAGAAACATGAAGAAAACTATTAATAGTTAAGTGTGAAGACAATGAATCCATGACATAAGAGATTTTTTAAGAAGACAAGAGTCAATCTTGCCTTATGCTGCTGAAAGATCATGAAAGATAGGGATGGAATTGCCCATCAATTATTTTTTGATTTGTAGAATTTTTTGTCTGTTTTTGGATAGAGAGATGAGAAGTCAGTCAGCTCTAATTTGAGGAGCAAATCAGAGAGGAAAAAATGGAAAAAGTAATTATAAATTAATCTTTTGCTAAATTAAAATTAAATAGTAATATAACAATGATAGATGCTAAGGAACAGGTAAAATGATACCTACGAGGAATATGCTCGGGGCCATTTTTTTTTTTTTTTTACAGACACACACACGCACACACACACACACACACACACATACATATACCCCTCTCAAGGCCAATTTTCTTTACTTGCTTCTTAAATTTTCCTTAAAGTAGTTGATGATTATAGACTTCAAGAAAGTGAGAACATCATTGAAATTAACCTACTAATGTATCAGAAAATAGATCTGCCTAAATTAAATAAAAAATTCAACGGGGCAAAACCACAAACACAAGTTAAAGAAAGATATTTTTAAAATAAGAAAAGGCCCAGGGGTAATAAATGAGTACAACCTGAATATGGTAAAAAATGTAATGCTATTGTTAAAAATATGATATGATAACTTCGATATATAAAAATGTGTATGAACATGCAAAAGTCAGAATGTCATAATTATATTACTTTCAGCATTAATCAGATTCTTATAGTATCTATCACACTCTGTAACAAGATTCAGAAATTAAGTTGTGACAGAATAAATCTAAGTTGTGACAGATAAGAAAAATTGGAGTCAATATAGAAATGTTAATAAAATTTAAATTGAAAACTAGAAGAGAGAATGTAAGGTGCTTTTTTTACTAACTTTGATTTCATGAGTTAATGGGACATGTTATTATTATTTATGATAGTAAGTATTATTACTTATTTACTACATCATGGAAGCAAAAATGAGAGTAAAATCAAGGAGCACAGATTCTGTTTACAGTAATATATTAGACATAATGAATTGTGTTCCTAGCTCTCAGTGATTCTCTTTGGAGAAATTCCTGAGAATTATGTTTTTCAACTTGAAACTGTCCTCCTGTGAAATTTGATTGGTCCAGTGGTGGGCTATTATCATAATTAAGATTAATAGAGTTTAGGATAGCTCGACTCTCTGGACATTTTATTAATATATGTAAATTCAGTAACTATCAAAGGGCTATGTTTTTTCATCATGTGATTGTTTTATGGCAAAAAGAGAGAAAGATATTCTACAGAGGGGAGAAATAGAGAATAAAGCCACTTATAGAAATGCAAAAATTAAAGCAATTTGAGAGATGGGACATCCTGGTGGTCTAGATTCAAGCAAGGTTCATCCCACTTTTATATTCCTGTCCTTGGCTGACATGAGACACTCCTTTGTCCTTAGATAATAAATTTCTTTTTTTTATCTTTTGATAGTTCAGATAATTGTCATTCCTTTTAATCAAGGGAATTATTACTAATCCAGCAAAAAAGAATCTTTTAATTGTGAAAGTTCTGTAATGTACTACTAATGTGAGGATGCAATCATCTTTGTGTGTTCTGCCTCGCAGTGACCCTCTCTCCACTTAGAGTTTTCCACTGTCCCCTTCTCCATCTTACCTTGCACACTTGGAGTATTGCAGGAGCTTCAGAATAATCATAATACTACTAATCACTCCCCATGCTAACACATCCAGCTGGCAATGGCCAGTTTAATCTTTAGCTGTGATTCACGCAGTATCATTTTCCTACTGCAATAAGCCTCCAAATCCTGCACAAGAGTCCTCTCATTCCCTTTCCTTTGCACCAGTAAAACTGGGCTATTTGGTATTTTCATCATATGCTTATACTTTGTCTAATTTTGTGCTTTTGTTTATGCTCTTTTCTGCACTAAAAGCCCTCTTCCTTAATTCTTTATGCCAAATTTGAGCAAATTATTTACATTCCATTTTCAATGCCTCCTCCTCCATGGCTCTTTACTTGATCACTTCATAGAAAATTAATGAAAACTTTGTTGCAATTCTCCATAGAAATTTTTTTTCTGTTTGCATGAGTAATGCATGTTATTGTAGAAAATTTGGAATTGACATTTAAGAGTTTTTAGCTGAATTAGAGGAGATTTCCTACCCTTGGGATGAGGCAATGGTCTCTGTACATCATCTGGATGCAGACAGGCCTTCTAACTGATCTAAAAAGTCCAGAGACCATTTTAACTGTCACAGACTATTTAGAGACATTCCAAAACTTAAAGCAACATTACATGTTTCTCATAGTCCCAGATACCCAGTGCAACTGGAATTTTACCCATTGGAACATAAACTACATGAGAGTGGAACATAACTTTCTTTACTCTATCTGTAGTGTCTAGAACAATTCCTGACACATACAAAGATTTAACAGATATATTAATTCATATTATATATAGATATAGATGTATAGATAGAAAGGCAGAGAAAGAGAGATGAGAGAAGGAGGAAGGGGAAAGGAGAGAGGGAATGATTATATATACATGCCATATATACAAACACATATATTATATATATGTATATATGATATATACACATTATTCCATTATATAATATTCTATATAATGTATTATAAATAATATATAATATATTATAGTACAATATTATATAATAGTGTAAGTTACATAAAGTATAATGTTTGGTTGTTGATTTGAGATTTGTCTTCTTTTTAAAAAATATAGATGTTTACAGCTATAAATTTCCCTCTAAGCACTGATTTAGCTGCATCCTATGTTTTGGTATGTTGTAATTTTGTTTTCATTCATCTCAAAGTATTTTCTAATTTCCCCTGTTATTTCTTTTTTTACCTATTGGTTAGTTAGGAATGTTGTGCTTAATATTCATGCATTTGTAAATTTCCCAAATTTCCTTCTGTTGTTGATTTCTAATTTAATTCTATTATGGTCAGAAAACATACTTTATATTATTTCAGTCTTTTTAAATTATTAAGGCTTGCTTTATGAACTAGTATATGGTCTATCCTGGAAAATGTTTCATGGGTCCTTAAGAAAAATGTATATATCCTTCCTTCTGAGTGTAGTGATTTATAGATGTCTATTAGGACTAGTTAATGTTAACAGTTGCTTACGTATTTTATTTCCTTGTGGATTTTCTGCTTAGTTTTATATCTCATATTGAAAGTGGAGTGTTGAAGTCTCCAATATTATTATTAAATTGTATTTTTCTCCCCTTAAATTCTGACCATTTTTGCTCCATGTATTTTGAGGACTCTATTGTTAGGTACATATATGTTTATAGTTGTTATATTTTCATGATGTATAGATAGTTTTAAAATTTGAAAATGTCCTCCTTTGTCTTGATTAACATTTGTCTTAAAGTATATTTTATTTTATGTTAGAATGGCCACTTCTCCCTTTTAGTTACAGTTTCAGTGCTATTTTTTTCTATCTTTTTACTTTCAATCTATTTGTGTATTTGAATCTAAGCATGTCTCTTTTAGACAAGCTATAGTTGGATCATGAGTTTTTGTTAATCCATTCTACCAATTTCTGTCTTTTTATTGGAATGCTTTATCCATTTACATTAAATGTTGTTGCCAATAGGGTAGGACTTCTGCCATTTTGCTATTTGTTTTCTCTATGTCTTATGTTTTTTTCTTTCACCACTACCTTCCTTTATGTTAAATAGATACTTCCTACTGTATCATTTTAATTTTCTTATTGTTCTTTTACTATATATTTGTGACTATATATTACACAATTAGTTTCTTAATTCAGACCAATCTAGTTAGGATTAATACTAACTTAATTTAAGGAGTATATAAAAACTGTGCTCCAATATAGCTTCATTTTCTTCACCTTTCTTTGTGAGACTATTGCCATACACATAAGATATTTATACATTATAAGCACATCAACATAGTTTTATAATTATGCTTTGTGCAGTAGTCTTTTAAGTCAGTTAAGAGAAGAAGAGTTACAAGAAAAAATGCATTTATAATGTCTTTATATTTACCTCCATAGTTATCATTACTGATGCTCTTTGTTTATTCAAGTTACTTCTTAGTGTTTCTTCATTTCAGTTTGGGTGTCTTCCTTTTACTTTCTTGTGGGGCACATCAGTTAATGATAAATTGTCTCCATTTTTCTTTATCTAGACTGTCTTAATTTCTCCAATTTGGAAGGATAGTTTTGCTGGATGTAGAATTCTTGGTTGACAATTCTTTTCTTTCAGCACTTTCAACATCATTCCATTGCTTTCTGACCTTACCTGGTTTCTGATGAGAAATTAGCTGTTAATCTTACTGAGGATCTCTTTTATGTGATAAATTATTTTTCTCCTGATGCTTTAAAGTTTTTTCTTTGTCTTTGCCTTTTGATAATTCAACAATGTTGATGAAGTCTCTAGTTAACCTATTGGTCAGCTAATAATCAGTGATTTTTATAAATTCTTTGAAAAACTTAGTCTTCTGCTCTTTGCTAAATAATTCCATATGTGTGTGTTAGAGAATACCCTCAATACTCAAATCATTCACAGCATTAGTCTCCACTTCTCACTTACACAGAAACTCAAATTTAGCCAGAGATAAGAAATTGAAGACCTCTTACATCTTTTCTGGGAAGTGCACAGCCTTGTTCATGTGTGTAGCCTTATAGATACCCAGAAATATTATATATATAATTTATTCTAAATTGCTGAAGAAAGCAACCTAGAAAATGAGATAACCCCTAAATCAAAGAAATCACCTACAGAGAGGTAGTCTATCAGCCTGGGCCATACTGAGAGATTTAATTATAATTGTAACGATGTGATAAATGTGATTTAAGGTAAATAGGCAGTTATACTTGATCACTCTTACCTTACCTAATGCCATCTCTAGGACCTAAGCTCTCTGAGAAGAAAAGGAACAAAGCACTCAGAATATGTAACAAATTTTAACAATTTCCTATTTGGGGGAATTTAGGTTATCTTCAATAATTCAACAATACAGATAATGCTGAAATATATTTTTCCTGTTCACATATATTGCTGAATTTCCCCATTATTTTTCAAAAGTATAATTTTAGATATGGAATCATTTAATCAAAGTATACTCACATGTTTTAAAGCTTTTTATAGATACTACAAGAAACTCTAAAGAATAGTTATACCAATAGCTGTGTATGAAATTGTGTTTTCTGGAATTCTTTGTCATATTGGGAGTCATTATTATTGTCATTATTGTTCATCTTTACAAATACAATAGGTGAAGCATAGTATCACATGTTAAACTCATTTCTCTTATTACTAGGGTGGTTACACATCTTTTCAAATAATTTATTAAATTATTTTCTTTTTCCCCAAACATTCTTGTCTTACATGTTCATCTTGTCCTAGATGTGGTGTTCATTCTTTCACTTTTATTATATCTTTGTATACAAAGGAAAGTAAGATATTATCTGCCACATATATTTTATATATTTTTCCCAGTTTGCAAGTTGTCTTCTAACCTTATGCAGGATTATTTTTATTTAAAATTAATGCATGATGCCAGAATATATTCTTATAGAAACTCCTTCTGAGGACTGAAATTTTCTCGATGTCAGAACATGAAAACTTTCCCCTACTTATTAGAATAGAAAGTATTATATTGTAACTATTGTTTCTAGGTAAAGTTTGCAAAGAGCACTGTTCCTTATGTTAACTTAGTTGCATGTTTGCACTGAGGGAACATGAGTAAAATATGCAAATTCCATTCTGTTGTTTAGATTTATTTAGAGAGAGGATTTGTTTAGAGAGAGAATTTGTTTATTTTCTAATAGGATTGCATAGATAGAAACTTTGCATAAAATAATGGAATTAATCCCTGTGAAAGCTCTGAGTGGATTATCAGTCACAACCTCTGCCATCCCACTCTGTGAAATGTCTAAGAAAAGGATTAAGAAAACCTCTCCAGTTGCATGAGAAGCAGCTTAG
This sequence comes from Propithecus coquereli, assembly GCF_000956105.1. Classification (NCBI taxonomy): domain Eukaryota; kingdom Metazoa; phylum Chordata; class Mammalia; order Primates; family Indriidae; genus Propithecus; species Propithecus coquereli. The sequence continues at coordinate 635,052 of NW_012150352.1, read as the reverse complement.
TTATAGGCTGCTGCCTGCACCACATGTGCCCACATACACTCATATAACACAGACCCACATGCGTTCAACATCTCCCTTGAATTGTCAGTCACTCCAAATATGAGTAAGAAGTAGGGAGCTAGAAAATTAAAATTTTAGGCATCCAAGCAAACAGCAAAGACAATGTAGGAACATCTAAGGATTTGGGATTTAAATTGAATAGAGATTGATAGAGTACATTAAAAGTTGATATACTTATATACTTATGTACTTACAGTTGATGTCTCATAGTTATAAAATATCTAATTCATTTAATTATATGAAAATGCCATTAAATACAAGACTAATTGATTGTGAACTTTAATTACATCTGCAAAATGCCTATGCAGCAACACCTAAATTAACGTTAGATTGAATAACTGGGGACTGTAGCCTAGTCAAGATGACACATAAAAAAGACCATCATGGTATTCTCATTCATTTTTTTATGTATGCATAGTTTTTTTTTCATTTATATTAACCACTCATCAGATGTTTTGATTTTTTAAAATTTGACAAATAATTTTTGGCTCTTTGCTAGTTTCTTCTAATTTTATTACATTTTGATCAGAAGTCATCTATAATTTATTGAGTTATTTTGTTATAGTCATTTTTTGTAATTGAACATGATTTTTGAAAAAAAGTATACTCTATTTTAGGTATAAAATTCTTTCTGTGCATCAATTAGATGCAGATATTTAATTAACATGTTCAAATAAAAATATTATACTTTTTACCTATTGTATTGTTCATTTTGGAGAGAAAAGTGTTGATGCCTTCCACTGTGAAATATGAAATGCCAGTTTCTCCTTTAAGGTATCAATTTTTGCTTAACTTAATTTGAAATTATGTTAGTAGATATTGTGGTAAGCAGGGCTCTAAGATGGCCCCCAAGGTACTCCCTCCTTGGTGTACCTGCTGTGTATAATCTCCTTCCCTGGGTGTGGACATAAGATATCACTCCTGTGCTTAGTATATCAGTCAGTTGAATTTGAGTTATTCAAAAAGGAGACCTAATCAAAGGAGTCCTGACCTAATCAAAGTAGTCTTTCAAAATGGTGGTATTAGAGAGATGCACTCTTTGTGATCTCAAAGAAGTAAACTTTCATGTTGTGAAAGTCTGTGAGTGGAAGCCCTTGAGAAGCTGAGAGTTATCTCCACAGGGAACTAAATTTTACCAACCTGAATCAACTTGGCAAAGGATCCAGAATATCAGCTTGGTGGCCAAGCTGTGGCTGATACCTTGATTGTAGCTTTGTGAGAATTGAGCAAAAGATCCAGCTAACAGCATAAACTCACACATAGAAACTGTGAAATAGTGAATATGTGTTGAGTTAAGCTGCTAAATTTGTGATTTGTTACAAGCCAATAGAAAACTAATACAAGTGTTGGGAGAGAGTGGCCAAGATGGTGGACTAGAAGCAGCCTACACATACCACTCTCAGAGAGAGGATCAAAAGTGGTATTTGTATACACAAGGAGTGCAATGTGCACTACCCGAAGGATGGACATATTTGAAACACGGACTTCTGTGGGGGGGGATACCAAGGGCAACACACATAACCTAAACATATGTACACCCATAATTTGCTGAAATAAAAAAAAAAAAAGTGGTAAGTAGATAATCACCTTCAGATTGATTATCTAAGAGTGAGTATTGGGAATCAACAAAGAGGTGACAGAGCACACCTAAAGCGAAGGAGAGGGAAGTTGGACCACCCACTCAGCAGAGTCAGAGTTACCTGGGAAAGGTGCCAGCATGTAGGGAAGAGGCAGAGGAGAGAACCCTGGGGCTCCACACTTCCCACATGAACTTTGCAGTCCACTCTGTGGGAGGTTCCCTCCACTACAGCAGGCCCCTGGACTGACACAGGGAACTGTCTGGAGACTGTGCAGAGTGGCATTGCTCTAGAGAGAATGTACAGCGGGGTCCGCCTGTCTTCCAAACCCTGGGCACTACAGCTGGTGCCATTCTGAGGTCCCAGTCTCAGAGTACTATGTTTACCCAGGGGTCAGCTCCATTGCTGCTGCCTCCCTATCACCATTGCCAGGACAAGGAGGAAGTGGGGAGGCTGGGCACTCTTACATGTCTTGTGAGCAGGTGCCGCACACCCTGCCACCACTGGGGGACCCAGGCAGAGCAACTGACCATGAACCTGGCACATGCTGCTACTTCCTAGATAGTGCCAGCCAGCCGCCACTGCCACAGGATATGGACAGAGCACATGCCACGGCCCCCTGTGTGCACCGTAGACGTCTGGGTAGCACATCTCCAGCTGCCACAGCCTGGGTAGCATTGATGTAGATGGATCTGGGGGAGATGACTGCCACATGCAGCCATATACCATCATGTGCCGCTGGCCCACCTTGATCCCTCTTTATGATGATCCACTTTTACTTAATGAATAGTACATATATTTTGTCTTTCTTATGATTTGTTTAATAACATTTTCTTTTTTCTAGTTTACTTTCTTGTAAAAATATGGTATATATACAATATATATAATGTATACATTATGTATTAATTGATTCTTGTAAAAATATGGTATATATACAATATATATAATGTATACATTATGTATTAATTGACTGTTATGTTATTAGTAAGGCTTCTGGTCAATAGTAGGCCATTAGTAGTTAAGTTTTAGAGGAGCCAAAAGTTACATGCAGATTTCTGACTGCATGAGAGGTCAGTACTCCTAACTTCTGCATTGTTCAGGGGTCAACTGTATTTTCCGCTCTTTTTTTTTTTTTTTTTTTGTAACATTTGTTCTTCTTGCTTTTTATTTTAATTCAATTTTCTTTGCTTCATTTTGTTAATTTTTTAGCTATATCCATTTTTGTGATTAAGAATAACTGAGACTTCTAAAATTTTGTTTTTAATTTCTTTATCTCTAGTTGCTTCTTTTTCTTGAATTTAATATCTACTTGAAACCTCATTAGGAGACCTGCTACACTTAATTTAACTTCTTTTTTGTTTGTTCTTCTCTCTCAACAATATTAGTTATTTGGTTTATTGAGTTTGTGGCTAGTTTCTTTTCCTGGGACCCAAAAATCTGGTGACATTTTCTCTCTCTGCTCATCTGAGTGTTTGAGAGCCACGGTTCACAAGATTATAGTTGTCAGTTCTGATTAAAGGACATTGTCGACAGTGATAGCAGGCAGAGGGTAAGAGCAGGATGTGCTGTCAGGGAGAGTCTGCCAAGCTCAAGTGATCTCTGTTCTCTTTTGATAGTCTGAATATTAGCAGATAAAGACTATATTCTCTATTCTTCTCAAGAGAACATATATAAATAAAATTGAAAGTGTAGCTTGAAAAGACAGGTAGAAATGTCTTAAATATTAAAGATGTGGATCCTGTGGATTGATTAAAACAAATTGACAACTCCTAATATCCTACTTATCTAAACATAACAGGTAATATTTGCAAAGCTTTTGGGGGGCCAGTTTATTGTTATTACCCCAAGTTATTCTTACTGAAGTCAAATTTGCTTCCCCTCAAATAATACATCTTGTAGGGGAATTTATGTAGCAAACAAAAGGTACCCCCGTTATAATACATGACTATATTATTATTATTGACATAATGAATAGGCTATTCTTACAATGTTGGCAAAAATGCTAATTTTAGGAGTTTTGTGTGTAGTGAAAATTGTTTGACTTCTGCTATAAAATTATTTGACTTCTGTCCCTTGTGTTCATATGTCAATTGTACAATTTTATGATATAACTTTAAGGTTAAGAATATACTTTATTGTTATTATGGTTTACAAAACTAACTGGTACACATAGACAATGAAATCATAAACTTGATTATAACTAACCACGTTCATATGATGGAACTAACTTTTAACTAATATGCATCCATTTAGCTAATATAATGCTGTGTGTGCCATGGTCTGAAATTCATGTATTGAAATCCTAACCTCCAATATAATGGTGTTAGGAGGTGAGACCTTTTAGGAGTTCGTTAGGTTATGAAGGCAAAACCCTCATAAATGGAATTAATGCCCTTATGAAAGAAGCCTGAAGGAGCTCATTTGCCCCTTTTGATGCAAAGACAAAGTGAAAAATGCCTGTCTATCCACCAGAAAGCGGGACCTCACCAGACACTGGATGTGCCAGGACCTTAATCTTGGACTTCTTAGTCTCCAGAATTGTTAAAAATAAATTTCTGTTGTTTGTAATCTATCCAGTTTCTGATTTCTTACAGTAGCCCAAGTGGACTGAGACAACATGATATACCTATTACTTTTGTTATTATGAAGAATCTATGGAAAAATTTAATAGCCACAGTGGCTATTATATGGGGCAGCATAGTTCTAGAAGGAGTCAGCAGATGATAACCAATGTAACAGCTAACCATATAATACATTAGTTGGTAAAAATTAAAGATTCTTATGAACAAAATAATATAGGTGAGGGGACAAAGAGTTATGAGTAGGGAAGTATGCTATTTTAGTTAAGGTGACAGGATAGAGCTCTCTGAAAAGGTGACATTTAAGCAGAAACCTGAAATAATAAAGAATGTGCCTAACACAGAACACAGCATGGAGTAAGTGCCAAACAAATATTAGTGCTTATTATTAGCTAAGAAGGATCTTGTTATTCACTGTATACTTGACTATATCATAATAGACTTATTTTAGAAGAAAATTTTCCTGTATTTTTAAACAAATGAAACATACTGTTACTTTAAAATATTAAATTCTAGTCATGATTGCATAAAAAGGAATAGTCCCCTTGCAGTATCAACAGGGAGAAAATAGCTAACCAGGTACTAAAATAATAACTCAGTAGAGAACAGAGAACAATTTACTGGTCTCCCAATTTCTCTTTAAATGAAAAACAGTGAAGTTCAACCTTAAGCAAAATTTTCCTGCCAAGTTGTCAGATGTGTTGCTCAGCAACACAATAAGACTGAGCTCCCATGATAAGGTCTTACATAATCTCAAATGGTACATTGGATAATGATACTATTTGGGTAAGTAGAGAACTTGGTTTAACTAACACAGTAAGCATTTTTGAATTCATTCTTAATTAAAAGTTGAACACTAATTTTCTTATAGTGAAACTTTTATATTTATGCCATGTCTCTACTTATGCTTTATGATTTAAAGTACAATTTACCTCCTGCTAGGAAAATTCACTGTGATATTTCTGTTGGGAATGTGGCATTCTATTTCACATGAACCCTTCTCTTTATGATTGTGTCAGACCCTAGAATATGATGGTATCAGTTAATGACTTTTAACTGGGGTGACCAGCAGACCTTTCCACATCTGATTCAAGTCTTTGACTAGCTGCAGGTATGTTAGTTCTGCATCTCACCCAATGATCATTTTTTGTCACCTTTCAAACTTTTTAGAATGGTGTAAATATGTACTGTTTGTTTAGACCTGAAAATGAAATTGTTGAAAAAGGTAAATAAGCCCCCTCTCTGAAGGAATTGAGGGAAGAGCTGCAAGGTCATCATATTTTACATTGTATCTACTTAACCAAATTCTGTCTGTACTTTAATCTCCAATTTAAGTCCTAACTACTCCATATGGCCTTTCCAAGGACCCCAGACAACAAAGCTTTAAGCACGTGTGGCTTTTATGCCCCTATTGTCCTCTTAATCATATAGTGATTGGCACCATTGCTCAATTATTTCATGTACATGCGTCTTGGGTGCCTTGAGGGTAGGAAACACATTTTATCCTACCTTTACTTTCCCTGCATCATTTACTGTCATGCTGTGCCCAGAGTATGTAACCAAATAACCAGAATAATATATACTAACTTTAGTTGGAGCTTTCTAGGTTTCAGAATATTTTCAGATATGTCATCTACATGAAAACTGGGGATTACACATGTTGAGTGAGTGCAATTTAATTATATGTACAAAGGCTTTGATGACTACAAATATCTAATTTGATCCTCATGGAGGGAAAATTTTACTTTTAACATAATGTAAATGAATCTGAACTTTCAGATTAGGCTATTTTGAAGAAAGTTGTAAGCAGTTAGGGGTCCACACTCTAATTCTTTTTCTCCTTGTAGTAATCTAAAATTTCTTATTTAATGAATGATTGGCTAAATGAAGAAAGAAGTGATGGAAGGAACGAAGGAAGAAATGATTGATTGAGCATCTCTCATTTTTGTCACCAGCTTTCATTTATCACCCAATCCCATCTATCCTTCTACAAATGCCAGATACAATGTTCTCCACTCTTTTTCTGCTGTTTCCCAAGCTCAGTCCTAATTGTTGCTTTACATTTGTGTCAGCCATTTGATGTTCACCACGTAGTATGTTACTTTCTTCGTTTCTAACTTATCCTCCTTTCAATGCATTCTATTCTTAAAGTAAGAATCATTACCCTCAAATTCTATTTGATCATTCATATTTATATGCTGGAAATAACAATGGGCTTCCATTGCCCAATATATCTGATACAGATACTTAAGCTTCTTATCCACCTTCTTACTTTATTTTCTTAAGCCATATCACCTACTATAGTATCCAATAAAGCAAATCTACTCTCTCTCTTGCTTTCTCATTATTCTTGCTTCTTTGTCTTTTTTGTCACCTTCTTTCAATTACTACCTTATTAAACTTCATAGGAAATAATGCTAACTGCTACTTTGGGGACTTACCAAGAATTTGTCTCCATAGATGTGGAAATGTCTTTTACGTATGTCCTTGTGTAAATAACCTGGTTTTAATAGTTTGTTCTCTTTCCCCTGTAAATTGTTATGTAAGGGCTGGGTGCCGTAGCTCACACCTGGAATCTTAGCACTCTGGGAGCTGAGGCAGGAGGATCGCTTGAGCTCAGGAGTTCGAGACCAGCCTGAGCAAGAGTGAGACCCTGTTTCTACTAAAAATAGAAAAACTTAGCTGGGCATGGTGGCGAGCACCTGTAGTCCTAGCTACTTAGAGGGCTGAAGAAGGAGGATCACTTGAGCCCAGGAATTTGAGGTTGCTGTGAGCTAGGCTGATGCCACAGCACTCTAGCTCAGGCAACAAACCAAGACTGTCTCCAAACAGTAAATAAATAAATAAAAAGATTTAAAAAAAAGTAAAATAAATTGTTATGTAAGGACAAAGGTTATAACCTTATATTTCTTTTATGTCTCCCTTACCTGCCTGTATGAAGTTACCATCAAAATATGTTGTTAAAAAGTGTTTTCTGACCTTGAATGCTAGCTCTTCATGGGCCTATTTTGGCCTTCAAACAATTGCCTAAGATTTCTTTCAAGGCGTATCAAAAGACGAAAAATAATGTTCTCTATTTCAAAAGTATTATTAAGTTAGCAGGAATAGTATAACAAAGTAAGATATAACCAGGGGAAATCGCATATATCTGTATGTTATTAATATGTCTAATAAAATGAGAATCTTTTGTACTGCCTCAAGCTTTCTTTCTCTTTTTGTAGAAATGATACATAGGTATATGTAACTTCAGAATAAAAGCTGATGTTTGCCCTGAAAAGGGCAAAGTTTATACATAATAATTAATGGGGACCAGTCATCTCCTTCGATCATAGCTATAAAATATCTACTGGTTCACTAGAATATCTCTAAGCAAAGCAGCAGAAAAAGATAGATATTTCAGAGTTCACATAAGCCATTAGGAAAAGAAAAAACAAGATTTAAAGATCTTTGCTGGAAGAAATAATCAGAAGCAAGAAAAGCAAAAAAATTAGATGCCTTTAGGATGGATTATAATAACAATGATTGAATAAAACTTAGAGAACACAGGCAAAATTGCTGAAAGGGAGAGAAGCATTTAGTGAGAGGCTTTCATCAACTAGAGTGGATTAGAAAATAGCCCTCATATGTATGCGGGTCAGTATGGTTGATATGTGAAGTTTCCCTAATGGTCATACAAATATGACCCTCTCTCCCTGTCTCCTCTCAGAGGGGAGAAGACCAAGGCACTTAGTTAAGCCACTTACCTGGCAGCTTTAATACCCTCTTTATTTTTTCCTTGAATTCCTTAATTTTGTAGAAAGCTTCTCTGATACTTTTTGTTCTCCAATATTTGCAGATAAAATTAAGTCTCCTGGCTACCATGGCCCCTTTGCTGTCCTGGTTTTACCCATTATACTGCATAAACACTAGAGGCTGCCATATGAGAAGCTTAGTTTACTATATATCCACATTCAAAAATATTTCCTTGTGTTTTCATCTATGTCTTCCTCCTCTCTATCTCAATGGAAGAATATTCGTTCTATTTTTATCTTAAAGATAATCATTTTAACTCAGGTATGGACCCATCCCTTCCACCCAACCTAAGTTTTGTCATTCATCATCTATCTCTTTTCTTCTCTACTCTCTTTTTTTTCCTACTGATGACTTTTACATCACACCCTTTCCAATTTAAACAGCAGCAAAACAATAAACGAACAAACAAAACTAAGAAAACCCAAATACTTTCTTTCTTCTTTATTCCATATATCACTCTAAACTCTTATAGCCAAGTTCAGCCAAGTTAGTTAATATCTATAATGCTCCCTGAGTATTTACTATTGCCAAGCCCTGCTCTAAATATTCTATATGTCTGTCCACTTAATTCTCTTAAGTAGATACTTACAGTATTACTATTTACAGACTAGGAAACTGAGGCACAGTGCTTTTATATAAATTGCTCAAAGTCACAGAGCCAGTTAAAGGCAGAGATGAGATCCAAACCTAGGCAATGTCCCTTCGATGCCCGCACTTCAAACTCCCTACACTGTTTTCTGTGTTTGGTAGGGAAGTTTACACTCAATGTCTCAACTTCCTCACTTGACACTTCAGCCCTCTATAATCTCTGGTGAAATTCCTCTTGCCAACTTCAACTTGAAACTAAAGGAAACTTTTTAACATTATCTTATTTGACCAATGTTTAGCATTTGACACATTACTTTCTCTGAGTTTTTCTTCGTTGCTTCCCAATATCGTTTATTTCCTCCTCTTCGGATATGAATGTGTCTCCTTTTACTTTACATCCTCTCTCTGGAGAATTTCATTCATTTCCATTACTTTTCCCAACTACAAATATGTTATTGATTGTCAACTCGATCTCTAGCATAGATTTTTTTCTCCTTAGTTCATATGTCTGACTATCTACTGGGTATCTCTACTTGGTTCTCCACAGGCACTGTGAATTTTATATGTTCCCAGTGAAACTCAACATCTTTCCCCAGTGTGATAATCCACCTAGTTTCTCAAGCCAGAAAGTTGAGTCATTCTAGTTTTCTCCCTTTCTTTATACTTCTTACAACCAATTAATCAGAAAGACATATGGATTACATCTTATCATTTCTTAAATGTTACCTTTTCTTTTTTGTTTTTCTGTCAAGAGCAAAATCCATTCACATTACCATGACGTATTAGGGTCCTATTGGATCATACCCTGCTTGTACTGTTACTGGGAACTCTTCCTGGCAATCCATTTTCTATTTATATCAAATATAAATGGTCCCTGACTTACAATGGTTCGACTTACATTTTCTGATATGCCTTCAGTAGAAGTCATACTTCCATATCTACTTCCCAATTCTGTTTTTTCCTTTCAGTGTGGTATTCAATAAATTAATGAGATATTCAATACTTTATTATAAAATAGGGTTGTGTTGGATGATTTTGCCCAACTGTAAGCTAACGTAAGTGTTCTCAGCACATTTAAGGTAGGCTGGGCTAAGTTATGTTATTTGGCATGTTAGGTGTATTAAATGCATTTTCAATGTACATTATTTTCAACTTACAATGGGTTTATCAGGATGTGATCCTGTTGTAAGTCAAGGAGTATCTGTAATTCATAGCTTTCTAACCACCCTTTGGAATTATTCTCTATCATGTCTTTGTATGTGGTATTCTCTTTGCCTAAAATATTTAGCAGTAAACCAAATGTTCTTTTATTCAATATTTCTATTATGGAGCTTGTATCAAATGTTTCTATAATCTACTACCATTCTTCCTCAAACTTCTTCATATGAACTCAAACATTTAATTAAAGATAATAGTAAGGTCACATTAATCTAGGTAAGCATTCTTTTTTCCTACCTGTAAAAATTATTTTGAACTATTTTTGAATTTGTGTATTTCTTTTTCTTTTTTTTTTTTTTTACCACTGGTAAGAAGATTTAAATCTAAGAATCTAAATAGTCAAAATACCTTTGTAGGTATTTTTATTTTTTATCTATTTATTTTATTAGAGAAAGGTAAAAAAGAAAAACTTTTTTGAAAAAGCATAATTTTTCTGAAAGTCTGAAATGTGTAGATAGTGTGCTAACTTGGATTTTCCTAGTTTGTCCAGTCAATTTATTATCAAAAGTGATAGCCCTCTCATGGCTGGATGGACCATTTGACACAGATCATGCTCCTGGAGTCAGACATGCACACAGTGGACAATCAGGTTAGATAATGGATGACACATAATGCAAGTGTCCCTCCCATAGTTCCCATCAGGTCCCTTTGATCCACCTACGCCATCCTGTACAGTCAAAGAACTGAACATCAGGGCAATATAATCTCAATCTCTTGCTCCAGAAGCACCAGTCCTGGGCAGCAAGCCCTAAAAATTACATTTCTCGAATGTATCTAAGAACATTGGAACATTGGCACACAAAATTGATTTTTTTCTTCCAAGATGATGTTTTAACACTATGGTGAGAAAAGAGAGGCAAAAAATAAGTATAAAAATGTTATTATTGTTCACAGAAGAATAAGAATTTTTTTTAAATGTTCAGTTTGTGCACAAAAGTATAAAAGAAACCATAACATAGAGGTCGATTTTTTTTCCCCTTTTAGGTAGCCAGTAAAGTGTTCCATTTAGCTGGATGGAATGACAGGGAACTAAATTTGGGACAGTATTCTGGTAATTGCCAATGGGATTCTATTAATTCTTTTCTTCTCTTCTGAATTTTACTCCTAAATTTAAGTTCAGTTTAGTTACCTGCCCCTCCTATCAAGTTAGACACTTGAGTTTGGTATTTTGGAGAATTCCATAATGATGCAGAAATATATAGCACATTTAACCAGGTTAAATTTTCAGGAAATAGATTTTCAACAGATATTCTGTCCTGTCTTTTTAAGATTAAAAAGTACCCCTTTCTGTCCTATGCTGTAACTCTTCTCCTCGCTCTGGAAATTTGTCTAATTCTAAAAGTGATCTCTGGCTTTGTTTTCCATTCTTTGTTTTGACTACCTCTTCAACAATGTCATTTATTATAACTCCTTGGAGGAACTTGAGGCTTCTTAGGAAGAGATATAGTAGAAGGAGAAACAATGGTATAATGTTCAACTGCTATGGAAAGGCTAACATCACTTTACAGTCATTGCCATAATCTTCATTTTGAAGGCTCAAAATGTTCTTTACTAGAGGAATAATATTTTTTACCATATGCTTAATTCAAAAAACAATTCTGAATGTTCTTCCTTCCAAATATTAGACTCTGGTTCTAAATTTACCTAGTTATTATTCTTGGGAGCTCACATTTCCTTCTACCATCTCTCTAACATTGATAGGACCTTGCATTACAACCATTTTCCCTCTTTTACATTGAAAATGAGGTACTTTGACACTATGGAAAGTGTCAATGGTAATATATTTTCTCTAGCATTATTTCCAAGCAAGACCTCTGTATCTTTGGTTTATGGCTACTGAAAATTTCAAATCCCCTCACCTTTTCTTTACCATCAAAATATTTTTGTCACGACCCAAAGGCAAAATGACTCACTTCTCTTATTATGGGGCCAAATCTGTACACAGCTGAAAGCAATGGCAAGTGAGAATCCCTTCACCTATTTATTTGGCACTAAAAATGAAGAGCCTGAATTTCTGAAACCTCCAGGCCACTAAGAAATTTTTCAATGGGTTAAGCAAGTCCTTATCAGAGATATTGACCTGTCACTTCCTCCGTGTTTTCACGGAGGATAGTTTTCAATGTTCAGTCAATTCTCAATTATTCTTTAGTTCCTTTACCATAAAATGAAGGGCTTCTATTAGATTATCTCCAAATGCTTTTGAGTTTGGAATTCTAACTTTATGATTCCTGAGTATATTATTCTTTAAAAATATATTTTTTTCAATTTCTTACTGACAGTCAATTAACTCACTTCATTTAGCACTTGGATAAATGCAAGCTATTCTCAAGATAATATAATTACTTCCTTGAATTGTCAAGGAAGGAGAAAGAGATCAAGTCTGTTTATACCTTGGTCCTTCACTCTCATGTCAAAGGTAATACAATGCATTTGGGAAGAAGATAATGGATGCGGTTAAGGCAGGCCAGGACAATGTACTGAGACAGTAAAATCTTAAAAGTGTGGCTAAAAATTTTCAGATAATTAGAGTTCCAAGCTTGATGCATTTAAACACCATTGAAAAATACACTCACAAACACCTGATAGCCTAATATAAATATTTTATCATTTTATTTTATTCTCACCCATTGGATCTTTTTATTAACAGAACTAGTTAAGAATTACTACAGATATAATCATCTAAAAATGAGTGGTATTTCTAATATTTACAAATCCATTGGTGAATAAGATGCTCTGAGCTGCAGAAGCATCTTTTGAATATGTATGTGTATGATTTTATTCTTAAATAAATTTGAATATTACATAACATTATTTATGGGACTCCCCCAAAACTCTTTTTCTTCTGTTCAGTGAAAGCCTGAGAGTTGCAATAATTAGATATTTATGTAAGTTATATTCATTTATTCATACACACACTCAAAATATACTTATTGAGTGCTTATTAAGTACAAAAGTCCTAAAGGTATTTTATTTCCTGTGAAATAACAAAATATTGAAGGCTACCACAACCTATTCAGTTATGCAATGTCACTTACTTATGAGATCTTCCAAGAGCAGGTTTTCAAATAGGAAATAGAGAAATCCTAAAGGCAGGGGAGGGTTAAAGGACACAATGAGAGGAGATCATGAGTGGCAGAACACAAAATCTAACTACATCACAATCTTTAAGTATAATTTTGCTGAGAAGAGAATGAACATGGTCTGTTAATAAAAAGTGAGAATTGTATTGTGGATACTAGTTATTTTATAAGTAGGGCGATACTAATGGCAAAAGATGTCACATTGGGGGATAAGATTAAGTGAGGCATAAGCAAGTCTTTAATGAAACAGACTTTTATTGCAGTCTAACTGAAATTCCAGCAATATACGATGACAGATATTTAATAAGAAGCCATACACTGCCATCGACCCATAGCTCCTCACACTCACACTGACTTTGATTTCCAAAAGGCAGAGTTTTTCTTTTTGTTTTGCGGCTGCAGTCGTTGTTTTGTTCTGGTATAATTCAGAATAAACATGTGATACTAAGATTTAAGTAGCAATCAATAACACAAGTCAGAGTAGTATATCATTATATGTCTTGGTTTCTATTTCTTACTATCTTTACTCTGAATATTTCTAGAATGGATGGACAAGATCGGTGCCTGTTTGGTGCCTGAAAGTTATTTTCAAAATCTAATGTATATTTTAAGGTACCTACAGAGCTGTTTGACTGTATGTTGGGCTGTTCAGGGCCTTAATAGGAGAACATTTTGGACATAAACAAAGGCAACTCAAATGAGGAAAAACAGAGGCTGTCTATTCAGAGTTTACTATAGCATGGGAGTCAGACACCATCATTTGAATTTGATATAAACTGAAAGTCAGGCCAGGGAGTGGGGAAGCTTTATAGTGGAAAAAATAGGAAGGCTTCATGCCCTGTTTGGAGGCTGTTAACATGGGGGTGACAGGCTAACTAGAAGTGAGGCACTCTTGTGATTAGTAAGAGTATATTTAGCTTTCTCTGGTTGGTTCTGAGCTGGCAGTGGAAATAAAAAGTAAGAGCACTAGCAGTTATTGCCTAAGTCCTGACTCTTTGGGACCGGCCACTGCAGAGCTTATAGGTCAGAATTCTATTGTCAGGTAAGCTGGCCATTGGACTTTTGCGTAGTCAGTTTCTCAGCATTGAATAGGATAGATCAATAAATATATATTTCAATATGTACCATGTATTATCTGAATTTCCATGTTATCAATTTTCTGAAAGAGGAAGAAAAAGAGTGAAATGTCAGTTCAATAAATAATTCTGAAAAGGAATTATACAACATTTATTTTGACAGCAACAATGTTGAATGCATCATAGGGAGACAATTTTAAATTTTTATGCGGGAAACAGAGGCAAAAGATCAGGAGTTCAGGATTTCAAAAACATACTTCAACATTGACACCAAGAGAAATCTTTGATTTTTGGGCTGGAGACGGAGAACATTTCAAAGATCTAAATCAATAAATGTCAATAGAATAAAGAAACGTGAGGCATGAGGCTGTATATCCCTCTGAGCATGCTGCTAATTACACACACTGGGTGTCCATCTGGGCTTCTGAAATGTGCTTTACAAGATCAAGCAGGAATATAGTGCCAATATTGTCAAAGGTTCCCTGCTAGACTTGTCCTGGTCTCCTTATGCCGGCATACGCAGAAATCTGAAAAGAAAAATAGTTTTTGTTGTAGTTTTGTTTTTGTAAGTGAAATCTACTCCCGCCCCTGTACACCACCCAACATATACCTCAGTGCCCCCCACTAACAGAGAAAACAGAGGTGGAATTGTCCCCGTGGCTCCTGAGTACTGGTCTACCTGCTTTGAGATCTTCTAGGCACAGTGATTATTTCTCAGTTTGCTTCTGGAGAGCCAGGATGGCCTCAAATGTTCCTTACCCAACACTAGCCATTGTTTCTAATTATTGCAACATGGGAAGCCATGAATAAACTATTCTACAAGCAAATGTTTCACAAAATGATAAGCTAAAAAAAGAGTTGCTTGATACAGGTATAAAAATACAGTGTTGCTGTTGGGAAGGTGCTGGTTTTTTCTTTTGGAAATCTTTTCATTTTTAATACACTGGCAGTTCTTCGAAATTCACACACTAGGAAGGAGAGGGTGAATAAATAATGCAATATAGTAAAAAATCCAAAAGTCTTTTGTGGTTAGCTTTGGAATGGGTTATGTAATTTTCAGAGCTTAGCTAACTTTCTGGTGTTTTGTGTATCCTGATATACAAATTAGTTTAAATTTCCTGGTTATGTACCAAGGACAATAGAGAGAGAAGAAGCTGAAGATGTCTGGTGGTTAACAGAGATAATCCTAAAGGAGATAAATATGTATACAAACCTCTTATATCTTTCTTCTGTTACTCTCCACAATAAATGTTCTCTCTGTTGTATTCAAATTGTCCTTCAAACATGTCTTATTTCTCCTAACCTTACCACATGCCTTTGCTATGCTTTTCCTCTTTCCAGGTTCAACTCAAAACCCATCTCTTCTGTGAAATACTTTCTTACAACCACAGCTTTTCTCTCACCTCAGTTGAAAACATATCTTTTAAAAAGGACATAACTCTATTCTCCTAATGTGTTTTTTAAATTATTTAGCTACAGGAATAGTTTCCACATGAAGGATTTTATTCTCAGTTCTCCAAAAACGGTTACTCCAAAAACATATTACTCCAAAAATGTTTTTTTAAATTTGTTGATTGATATTCTCTTTTTGGAAGAACAATATTTGCTAGCATTTAAATATTTGCCACTAAAATCAGTTTAGATATAAATAGAGGAAGCCTCAAACCTTTGTTAAATGCCAAGTTGTAGAAAGTGTTTTGCTGGGCTCCAAGCAAATGAAATTTCACATAAATCCTAGAAACTTTATCTGGTTCTCTTTTTAAAACATGAAGCTCTTTGAACATTTCTTAAAAAATTTTTTTTTAATTTTTGACATGGAGCTTATTATTCTGTTTTCCCATTCAAATAGTATTAATTTTAAGAACCAGATGAACCTAAGTACAAATCTTGACTTTATCCCTTGCTGGTGTAACAATACGTCTGTATAATTTATTTTCTTCTTCAGTAAAAGAGAATAAATAAGTCTGTCTCATAGGGTTAATATGAATACAAAATATCTACTGGTGGGACTGAGGGTTAAATAAAATTATAAAATGGTGCTCAAAAATGTCTGCTGTTGTTATTATTACTGGTATTTGTACAGAGCCTTTTTTAAAAATCTCCAAATTACCTTGCTAATACCTGCTTATTGAATCCCCTTACTGAAAAGTTATGCAGACTAAAGAATGAAAATACTAAATCCTTAGTCCCCATCCTAAGGATGAGGGCCACTCTTGGAGGTAACATGGATCTGAAACAGTACATGTTAGGTAACGTGTATGTGAAACACAGTCCTACTCATAGGATTCCTCCAGTTAACTCTTCCAAACACTTCCTTTAATCTCTCAAATGTTCTCTGAAGCTTTAAAAATCTTGTCACTAGAAAGATCCCTTTTCCAAACTATTTCAATCCCACTCTTCAAACAATGTCAGAATAAAAGAAGATCTCTTTAAGGATAGGATCCAGATTTTACATCTTTGTATTTCTTATCACAAAGAGAAGAACATGATAGGCATACATTTCCTTTAGAAAGAACTTCTAGATTGCTTAATACAGTGTTTTCCCACCTCTTCTTTGTACTTTTAAGACAACTGTTAATGTAGAAAATATTAAAATTGCTAAAATCAGGCGGCAGCGGAGGCGGCGGCGGCGGGGCCCGGGAGGGGGCTGGCGTCGGGGGCCGGCGCGTAGCCGGGACTATGGAGGGGCAGAGCGGCGCTGCAAGATCGTGGTGGTGGGAGACGCAGAGTGCGGCAAGACGGCGCTGCTGCAGGTGTTCGCCAAGGACGCCTACCCCGGGAGTTATGTCCCCACCGTGTTTGAGAACTACATCGCGAGCTTTGAGATGGACAAGCGCCGCATTGAGCTCAACATGTGGGACACTTCAGGTTCCTCTTACTATGATAATGTCCGGCCTCTGGCCTACCCTGATTCTGACGCTGTGCTCATCTGCTTCGACATTAGCCGACCAGAAACACTGGACAATGTCCTCAAGAAGTGGCAAGGGGAGACTCAGGAGTTTTGCCCCAATGCCAAGGTTGTGCTGGTTGGCTGTAAACTGGACATGCGGACTGACCTGGTCACACTGAGGGAGCTGTCCAAGCAGAGGCTTATCCCTGTGACACATGAGCAGGGCTCCATGCTGGCCAAGCAGGTGGGGGCCGTGTCCTACGTTGAGTGCTCCTCCCGGTCCTCTGAGCGCAGTGTCAGGGACGTTTTCCACGTGGCCACGGTGGCTTCCCTTGGCCGTGGTCATAGGCAGCTGCGCTGTACTGACTCACGTCAGGGACTGCAGCGCTCTACTCAGCTGTCGGGACGGCCAGACCGGGGAAATGAGGGCGAGATACATAAGGATCGAGCCAAGAGCTGCAACCTCATGTGAGGGGCCAGGGTCGGGGAGAATGTGCAGAGGGGTGATGAGGGGCACAGTTGTGCTCCTGCCTGCACCCTGGGCTTCCTGATCCTGGCTGGGAGGTCAGAGCAAGTAATTCTCCTTGGCAAGGGTGCTGGAGCGTAGAAGGGTGTCACCACCCCCCACATCCTCATCCCCCTCGTCTGCAATGGAAGTTGAGGGAACTAACAGGGCAGGCATGTAGGGCATGAACTGGGATGGGGCAGGTGGGGGTTAGGGAAGCTGACATCAAACAGTGACCTTGGTTAAGTCTCCTATATGAAGGGTACCTTCCCTCCTCACCCCCAGTCCCCATATGCTGGTCCTGGATT
The DNA here is from genome assembly GCF_000956105.1 of Propithecus coquereli. Taxonomy (NCBI): domain Eukaryota; kingdom Metazoa; phylum Chordata; class Mammalia; order Primates; family Indriidae; genus Propithecus; species Propithecus coquereli. The sequence goes on along the minus strand of NW_012150352.1, from coordinate 617,379 downwards.
CCTTCTCTAAGGAATGTGTCCATTCTATGATCTTCTCTCTTCCTTTCCTCTCACTACTACAGCTGTTCTTACACATCCTAACCTCCATGCAACATGCACTAAATTAAAAAGGAGAAGCCTGTCACCCCATCAACCCACCCACCCTAGCTTCTCCCCTTCCGCAGGAGTCCCCAATAAAGCCCATGTCCATGGAAAAAAAATTGCTAAAATCATCAATGAGCCTAATATAATTGTGCTTTATTTAATTATTAATATCATCCCCACCCCAGACCCTTTACACCCACAGGAGCAAACACCCTGGAGAACCAGTGGACAGACTGTTTTTTGAAGATGTAAAAATCTGTTACTGAAAGCTCGGCACTTGTCCTTGAAGTCACATCAGAGGAATGAGAAGTGGTTCAAGGATAAGCAAAGAGAAATTTATTAATTTGCCATCAAATGAGGAAGATGGAGACTACTGTCTGAAAAATGCCATCATCCTACTAATAAGCAGAAATACAGAGCTTTTAAACGGGTGCCATTTAGCTTCAGGCAATTGCTGTTGAACTATAGTTGAGTTCCCTCTCCATCCCATCTTGCTGAAGACAATTCTGCGACTTCCACCCAGGACCTCTCTCCGCAGGATCTGGGCTGAGCCATCTCCTGTAGCACAAAGAACAAAAGACATTACCTTGCCCCTCCCAACCACTGGCCTGAGACAGTGCTGCAGATTTTAGTTCTCGAAAAGGAGTGGAGGATGTTTTAAAGAGACAGAAAATATTTTTGCCATTTTTGTTTTGAGGCAAAGAGGAAAATGGAGGGTAGTATTAAGCCAAACATGCCTATTCATTCTTGCCAAACTTACCAATATAAATCACTTTATCTTTTTAGGAGCAGAGTGGGTAAAAGAGAAAACAGAATCTGTGTTGCTCATGGAGAAAATATCTCTTCATGTAGGCCAAGAGTGAGGAAAAGGTCCCTTCTAATAGTCTTTTGATATCTTTCTGTAACATTTTACTTTTTTAGCATGCATTGATTTTACTTTTACAATAAAGGCAGTTGAATATCATCTAAAATCTATTCTTACTTTAGATATAGTAATATCTCAATGTTATATGTTATAACCTTGAATAACAATTAGAAGTGTCTGGAAATGGAAAAGTCATTTACATTTCCTTTTAATTCATTTTTTTTTTATTTAACTGCTATAAGCCAGCAACTACTTCAGTAATTGAAGACACAGGGCTCACTGGTTGCTCTAAGCAGACTAGATTGTAGGGGGAGAATGAAAGCAGAGAAGTAACAATTGCGTTTCCCATCATCGGAGCTAATATATTATAGAACTAGAGGTCTAATGATCCATAAATAGAAGATTTGGGAAGAAAAGGATATCTGACCTGAAAATTATTTGCAATCTAAGGCCTAGATGAAAGGGAAGCTCAAATGGAACATGTAGTCTGAGTTGGGAGGCAGAGGGTGGTAGGATACAGGCTAAGAACTCTGAAGAAATAGAGGCAGTGTGCTCTGTGCAGCAGTTATTCCTCCTAGGAGTGTAGTTGCAGAATCATATTGATAGAAAAATATACTTCTATGGTAATTAAACATGTTTAGAAAGCTGATTTATATTAAAAATATAAACATTCAGTTAATTTTTTTAAACAAAAACTATATACACAGCATTAATGAATTCAGTTTAATTAAAGGTAGAAATGGAGGAGCCTTGCGGATCCTCAGTGCTCATTGAATATCTGCCATTGGCCAGAGACTATACTAAATACTCTCAGACACAAAATGAACAGGCAGAACCCCTGTCCTCAGGAGCACATAATATCTTGAGAGAAACAATATAGTTAAATGAATAACCATAATACAATGATGTTTTTAATAACTGCATTTAAATTGTATTGTAAGTACTTGTTTACATATTGGTGTTTCCTAAAAAACTAAGACCTCTTTGAGAAAGAGTCTGTGTTATCTTTCTCTTTATACTCCCAGAGCATGACAAATGTTTGGCAGGTCGGAAGTGGTCAGTGTTTATTGAATTATTGTCCCATAATTAGCAGAGACCCGAACAAGGAGCATAATTCAGAAAAAAGTAAGACTATGTGGGACAGAATAAAAGAGTAAAGGCTTAAATTAGTTGAGGGAATTTGATCTAGCTCTTGGAAAAATGATGAGTTTTTTGACAGGTAGAAATTTATGTGAAAATGAAATGCAATCACAACATTTGTGAGTATTGGACCTGACCTCTTTCAGTTCCAGAGTTCACTATTAATAATGCTGAAATGACAGCAAGGGAGATGGCAAACATAATGAAAAGGACAGAAAATTTCAGTGACAAACCTGCTCTCAGCCTTCCTACAGAGAATATGAACAAAATATGTATAAGCAGATTCATAGTATGACAGTACAATATGAGGTTATACATTTTAAAAGTTTGTGCAACTTCCAGATAAAAAGTAAATCAAACAGTGATATTTTGTATAAATAAAAATAGTGTTCTTCTAATTTCAAATAAAAGTAATTTCAAATAAAAGTTAAAAAGATAAGGTACAAATAATGACTGTGTAAGCATTGCAGTCATAAATGTCTGATCTAGAAAATATCCCCTTGTGCGTTAAATTTGTGATTTGGAGTACTAGAAAAAGTAAAGTGTGCATACTACCAAGGGAATATCTGATGATAGCAATAAGAAATAACAAGTGGGAGGTAGTTTCTTATGGAAGAGTGAAGATTATGAGTCCCAGATGTTTACCGTATCATTTTCATGGGCCAAGAATAAGGGATCTTTGTGCCTGACTTAGAAAATAACCCTTCCTCCCCCTCTGTTCTTGAGAAAGAAATAAAGGAAATTAGATGAAGAGAAAAAAATTTGGTATTTGGTCTATTTATTTATTTAGATTTTAAGATAAATCTGGCCTACAGTAGAAAAAAATATCCAAATATCTAAGGAAATCCTATCATCTTGAGTCAATCAATGTCCATTGGGTCAATTTATTCAAAATATTCTGGTTTCTGCTTTTTTACCTTCTAGAATTCCAGTAATTTTTTTATATCTCTTTTATATCAGCTGCCCAATTCTATGAATGTATCATTGAGTGTCACTTTTAAAACCTTAAACCATAATTCAGATTCTGGCTGCCAACTTCTCTTTCCCTACATCTGTCCCTTCTTCCCTCTGGCTATACCTACTCCTTTACCTCATAACTGTTAGTCACCCAATTATCTTCTTGTTTACTTTTTCTTCATGTCTTGACTTCTGTTCCATTCCTATTCATCTAAGCTAGACCAGGTCACAGGAGGCTCCTCTGGGTTTGAATACTGGCAAAAATGACAACTCATTTTTGGTTCAAGATTGCATTCACTTCAATTTAATACCAAGTAGACCAAAAACAACAGACTATTCACCAGATAAGAATATAAGATGACTGAATGGCCACAGCTTCCTGGAACATCACTGGGTCCTCTTGAGTTGCATATGAAGTAAAGAAGTTTCTTAGAATTAAAGGACTCTCATCAGGGAAAAAACAATCCAAAAGCTCTTCTGCCTTTTATCCTGTTATGCCAGAGGTGGAGCCATTTTGGCATCCAAGGGTCTACTTAATACAAATATGTTTGCTATTGATGCTTTACCTTACTTTGTTTTCCTATTTGTTACTATCCTATCAGGCCGGCCATTGGAAAAGTTGCAACCCATCAACCGTCACAGATAAAATATATTATATCTTTCATTCTTTTGCAAATTGTAAATGTCTTCTACTACTTGTCTTTTGTGCAAGCCCATTTCATTAAACATATATAGTGGTACAACCACTAGTATATGTTTTCTAAAATCAATTGGACTACAGTGCCATTTGTCAATTTTTTAATAGATCCTAGTCCTCTCCTTGCATTCTCAACAATGGCTCTTCCAAACTTTAACAGCCCATTAAAGCTCCCCATCCTACTCTCATCCCTCTCTTTCTTAGCAAATGACTATTTCCTGGTCCCTCAAGAAAATCAGTACTATCAGGTATCCATTCAAATTCCTAGCCATACACTTAATAAAGGATCTATATCAAAGGGAAATATGTCCCCTTTCTTGTTTGCTAAAAATTATGCTCTGAGTTTCAACTTGTTTGCTTTATGTTCTTTCTCAATCCACTATTTCCTTGTCTATATGTTTACGCTCTTTCTCCAGTAGTTTCTTCCTTACAGTCAATAATACATTCAAGCCCTTTTCTTATTAGCACTCTATCTTTCTCTCTCATAGTCAAACTTAAAAGAATAATTTCTATGACTTATCTCTACTTCTGAAATGCCCATTTACTCATTAAATCCATTCATTTGGGCTTTTGTATCATGGCTATATGGAAGCTCTTCTGGCAAGAGTTAGTCCTCCTTTTATTTGACCTCTCTGCAGCATTTAGCATCAGTAAACACCTTCTTTTGCTGGAAATTCTCTATTCATTGTGATTTCCCATTCCTACTTTTTAAAATGTGTCTCAATCTCTAATGCCATTCCTTTTAGTTTTCTTGTTATTTTTCTTCTCTCTATTAAATAAATTGTGGTATTTCCTATGGTTTCCTCTTCGGTCCTCTGAGTTCCAGGAGTTTGGGCAGTCCCTGGGAGAGTGCCATGAGAGGCCAGAGTGCCACCTTTCTCCCATCCAGACACCTCTTCCCCTGCACTTCCACTATCCACTGCAATGGAGAAAGTTTGAGCTCGGCTGACTGGGAGCTGTGGCCCCTCCCCCACCCATTACAACTGCCAGCATAGTTTGAGCAGAGAAGTTCTCAAATGGCTGTTTCTCTCCAGTGGGTGTGAGTCCGAGGCTGAGGTCCCCACAGAGAGTGAGGCCCCACTCTGCTTCCCTTGAGGTCCGCCATGACCCAAATATTAGGTCTTATTAGGCCCCACCTCCAATATTAGGGATCAAATTTCAACAAACATCCAAACCACAGCAAGGTTGTTTACATTATTTTGAGATTACACACACTGCATCAACAAAAAATCTTGCACATATGTATTTGTATATTATGGGAGGTAAATTCTTAAAAATATGCCCACTCTGTCTAAAGTTAATTGCATATATAATTGTGTTTGGTGTTGTCAAACTTCCCTTTAGAAGGTTTTTACCAGTTTGCTTTCTCACCAGAAATGTATGAGTGCCTGTTTCCTTGGGTCTAAATGACAAATATGTTGCCATTACGTACATTTTAATTCCACCAAACTTACATATGTGAGATGTGGTGAGATGTGGCATTTCATTGTTGTTTCATTTGTACTTTTTAATTTTAAGTGAACTTGAACATATTTAATATGTTCAAGGGCCATTTTCATATTTTTTAATAATTATCTGTTCATGCTTTCCTCCCTTTTTCTATCAAGTTTTTGGTCTTTTTCTTCTCAATTTTTATAAATTCTTTATATACTAAAAATATTTGCAATTTTTCTATAATATATGTTGCAAGAATTTTCTCTGAGTTTTTCAGTTGTCTTTTGACTTTCTTATGATGTTTTTTGGCATGCAATTTTGAAAATTTTTTATAGTTAAGTTTATCAGTCTTTTCCTTTATTGTCCTGGGTCTTGTATTACAGTTAGAGACGTTTGTCCTAAACTACCATAAAGAATAACTCATCTATGTTTTCTCCTAGTACTATATGACTATATTTTACATGTACATCTCTGATCCATTAGGAGTTTATTCTTATGTGTGGTGTGAGCTGTGGAGGATCTAATTTTATCCTTTCCAAATGGGTGCTCAGTTGTCTCAGCACCATTTATTTAAAAGTCTCTTTTGTCCCAGTGATTTGAGAGAAAACCATTTTATTTTGTATAAAAGAGAATTAAGGGTATCTTGGTTAAATATAAGGTTGAATCATTCAGAAGAAAAATATAAACATTATAATAATTATTATTATTTATTATATATCTACTATGTACCAGGTACTGTTTAGTGCATTTATATAGTTTAGTGCATTTATATACTGTTTAGTGGATTTATATACATTATTGATTTAATCTTTACAACAGCCATAATTGTTAGTCCATTTTACTGATGAATACAATGAGACACAGAATGATTATATAATTTTCCCATGTCATGAAGTAAATATGTGGTGAAGACAGAATTTGGAGTATGTTAATTTAGATTCACATCTACTTGCCACCACTATGATATATTTCTTGGAAGCACAGTAGAAGTATAGCATAAATTGATGCTTATTAAATCTTAATATGCAAATAAATTCCCTAAGATCATGTAAAAATGCAGATTCTGATTCAATACATCTGTTGCAGAATCTGAAATTCTGTATTTCTAATCAACTCACAGATTATTCTTATGTTGGTCTACAGTATTAATGACAAGCTACATTGTCCAAGTAGATTAAGGAAGCTAATGAAATGACAAAAAAGAGGTTAATTAACTCCCAAAATGTTTAAAGATAAAATAAGATTAAGAATCTGGATATTATATGTAAATTAATTCTAAAATCTACACACACCAAATTCAAGAATTGTGTCTTAAACATTTAGTAAGATGTTTTTGCCACTGGAGGCAGGATTAGAGGAGTGAAAAGGAGTGAGATTTCATTATTATGTATAAATAGATAAATAGACATTTTGTTGGCTTTAAGGGTAAGTTTTTACTTTTAATTTTATGTTTTTCAAATAATTTGGTGCTGTTATTTCTTAGAAGCTTGCAGTCACAATGGAGATAAACATGTGCACAACACTAGGCATCTGGAGGGTGAGACGGTATGCTAGGAAAGGGGATGTCAGGGTCTAAGATCTTAAAAATAGCATGTGGCCAATTTCAAAGTACAGCAATGCATTGATATGGCATGGAGAACAAATTCCTAAAATTGCAAAACTCAAGAAATTTCGAGACCTAGGAGCTGTCAAGTCTTCAGCATAAATGTTAAGTCACCAATAATTAACACAGTAGAATAAAGACAAAGAATTGCGAGCCATGTGCCAGAGGCTCAGAAAAAGGTGGAGGAATGTCATTTTTTAAATAGGTAGAAGTGGAGGACAACAGACACTATAATAAAAAAGAAAACATATCATGTTTATGATTTGTTATTCTTTTATGCATTTCAAAAGTAAAAATATTAAACAATGTCAAATATAAAATACAAAAGCTTAAGAAGTGACAACATTTTATAACATTAACCCATTGTTTTTAAGACATATCTGCCTAGTCTTTCTTTAAAATTTCACTTTTCATGGTATCTCAATGGTGGTAAATTCCATTAAGCTAAATATTTTAGAAATCAAGGGACAAGTACCTAATCTTACCTTTCAAGTATTGGTTGTCTTGCATAAAACACTAATAGAGAAATACTATTTCTCCTTGCCAAAGTATTTTTCATACAAATATTTATAAATATCTTTTATTATTTATGCTAATTATAAAACCACCAAAATCACCAATTTACTATAATAATTGCATCTATTTGACAGGCATCTATATCTAATACCTAATAAGTTTTGTAATTATGCACTTAAGTTTTTTGTTTTCACCACAATCATATGATCATTGAAACCAGTATCTATGACTCTATAGAATCTGCACAACCGTAAGAGACAGAAGTCTCTGTTTAGTTACAGGCAGCCACTCTAAATCATCTACGATGATTGAGGGACAATAGTATAGAAAAGTGAAATCATTTTTGTTAACCCTGTTAGCTGAGTCGTTAGTAGGTAGCCAACAGATGCGTTTGAATTTCATTTCCTTAATTATTCCATTTGCAGACACTTGCTACTGAATAAATGCTAATGATCAGGGAAGCAGCTAAAAGGCCAGAAGCAAAAGGGAAGAAACAGAGAGGCAATGGGAGTGGCTAGCCCCCAAACTAGATAATCAGTTTTAGAATAATCACAGGTTGCTATGGTCCCATTGCTGTAAGAAAATAATGACCATTACATCCTCATACTAGGAAGAAATGGATGTCTTGTTTTTCAAATATGTAAATATGCTTAAGGAAATGTCCAATCCAAATATTTTGTTTCCATTTTTAGGCTGTAATTGAGCACATGTTCTAATTCTAAATATTTTTTATTTTTCTCTAAGACTGTATACACTGTCTTTTTTTCTGAGCATTTCTCCACTTTTCTTTCCTTTTATTAAATTGATTATGATGGGCACATCCAATTTGTTCCAGTCCTGCCAAACCTGTTTACTGCTGAGAAAAAGTTGAACTATTTAAATGTGCCTTCCCTGATTATTAAGCTTAAGGAAAAAGATGTCACTATAGCTTTTTTTGTCCCCTGGCCAAATTTCCTGAGTATAACATGCTGGTGTTTATGTTGAAGGTCCTATTAATCCTTTTTTAGTGCCTACAATATGATAACATGTAATAAAAGCCCCCTACTGCATACAAAATTTCATTATGGGAATTAATAACCATAATTTTATTATCAATAAACTAGTTTCTAGCTAGCAAGATGAACTTTGTTATGCAAGATGGCTATTCATTGTAAGGTATTGAGAGATATGTGATCTCAATGTAATCTTTGTTAACCAAAAATTTAATAACTACATTATACTTATATTTAGGGAACACTCCTATCCCTTGGTACACATATATCACTTTCCTGCTTTCTCAAGTTTCATTCTTGTAACTAAATGTAATTCTGATTCCATTTTTTTGATGTTTGGCTACTGACAACTTTTAAGTCTCACCCTTCCCTCTTCTCCTGCTCCACATCTTGCAAAGCCCGAGGGCTTCCTCCTTGGGTGTTGACAGGCAATTCGAACAACACACAGGAACCCTCACTTTAGCCCCGCCTCCTAACTATTCATGCATAAAAACCCTATGCCAGTCTTCTTTCCCTGTTCTCTGAAGACATTTTTGGGATAGCTTAGGAGGCATGACCTGATCTACCCAGAAAACCTTATTGGGTGAGTAATAAATCTTTGCAGGCTTTCATGGTATGAGTATAACATCATCAGCCTTGATATTTGAACCAAATTTGCGTGTAGAGATCCATCCTGTTTCTTTGGAGTGTTCACAAAAACAAGGAAATAAACCCTGGTGGCCATAGATTCTTCATGCTTTCATTCATCATTTGTGTACTAATTTATTTACTTGACAAATATTTAAAGTCTTTAAATAAAACACTACTCCAGGAAATGGGACATAAAGATGCAAAATACTTAGTTTCAGCCACTAGGAAGCCAAACATATATACAAATTGAACCTAAACCTGGAGATTTTTGTTAACAACTGGGTTTACAATAACATTCTGACAATCATGCTATTACAGACTCCACATGTTAGTGCGACTTAGACTCTGCCATGTTTTACTACTTCTATTCAGTGGTAAATGGCAAAATTGGGAAGGAAATGGAAAAGTGAAAAAAAGACTCAATATTTTTAAAAGCCTGGAAATCGAAGGTTAAAGCAAGAAGACAGCCCTGAGCATTACTCACCTCCACCTTTACAGCCATCACATTGCCAGAGGGCTATCACCTAGCAGCTTCCTATCTGGTTTCTCTCTTCCATTGTTTTCTCCTCTTATGCATCCCACATATGGCATAACCATCTTTTAAAATGTAAATCAGAGGACTAGACTCCTCAGTTAAACACAATGGCTTTCTTATTGCTCTTTGAACATTATAATCTGTTCCTGCCTACCCGACCAACCACATCTCCTGCATTTATCCCCTCTCTCACATACTCTGAATTCTCTAAAGTCTGGACCTTCAAATATGGTGTTCCAGAATGCTTTTTTTTTTTCCTTTTCAAGACAGAGCGTCACTCTGTTGCCCTGGCTAGAGTGCCATGGCGTCAGCCTAGCTCACAGCAACCTCAAACTCCTGGGCTCAAGCGATCCTTCTGCCTCAGCCTCCTGAGTAGCTGGGATTACAGGCATGCGCCACCATGCCCGGCCAATTTTTTCTATATATTTTTAGTTGTCCAGCCAATTTCTTTCTATTTTTAGTAGAGACGGAGGTCTCGCTCTTGCTCAGGCTGGTCTCGAACTCCTGAGTTCAAACTATCAGCCCGTCTCTGCCTCCCAGAGCCACCGCACCTGGCCCCAGAATGCTCTCTTAACAACTCTGCCTGCCTAACTTCTTTTCATATATCAGGTTAAAAGTCCTTTTCTCAGATAAGTCTTTTTTGGGCCCACTCAATTTAATTCATGCTTCTGTATTCCTAATAGCATACTGCTCTTTGTTTCTCTCAGTTATTATCACAATTTATAATTAGAGTTGTCCCTCAGTATCTGAGGGGCACTGGTTCCAGGACCTCCTGAGGATACCCAAATCAGAGGTTTTTCAAGTCTCTGATATAAAATGAGACAGTATTTGCGTAGAACCTATGCACATCCTCCCATATATGTTAAGTCCTCTACATTACCTATAATACCTAATGCAGCATAAATGTTATATAAATAGTTGCTAATACTGTGTTGTGTAGGGGAATAATGACAAGAACAAAAATGTCTGTACATCATCATTACAGATGCAATTTTTTTCCAAATATTTTTGATCCATGGCTGGTTGAATTCATGGATATGAAACCCACAGACATGGAGGGCTGATTGTATATATTTAATTTTGTACTTGCTTTTATAAGACAGAATAAGTCGATAAGGGCAAGGAGCATATCTTTTTTGGTCACTCTTGGGAAACAAGTTGCTATGAGTGTCTCAGGTTTCTATACATCTTGATAGCAAAAATGTTCACTGCCTTTTTTCCTATCTCAAGCATGTATGTATATCAAACAGCCTTGAAAGACAGAGATAATATCTCCCAGGTAATCATTCTCACCGTGCAGTATAATATACATGATGCAAAGGCCAGTCATGCTTCCTACCCAGGATAAAAGATTTGAATTTCCTAAGCTCAGGGTTCCTCTCCTACAATACACTCAACTGTGTATACAAGTGCCACTTGGCACTCTTTACAGCACCCAGGGGCAACTTGGGCCTGGAGAATGATACAAATGCTTATACCTTAACTAATGTTATTGTTGTGAATAATAAACTGCCTTTTTTCTCTGATCCAAGAGTCTCATGCTTTCTGCCAGTATTCACAAATCTTTTTTTTTCAGTATATTATGGGGGTACAGATGTTTACGTTACATACGTTGCCCTTGCCCCCCTCCCCCCCAAGTCCGAGCTTTAAGCGTGTCCATCCCCTGGATGGAGCACATCGCACTCATTGTGTATGCATATACCCGTCCCCTCCTCCCCCCCCCTTCTTATATGTGCACTTATGTGTTGATCAGTTATTACCAATTTGATGGTGAGTATATGTGATGCTTGTTTTTCCATTCTTGGGATACTTCACTTAGTAGAATGTATTCCAGCTCTATTCAGGAGAATACAAGAGGTGCTATATCACCATTGTTTCTTAGAGCTGAATAGTACTCCATGGTATACATATACCACATTTTATTAATTCACTCATGTATTGATGGACACTTGGGTTGTTTCCACATCTTTGCAATTGTGAATTGTGCTGCTATAAACATTCGGGTGCAGGTGTCTTTTTTATAATATCTTTTGTTCTTTTGGGTAGATGCCCAGTAATGGGATTGCTGGATCAAATGGTAATTCTACTTGTATCTCTTTAAGGTATCTCCATATTGCTTTCCACAGAGGTTGCACTAGTTTGCAGTCCCACCAGCAGTGTATGAGAGTTCCTATCTCTCCGCATCCACGCCAACATTTATTGTTTTGGGACTTTTTGATAAAGGCCAGTCTCACTGGAGATAAGTGATATCTCATTGTGGTTTTGATTTGCATTTCCCTGATGATTAGAGATGTAGAGCATTTTCTTCATATGTTTTTTGGCCATTATTCTGTCTTCTTTTGAAAATTTTCTGTTCATGTCCTTTGCCCACTTTTTGATAGAGTTGTTTGATTTTTTCTTGTTGACTTTCCTGACTTCTAAGTAGATTATAGTTATCAGCCCTTTATTGGATTTATAGCATGCAAAAATTTTCTCCCATTCTGGAGGTTGTCTGTTTGCTCTTGTGACCATTTCTTTGGCTGTGCAGAAGCTTTTTAATTTGATCAGGTCCCATTTATTTATTTTGGTTGTTGCTGTAATTGCCTTTGGGGTCTTCTTCATAAATTCTTTGCCTAGGCCAATGTCTAGAAGAGTATTTCCAACATTTTCCTCTAGAATTCTAATAGTTTTACTCCTTAGGTTTAAATCTGTTACCCAGTGTGACTTGATTTTTGTGAGACGTGAAAGGTGTGGGTCCTGATTCAGTTTTCTATTTTTAAAAAGAAAAGGAAGTCCTAGTATTCACAAATCTGCAATAGGCTAACTTGTAAGTTTGTAAGCAGAGTAAAATCTCAGACTCTTTGTCTTTCTTAAAAGTCACCACCATAAACCTAGAATAAGCACAGCTCTTGGCCCACATTAGGTGTCTAAGAAAAATATGTTAATTCAGTGAATGAAGAATTATGCCCTTTTCAGAATCTCATTAAGTTTGGCTCCTCACTTTTAAAAAACTACAAACATGTAAAAATACACACATACTTTTCCCGTAATATCAGGAGGATTGCAACCTACCGGAGCCTTTCCATAGACAAATAGGTCTCCATGGACTCCCAACAGAAAAGTGGTTTAGTTGAATTCTATTTTTATATACATAATGGGATTAAGGCCTAGAGAGAACTAATATGGCTTAGTCAAATTGGGCTGCTATAACAAAATACCTTAGACTGAGTAATTTATAAACAATAGAAATTTATTGCTTGCAGTTTTAGAGGCTGGGAAGTCCAAGATCAAGGTACCAGAGGATTTGGTATCTGATGGGGGCTTTCTCTGATTCAAAGATGGTGCCTTCTTGTAGTGTCCTCACATGGTGGAGGAGGTGAACAGGTCACTCAAGCCATTTTATAGGAGCACTAACTGATGCCATTCATGAGGGTGGAGTCCTCATTATCTAATCACCTCTCAAAGGTTCTATGTCTTCATATCATCACCTTGGGGTATAGGTTTCAATATATGAAGTTTGAAGGGACACAGACATTTAGATCACAGCATCATAGCTCCTGAATGTCATAATTTGTCATAATTTTCTTCTTGTCCTACTTGCCACCTCTACCTCCATACAAGCCCCTTGAAATAATTTTTAGAACCAAAGATAAAAGCAGTTCTTTTCATAGTTGCAATGAAATTCTGCAATGTGCTACCATTCAGAACATATGCAAAGTACAGTTATGTTCCAGAATAGTTAGATGAACCCAAGGCGAGAACCAGAAAGGTGATTGAAGATGAGTTCTGAGTAGATATTTTCTTACTACATAATGAAAATAGTTTCAGAAAATGCAAGACAATTGCTATGCTCTTTCAAAAGCTAGCTCCTGATGCTATTGGCAAATACTGAACATGCTACTGGGCTGGAATAAACCACAATTCCCATCCAATATCGGATGGCTTAATGCAAAGGGTCTGAATTACTGGCAAATCTCTGATCCTGGGAAGTTACCTTTTGAGTCTAGGTCTCATCACCTATAAAACAGGATAGTTTTATTTAAATCATAAGCTTGTTATAAAGATAAAATAAGATTTTGTGAAAGAACCAGAATGGGGAAGTCCAAAGGCAATGATAACACAAGATGTTTACCAGCAACCACTGCATCTGTCTGTGGTACCTTGCTTAGTCTTTTTCCTTTGTTTTCGAATTAGAAACTTCCATAATTGACATACCCTGACATCAGAAATTCTCATTTGTACAGGTTCCCCTGTGTTTCTAGAAAGCTTTATTTGGTGGAAATATAGTCTTGTTACTTGACTTCAGGGACTGTCAGCTTTGATTTATTATGGCCTTGGAACTTAGATACAATGGGCTCAATCCTTGTTTACACAATAGTTTAAAGCAGAACTATTTACATTTCTTTGCACCAGGAGTTACAAAGCCCAAACATACAAAATAAACTAGAACAAAATTGTGAGGGCACTGTAGATAGAAACCAGTTTCAATGATTATTTTCTCATTGACTTATAGCAAATTCTTTATTGCCTCTGAATTGTGTTTCCTTCTTTGTAAAATGGGGTATAACAATAGTAGTTAACTCCACAGCTGCTGTGAACATTAAATAATGTTTTGTGTAAAGTACTCACAATTCTTGAAGCTACTGCTATATCCACACACACACACACGCGTACATATATACAAACCTGAAAAATATGTACTGGATTAATTTTTCGGAATGAGAAACTGATGTAGAGAGACTAGGCAGTTTCCCCAAGATAATACAGCTAGTGAGATGTGGGATTAAGATAAAAACTGAAGTCTGTCCATTTACAAAACCCATTTTAATTTCATTCTATTGTGCTGTCAGAGGTTGTCCAAATACAGAAGAGTAACAAGTGACTGGGACCATTTGAGCAATTTTCTATTTGTCCTGACTTTAAAAGTATTATTTTGGATCTGAGACTCTGTAGACTTGGGAAACTTTCCCAACTATCCTAAAAATAAGACATTCCTGATAAAGCCAGCAATGCCTCTTCCTCAGAAAAACTGATATTAAAGCACTTATGAATTAACAGAATATGTGCTCACTTAACCAAAGACTGGTTTAAAATTGAGCAGATGAACAACTTAGCAAGCACATCATAGTAAAAGGCAAAATATTTGTCTTTCATTACATTCTTGAACCTGTAACAAATCTTTGTGGGAAAGGCTAAATAAGTACTAATAGATACCTCTGATGCCACTGTGTAAGGCTGTAGTGTGGAAGATATTTTATTTTTTGTCGGGATTTATAAACATGCTGCAAAATCTCTAGGTCTAAATGCAATTGGTTAAATAGTGATTACGGTGTGGTAATGACAAATTTTCTTTAAGGGTGTGGCTGGCTGAATGAACTAACCAGTATAAGTGCCAGGTTTAAATGGCAGGAATATCCATGCTTGATAGTAAAAATATTTTGTACTTCAGGTTTCCTCTGTGAATTCAAATCTCTGGACTATGTGGTACAGCTGTCTTTTACCATATCATATAGAAATTCGAGATTACCTTCATATTCCAAGTGATTTCTTACTAATTTATGTTAGTAAATTTTTTGAGATATGTTTCCCTCTATCCCCCATGGTGAATAATTCATGATGAAGGGCAAATGCTTGTTCTAACAAGAATATACATAGATGGCTTCCAAAAGTAGGTTTAAGAGTTTAAAATAGCCCTGAAACTTGTAGGGGCCATCCCTGGGCAAAATTGGCTTAAGCCCAGAGTCAGCGAAACTGGGTGTGCTCTCCTTGGCGCCAGAGGTCAACAGGTCCGCACAGGGTCTGTTGGACAAACAGAACTATTCCTCATGACAGATAGCTTTATGATAGATAACCAAGCGCCTGGGGTCTTGCAAACAAGCCAAGGCATCTGACAGATAGCTTTATGATAGATAACCAAGCGCCTGGGGTCTTGCAAACAAGCCAAGGCATCTCATTGTCCTGCATACGGTAATGAGATAAAGAAGTTAAGATACAAGAAGTTAAGATGCAAACGTCTGCTTCCCTTAAGCAATCGTCTGGAAGGAATGAAAATGTGTTTCCTCAAGATGCCCAAGGTAGTCACGTACCAGGAAGTAGCTGCCAGACATAGAAAAACTATATAATAAAGCGACTGGTAGAATTGTCTACTTCTGTCTTGTATGTCCTTGTGTGTGTCTGTGTGTTTCTTTCTGTGTCCATCCCCCGTTCTGCAATCCAGGCCGCGACAAAACTGAAGACATTTTTGTGATGCCTCCCTGCACCCATGTGATATTGAGCCAAAAAGGCAGTGCTACCCAGAGCATGTGACCCGAAAGTGCATAAAACAAAGTAGGAAGAGTCTAAGGAAAGTATGTGAATTGTAGATGATTCTGCAAAGCTCTGATGTAATTTCTTGAATGAGAATTAAATTTTAAAAATTTCAATAATTTGGTACTTTGTAATTTTTGAGTCACATTTCTAGTACCATGTGTTTTGTGTCCAGTTCTTGTGGATTGTTACCAAATTAAAATATTGGTAGACTCTATGTAGACTTCATTAATAACCCAAGAAAATGTGTCGATTTTTAAAAGGATTGCTTTAGGGATAATTAATTATAAATGGCTCATTTTAGTATTGGCAACTCAGTACATCAATTTGGCAGCTGTCTCAAGAATCTTGGCTGAATAATTAATGTAATGCTGTTTGTCTGATAATGAAAAATGTACCATATGCTTTCATGGAACTCACTGAATCAGGTCTATGATTTCTTCCCTTTTAAATCGTCTCTGTATACAACTCTCCCTGGCTGGTGTTCCCTGTGCCATGACAAGACACCCCCTCATATTCCCTGTGCCATGAGAAGAAGTTCCAATATTGGGTAATGCACCATTTATAGCTATTAGATTTATAAAGAGCAATATTACTTACTAGAGAGCTACTAAATACACAAAACTGATAAAGAACTGATTATTAGCAAAATATTATAACCAATGTTTTAACACTACACATAACTTTCAACTCAGGGAATGTAAGATTTTTTCGCTTGACCTCTGTACCATCTGTGCAAAATGGCCTGCTTCATGCTTTTCACACCTGCTTTGCTTCAGAAGTTGATGCGCAGGCAAGAAAGATTCCTCAAGAGCAAGAAGAGTATTTTCCAGGTTTCTTTGAGATGTTTGTCAAAATAGTACCAAAATGAACCCAATGGCAGGAAAAAGTATTGTGGTATTTCAACTCAGAGTTTGCATGGTAAACTGCAGTGTTTTAAAAAATTTAGATCTGGGACATGACATGAGGAGTCTGAAGCTTGTATATGAGAATTTTTTCTTTCATTTTGGTGACAATCTAAAAAAATATGTAGGATGGTAAAACAATAATCCCTCTTTCTACATACAAGGTCAGAGCAGTTGAGCTCCAGGGAGGATGTGGCAGAACTTGAACTTGCAGAATTCTTGAAATAGTGAAAGCAGACATTAATTAGATTAAAGAAAAAAATACCAGAATATGCAGGAAAAAATATTGCCACAGAAGTTGGGGAAACAGGGAGCAGGAGAAAGCCCTGGGGAACTCAAAGTGGATTCGTGGGTATTCTGCCATGGAAACACCCAAGGCTTTCAAATGCTATGCATCAAATGCTACACACCCCACCCTGTATTCCAAGTGGACCAGGCAGTAATGGTTTTTCTACACACATGAGTAATATATGTGGGAGCTGAGAGATGAATGACGGAGCAGAGATCCAGGTGGTTCATGAAATCTGGGAAGAACATAAAGAACCAACAGTCAGAAGACAAGCCATGGAAATCAACCACCAGCAGCATTTCATGCTAATTATACACTATTTTGAAATAATGTATAGAACAAGCTGGGCAAGAGCTCCTGCTCCTTTACAAAGCAAGCTATATAAATACAGAAATAGACAACCTAACACAACATCAACTAAAATGATGAGCATATCCCCAAAATGAGGAATGCTAACATAGTGACTAAAAGAGACTTCAAAGTCAACTAATAAGAACTGATACCTGAGGATAGAGGGTTCATTAAACAATAAGTACAGAATTGTACCTCATATAATTTTTAGAAAGAACAGGAAGAATATGCCATTCATGACAAAAGAGCTGTTACATATAAAATGAATCAATTAAAGATTGGGACTTAAATCTATACATTTCCATGATTGAATAGCAAAATTGACATAGCCGAATAGCAAATTATTGAGCCAAAATAAAGGAAATACGTAAAAAAAAAGATGCATGGAAGACATATGGAAATTGTAGAATTCATCTACTAGATGTTGCAGATGAAGAAAATGGAGAAAATAAAAGGGAATCATTACTTAAAGAATATGGCAAATAATTTCCCTGTGGTGAAGAAAGATAAAAGTACTGGCTCCTAAGTCTACCAAGGAACTGATTGGGCTCTCGTTTTTCGCTCTTAGACACAGGCATTCCACAGAAGGATGTTATTTATCAAGTCAAATGCTCCTGATACCCTAAAGTTGGAGAAACATGCAGAATATATTACATTCTATGGCTCTAAGAAAGATGATTATGAATACTGTATGTCTGAGTATGTGAGAATAAGTGGCATCTTTGGAGATCTGACAGTAATGGATCTCATGAGACAACTTCATTGTAGGAATATAGAAGAAATTCTGACATTTAAGTCATGTCAACTCTAATGT
>NW_012150352.1:590012-597662 GCF_000956105.1 Propithecus coquereli | reverse complement strand
CTTGAAAACAACAAAACAAAAACATAATACAATAGAAGTCTTTAGCTGGTATTACTAAAAAAAAAAAAAATTTAAACAAGGAGTTACAAATAACTATCGTCAAGAGTGAAAAAAGAGAAATACAGACTGGAGAAGATCAGAAATACAAATAAGAGGATCAGAAAAACAGAGCAAAGAGTAACAAAACTAATATAACATGATATATATCATTATCCCAAGATTTTTGAAAATCTGCATAAAATTAACATTGCTATAGCCAAAGCATATATTATTCAAATTGACTTATGAAAAAATAAAATTCCTGTATATACCAAAACTAGAGAAAAAATCAATTATTGTCAAATATCTACTCTTTCCAAAAGGCCCAGGCCCAGACAGGTTTTTGAGCAAGATAGCAAAACTTTTTAAAAAAATTTCATTTTCATATCATAAAGAGTTAGTTACCTTTCAATTCTAACCTACTTGCAACATCAAAGCTGGATCAAACATACAAGAATGTAGAGAAAAATCCCATTTATGCACATAGACAAAACTAGACAAAATGCAAAATTATCAAGTTCGTTTGACTCCAGTAATGGGAATAATTATGGGATAACTAATGGAGGATGATCGCATAGCTGATAGTAGGGCATAGGGTAAAGAGTTCCAAGAGAGAAGTCAGTTTTAGGAAAGACAATAGGTCAGGTGATTAGAAGGAAATAGGAAAAAATAAA
This sequence comes from Propithecus coquereli, assembly GCF_000956105.1. Classification (NCBI taxonomy): domain Eukaryota; kingdom Metazoa; phylum Chordata; class Mammalia; order Primates; family Indriidae; genus Propithecus; species Propithecus coquereli. The sequence goes on along the minus strand of NW_012150352.1, from coordinate 596,949 downwards.
TAAATAAAGAGAAATTTTGAGGAAGGAGAGATCTAAAATGAAAAAAAAAAAGTGAAAGTAGAAATGGATCTGCCAAAAATGAGAAGGACCATGGAATTAGAGGTTAAAAGACAATAGAAAAGGTGGAAATTTTATTTAAAAATAACAAAACAGAACTGATGAGGGAATGGACCAAGAATGAAATTTCTAAGCATTCCTGAGGACCTTGCTAAAACTCTCCTTTCATTTATTGATTCACATGCATCCCCTACTCAGCTAGTAACTGGACATAAAAAAAAGAGTTTGTAAGTCTCCCCTGAAGGAACGTAGAATTCAATGGAGTCTGATAAGTAGACAATTAACATATAATTAATAACAGTCAAAGAAAAAGGGGCTGTGGAGGCCTAGGAAAGTTGTGTCTGCCCAAGCCTGGGAGTATTAGAGAAGACTTTGACATAGATTTTTGTAAAGTTTGTGTTCTGAGGTTAGGTATCTGGGCTGGATAGTGGAGAACCAGGGCAAGTTTTTAAAACTTGCTTGATAACACAGTCATTCTTTCTGATAAAAATAATAAGCAAGCAAGCAAAAATTTCTTGCACAGATGATTTTCTACAGCAGCATCTTCTTTTAGTTACAGTGTTATAGCCATTTCCTCTATACCAGTCTCAATCGAATGTAAAGCAGCTGGTCTCCACAGCACAGCTTCTATTTACTGATTGATATTTGGAATTCTAGGGAGAGTATTACACATAGTCACTTCTTAATTACTTGAACAAATAGAGAGAGGTGATATAAGGACAATACACAACGATGGTCACTCCAAATATTAATTTGTATTTTACTTCAGGTGTGTTTTTATAATAAATCCTGAGTAAGAATATATCATTTTAAGTCCAATAAAATCAAAGCCTAAAATATCACAGTGAAAACTTTTTAAGAGAAGTGGGTACCCAACTATTATTTTATTCTCCCAGCTGCTGAATTATACCAGGGCGGAGACACCCAACTCAGACTAAACCCAAGCACAGCAATCTTTAAAAAAAATATTTTCTAGAGCATGGACAGTGGTTAAAAGTTTCAATTTCAAAGCACTTTTCAACTACAAATAAAGAGCATTTAAAAAAAAGCAGAGAATCCTAGCTTTTCACAGAAAAAATAATTAAGCCAAATAAATGTTCATTGTCAAAAAGAAAGATGCCAACAAAGTACATAAGTAGAATACCATAGGTACTTTCCCATGCCAATAAATGTTAAAAGAACTTTTACTGCAGACTAGCTACAATACAGTTAATGTCATTTGAGAACTATCTGTCTGTAGGAATATAAAGCATCTAACAGCAAATCATATATTTCTATGTCAGATTCACTTCAAGAGAGATCAATAAGTTTTGTTACAAAGGCTACTGTGAGCCTGAGCCAAGAAATATGTCAGTATTGCCCAGGTTGGCAGAAGAACGTGGGCATTTCTTTTTGACAGCAATTAACAGAATAGAATTAGTCAGCACCAGTGAACTCACAGATAAAAAAGCTGAAGAGGCTATTCTCTTTTAGCACATTGTATGGCGATTACCTTTCTGATTCAGTTCAGCTTTTTTTTGAGTTTGGAGAAGGCAAAATTTCAAGTTCAATGCCAATCCAAGAGTAAAGGTGTGAACTTTCTGACATAACTTTAAAACTCCCCCATATATAAAACTGTATTCCCAGTGGACAATTTATAGTTGTGAGTCCATTAGCTAGTTCTAAAGCACAGGGTCAGACACTTGGTAAGTAGGCTGCCCTGGAAATTTCTTACGAGTAAAAATGCCCTTCCAAAGAAAAGATAGTAAGACTCCTACCATGGCAGGATTTGTTGCTTGCTTATATTTTTAATTCTAAATAAAAGAAACAAAAATTAGAATTTTTTTGTAAGAAAAATTCTTTTATTGTTTGCAAAATGAAAACATTGTTTAAATGAACGATAAGTTCAATTTTATAACAATATACTAAGAATTTACCACTTATACAAAAGCCAAAACTACCATGAAACAAAAATAAATAAAAAATAAAAAACAAAAACTACTGGGAGGTGTATCAGTGAGCTTAGGTTAAGTTATGCTTCAGTAACAAATGAACCCAACAACAAAGATTGATTTCTTATTCACATTACATGTCAGCCCAGGCTTTGTTCCGTATTTTCTTCCCTCATGAACCATACAGATTTTTATTATAAATACATTTCCTGGGAGCAATGTTCAATGTTCTTAAGTTCAAATCCCAGCTCTACCACTTACTAGCTATATATTCTTGATTAGGATATAGTGTAATGTCAAAATTACTTTTTATTCATCTTAACAAACTTATATTAACCTTGAAAGCAGGGGAGTGTGGAGATTAAAAACTGGGTGTGGAGCTCGGGGGTAGATACTTGCATTACAGGAGTTCGTAGCCTAGGAAAAAGTAAAAAATTACCTGGATAGCATAATGCAAGGGAAATAATGACCACTGCAGTATCAATGACATATATTATGGGAGTTTGGGAAAAACTTAGAAAAACTTCCTGAAGAAGCTGAAAATGGATATAGATCTAAAGGGAATATTGACTCTTCAATAATTTAGAAAAAAAAATAATAAAAGGGAGGGCATAAATTGCTCCCTAAGATCCACATGAACCATGGCTAATGAAGAGCACTAAAGGGTTTTAAGCAGGAAAGTGCTATAAACATATTTGTATTTTAATAATATAACTCGTGCAGTAAGTTGTAGTTCTACTGGAGTAGCAAGATAACCAAGCTAGAAAGAACAGTTTGGGGTCCCTTTCAGGAGCCCAGGTAAAAATGTATAGAAAGAAGGAATCAGACTAGAGATACCTAATTTTACCTACAAAAAAATAAAATTAAGAAGACTCAATAACTGAATGCATGTGGTTATTGAGGAAGAGAGATGAGTAGAGCAGTGATTCCCAAATAGCTGCACATTGAAATTGACCAAGATGGACTTAATGTTCCCCTTTGGTTGACTAGACATTAGACAGGTTTCTTCCTGAAGATAGGTCCCTGACCTCCCTTTTCTTAGAGTATTTACTTTAGAAAACTTACAATTGCAATTTTTTTCTGTCTGAGATGTAAATCTTCTACAACCCAGTGATGTCTTTCTCAAGGACCTGGGAGCCATCCCTCTGAAATGTAATCATTAAGAAAGACCATGCCCCTTTCTTTCTGTCTCTGTGGTAAGGTAGGAGCCTAACTTCCATAAGCACCAAGTAGCAAATGGAGATGAACAAGTCACACAGATCAGCCTCTCCCCTAACGTCCTCTAGGACTTTTCCACTAGCTCATCCCAATGCTTAAAAATGCTCCTTGTCTTTTGTTTAAGCAGAGTTGAGTTCAATCCCTCTTTTATGTTGCAGTAGGATCTCTCCCCTTTGCAATAGTCTTGAATGAAGTCTCCTTTGTCTGTTTAACTGGTCCAGCTCAATTTTTCTTTTACAGAATCACCTGGAGAGATTGAAAAATGTCTGATGTCTTATACCACCACACAAGATCCTAATTTAATTGATCTTGGGGGTGTTGAAATATGAACAGGTGATTATAAAATGTAGCCAGGGCTGAGAAGGACTGAAAAAACAAATAACTCTGAAGTTTATTGTCTAAGGGACTATGACAGAAATAAGAAATGTGAGAGGAAAAACTATTAAGCATTCCATGTGGGAAGTGTAGTGGGCAGAGCTGATTAGCTAACTGGGATCTATTTGCTTCTTCCTATAAAACCTTAATTTTGTCAAAATATTGATCTCTTCCTCATAAAACCATGTGACTCAGTTTAGATGACTTCAACCCATCACCAAACTTAAGAAGTAGGTTCTGATTAATTTAAACCAGTCTTGGTAATTTCATTTCTTGACTGGAGTGGTCCAGGGAAGAGATACGATCTAATTTTTAACCAATGATATTTAAGCAGAGTCCTGTTTGTTCTTTATGGGATAGAAGCTTTCTTGTTCTAAAGAGCCTTATTTTTTAAAGTTTCCTTGTTTTTTTAAACAATAGAGGCCAGTTCTCTTTTTCTCCTATAAAAAAACAAGGAAGCCTAAGGACTCAAGTACTATGGGCAGCCATTTTATGAACATTCATTTGATAACATTCAATGAATATTCAACTGGGTACCTATTCCTAATGACTGTTTTGGATAGGTGGGATACACCAATGAATAAATCAAAGAGTCTTGCCCTTGTGAAGTTCACTTCTATCAGAGGAGAAAGACAATAATCAGTCAACATAATAAATTGATCAACTACACAATAAGTTGACAGGTGATATGTACAATGTAAAATAAAAGAAGAGAGTAGGGATTGAGAACCTAGGAATACATTGCTTTATTAAATATAATCATCAGAGTACATCAGTGCAAAGACTTGAAGACCTGATGGAATTAGGCAAATGCATATGCCATGTGAGGAAAGAGTGTTCTAGGCAGAGGAAACAGCTGGAGAAAAGTCCCAAGCACAGGCATAGTCTACAGTATACCTGGAACAGAGGGTGGAGACAGTTGGTGGAGGAAGATGAGATCAGAGAGGCGGGGCATGGCAGAGCATCATAAAGGAGTTATATCCATTCTAAATACTGCAGCTTTAATTTTGATTGCCTGAAGGAAATTTTGATTTAGGATTTAGTTGGGGGCTGTGGCCAGCAGAGTACAGAGACAAACAACAATAATAACCAACAGCAACAAACAACACACAAAACAAAAACTAGATCTTTGATGGAAGAGCTGCCAAATTGACCAAGCTTGAAGCCTGCCTTCCCTTTGGATTGTTTGTTTCATGAAATAATGAATTTCTTCATTGTGTAAGCCAGAGTTAAATTTCTTTTACTTGAGATTGTACCAAACTAAAAGAATATTAGCCTGAACTAGAGAAATAAAAATGGTTCTTACCAACAATGTTTTATTTTAACAAAGCAACAATCTGAAATGGCTTAAATCACTTGAAGAAATATTAATGCTATGTTAGGCAGAGGGCAGAACTTTTTGATTGCCAAAAGCTAGTATAAGAGCGTGTTCTATGAAGTAATATTGTTTTATTTTTCAGTAAAATATATGCTCACTTGCTCAGAGAAAGAATAAGATAAGTTGTGGTGCCTTTGATAATTATGTTAATTTAAAATCTTAGTTACTAAGATTAGTAGAAGGGATGACACCAACTTAAAAATATATAATCTTCAAATAATTGAGAATGAAGATGATGTAGATTTCCTCTGGGAAATTCTTAAAATAAGACGAATTTCTCTTTGTAATTTAAGACTCATTTATACATTCTTACAGCAAATATTTGCTGAATGCTCAAAAGTAGAGGCTCACTTGATGGATTAAACGATAGGTTAGAAGTCAATATATGCTGCTTATCAATTTTACAGCTATTATTTCATCAATCCTTCAGAATATATTCAAACCACATATATTCATCTCCTATTATGTAGCTGAGGTGTTTGATTGTGGATGACAGGAAGAAAGCAGGAAGGTGAGATCAAGGAACAATTCACTTATCTCCCAATTTGACATTAGTATGTTAATGTGGTTAGATGAGATAACGCATACAAAGTATTCAACATCAGGGTTTAATGAAGAGTTGTTGTTATTAAAAATGCTAATCATTCTTAATGTGCCCTTGTAGTATATAACAAGTAACATCACAGTTACTCTGTGCTTCTGGGATATGTATGGAGAACGTAGATCTTGTCCTTTACAGCAGTTAGAAAATAGCTTCTATTATTTCAGAGGATTACTGGTGGGATGATTAATCTGTCATAAACCTAGTTCAGCAGAAAAAAGCTTATTATTAGATCAGATTGGTCATGAGATCAGATTTAGTCCTAGCTCTGCAACTTTGGTAACTTCAGCGAGTCACTTAATCATTCTGAAACATAATTTTTATTATGTTTTAGAAAATAAAGATACACATAGCATTTCATAAGATGCTATGAGTGAGATTATATGATTAAAGGTACTATGTAAACTGGAAAGCAGCATGCATACATGTGGTGCTATTTGACCTAATATATAGTATTAATGTCTTCTACCTTGTGTATATAATTAGTTTATTAAGAATTCTCAACTTAGAATATTAATATGAAATTGCTTTAGTTTTTCCAAAACTTGATTTCAACTGTGCCTTGTTGAAAATATAAACATCTTGGGTGGAGTCCAAAATTTCCAGTCCCTTTCTGTTATTGAAATGCACCAGTCCTCTCCTTAACTGATGATAATTCTTCCCTAATCCCTAGTTAGTTTTGATACTGGCTGCTTGCTCAAAGAAGATAGGAAGTAAGGAAATATTTCTTCCGACGCTCTTTTTGAAGGCTTAGCTCCTTTGTGGATGGAGTCAGGATGAGCCTGGAAGTGGGAGAGCAAACTCCTAATGTGAGCCAGCCCTGTATTGCTGCTAGGAGATGGCTCTGGTTTTCTCTAGTTCCTTCTGGCTCTGTGCAGTTCTGGTGACCTTTGTGGTTATGTACATGGCTGTTTAGGGCAGTGTTCAATTTGACCTGGCACTCTTGATGAATGAATTTCTCAGAGAAGTATTTTAACCCTTAGCCTTGACAGCAGCACCAAATCCTCTCCTGTCCCCCTTATAGGGTATGGGATCTTCTCACATGACCTGCCATCCACGTTGGCAGCCCTGTGCATTCATTGCTTCTTCTAATCTCCTTTCTCCTATGCATGAAACCACAGGAATTATTTGTGCACTCTCTCCAAAGGGCTATAGAGAACTGGGTGGAGGTGCCCTATCCTTCCCCAACCGCCCCTCTCCCCTAGGTATTCTACTCTACAGGTCTATGTCATCCTGACTATTGGGCTATTCCAAAAACTGCATACCTTAGGAATTTCCAGAAGAGAAGCAAACATCATTTTCCATGTTTAGGTACAAGCTACATGCTTCCAGAGACACTTATACTTTGCTGCACTCTTCTCATATAGAGGGCAGTAA
>NW_012150352.1:571973-579345 GCF_000956105.1 Propithecus coquereli | reverse complement strand
TATTTTCTCTTCTATTCCGTTCAGTTTCCTTACAATCCATAATCAGAATTCTTCCTCTGTCACCTTAATTGTATCCTGTACATTGGTATCTGTTGGTGGAGATCGAATATTTTCTTTTGGAGGTGGCTTTTCTTTCTGATCTTTCATGTTTCCTGTGTTCTTTTGTTGATTCTTTCACATCGGGCTACTTTGTCAAGGACTGGATGTGCTATGACTGGTTTGTGAACTTAATTTTGGGGCTCCAAAGGAAGGTCCTTGGCAGAGCTGAAGAGGTGTTCCCTGGTTTTGTGCTGTCTTGGTGGGGTTTTGGCCTATTGGGTTATCACTGGCCTGTTATCTGCTCCTTCTGCTTACAGACATTAGTGGGTTTCTTTTCCTTGCTTAGCTTTCCAGGAGTTGGGTCACTTTTGAGTGTGTGACTCCGCTATATACTACTTGGTTGAGGTGGAAGGCGCTGGGTTTAGTTATGAGGTTGCTCTCTCTTTTGTTGCTTGAATTTTGCGTGGAGGGGTCAGTTGTCAAGGTATTCCAGCATCTTTGAATTTAAGTCTAAAATCCCAAATGGGACATGCACAAGCCTGAGTCTTTGGGAAATGTTTTGCCACTCCCAAAGGCTACTTGAGACTTATTACCACTTAAGATGTGGTGAGAAGAACAGCAGGAATCAGCATGCCTGAGGCAGTATACTTCAGGAGTCGCTTGATCTGTAGCTAGGAGAGAGCTGCTAGCATGTTATTCAGGGCTTATTAGGCACTCTTGTGGAGGAATTCCTAATGAGTATGCCAGTTGGTGCAATTGCTGAGGACTCTGGTCGAAATTTTCCTTTCCAGACCACTAGCCCCTAAGATGACTACAGCCTGGGCACCAAATGCAAGCTTTTGTGTTATGTTCTTGTCAGATGTTCAAAACCAATCAGCTGTATCGCGCCAACACACTGTCCCCTTTTGCTTAGATCCAAGGTCATACAGATTCAGGCTAGTCCTATGGGGAAAGTATTTTTTCTCCTATCTCCCTACCTCCAGGGGCGGGCTCTGTCCTGGAGGGCTGTGGGAGTGGTGTTAGCTGAGACTGTCACGAGGCCTGGCCTGAAAAACATCTTCTCTCATTTCTTTCCTCCTCCGAGGGCAGGTTTTCACCTGCCGGAGGGGCAGATAACTCCCCAGACTGAGGGAAGGGCGCTTCCTGGGGCTACCTGGCATCTCAGTTCAGGAAGTGGCGACCCTTATTATTCCACCCCTTCAAGAGCAGGGTTGACTAGCTGGAAAGAAGTACACACTTCAGGGATGCTAGACAGGTCCGGCCTAAGATCCCTGAGGGACCCAGACTAGAAAGCAGCCTGTCCTGCTATTCCACTCCAGTGGATGTGGGGTCAGTCCCTTTAGTACGCAATATCGGTGGTCAGATCATAGTCAAGGGTCATCCACCTCCCCCACAGGGTCACAGTCCAGAGAACAGCTTCCCTTGTCCCTCTGCACTGCCAAGGGTGGGGAACTAATTCCTTGGGAGGAGGCGCTGATCACCAAGTCACCACGAAAATGAGGCTACCGGACCCCGCTGGGAAAACAGCCTCCTTCACTCTCTACTGGGCGCTTCCCGCAGTGGAATCTGTCCGTTTGGCCGGCAGCTCCAGCCACCAAGCCACAGCAGAGAGGTGACCTCGTGTCTCAGCTTGAAGAGCAGCCTCCTTGGTCACTAGACACTCTCAAGAGTGCACGCTGTCTCCTTGGTGCAAAACAGCCCTGCTGTGGAGATTCAAAAACTGGGCTCCTGCGGTTGTGGGCTTCAGACACACACCCACGCATACACACTCGCAGAAAGAGAGCAAAGAGGAGGAAGAAGGGAAAGAGAAGGAAAGAAGAAAAATGTATATATATATATGTATAAATATATACAAAAAAAGCAAGATAAAGAGCAAGAATTAAGAGAAATATGTATATAGAGAAGGGAAAAGAAAAAAAGGAAAAAAAGGAAGAGGAAATGAAAAGAAAAAGAAAGAAAAAAAGAAAGAAAAAAGAGAAAAAGAAAAAAGAAAAGAAAAAGGGAAGAAAAAGAAGAAAGAAGAAAAAGAAAAAGAAAAGAAAAAAGGAAAAGAAGAGGAAAAGAAGAAAAGAAAAACAACAACAACAACAACAACAAAAAACCCACACAAAAAACAACCCCTTTACTCTGCCTGGAGGCAGAGGCAGGTCCTTTGGAACGATGTGTGGGTAGGGGTCGAGTCCCCTGGCGGAGGAGCTAGTTATGTTGTCTCGGATCACTACTATACAAAAAAAAAAAAAATGGCCCCTTTACTCCGCCTAGTGGCAGAGGCCGGCCCTTTAGCGTCCTGTGTTGGGGCGAAGGTCGGGTCGCCTGGCAGAGGGGGATTTATGTGTCCCGGATCACAGTTCTATAAGCAGTCTCTCTCAGTCCACTCTCAGTTCCCCGTCATTTTGTGGACAGTGCCAGCGACTGAGTGGAACAGGGCCCCTGGAGACCGCGTGGAAACTCAGCAGCAATATCGCTCTTTCTCTCTTTTCCGCCCTTTTGGAGGCGGGGCTTGAGTCTGCGGCTGCGACAGGCTCCGCAGATTCGGGAGAAAAAGTGGCTGCGCGTGCCACTCTCCTCGCAGGGCGCGACCAGCTCTGCTGCAGAGGCAGCGGCTATGGCTCAGGCGGACGCCCGGGCAACAAGTTGCCGCAGTCGCAGGCTTTGGGGTCCCCGAATTGCAGCTGCCCACCCCCTGCTAGTCAGCGCTGAAGCCGACTGCACCGGAAGGGCATCCGGAGCCAGGGTCCACCGTTGCCTATTCCCACAGGTGCGCCCCAGGGCCGCCTGCCGGCCTGCGGCGCACCCTACCCAGGGCGCCTCTGTGCTGTGTCCCTCCCAGCACCCGCGGAACTTTCAGCGATTTCCGCGGGTAGAGCCTCTTTTATGGAGTTCCCCTCCCCCAATCCAGTCCTGGCGGTCTCTTGTGGCAAGAAGCCGCCTCCAAACTCTCCCCTGTGGACTCGGGTGCGGCGTCCCATTCGGGGAGCACACGCTCGGGCCGGTCCCTCCCCTCCGATGCCGACCCAGCGCCGTGCTCCGCTGCGTTCGAAATGGACCCTGCTCCTGTCTCGGCTCCCCACCGCCCGTCGGTCTGCACCACCACCCCTCACCGACCTCCAGCACCTCCCTGCCTGCGTGGGAGTGGGGTTTGGTGAGGGAAGAGTCATCTTCCTGTGAGTCAGATCTCCCCACCAGGGAGTGTCCGCCGCAGGGCGCGGCTGTCCCTTGCTGCCTTTCCCCTTTGTCCCAACTCTCCGGTAATTTGCAAGTGTTTTTTGAGTTCACCTGACTCTATCCGCGGGGCTGCCTGTCCCTCGCTGCCTCTCCATAGATTCACGAAGCCAATCCTGCAGGGGAGTGCCTCACTCCCGTGTGGGTGTCCGAATCCTTCACCTCCCACTCTGGGAGCAGAGAGCCAGGAGGTCACCCCTAATCTTCCTCCTCCCCTCCTGTTTTCTGTTTTTTTGGGACAGAGTCTCGCTCTGTCACCCGCCTGTCTAGAGTGCTGTGGCATCAGCCTAGCTCACTGCAACCTCAAACTCCAGGGCTCAAGCGATCCTCCTGCCTCAGCCTCCTGAGTAGCTGGGACTACAGGCATGCGCCACCATGCCCAGCTAATTTTTTCTATTTTTAGTAGAGACAGGGTCTCGCTCTTGCTCAGGCTGGTCTCCAACTCCTGAGCTCAGGGGATCCTCCCGCCTCAGCCTCCTGGAGTGCTAGGATTACAGGTGTGAGCCACTATGCCCAGCTAGGATATTTCAAAGAATTGGCTCACATCTCACATGCTTATCAGGTCTGGTAAGTCCAAAACCTGTGAGGCGGGCTGACAGGAATGCTGGAAATTCAGGTAAAGGTTGATGCAGTCTTGAGTCTGATATCCCTAGGGTGAGCCAGCAGGCTAAAAACTCAGGCTGGATTTCCATGTTACAATTTGGAGGAAGAATTCCTTTTTTTCCAGGAAACTTCAGTGTTTGTTCTTTAAGGCCTACTTACATTATGGAGGGTAATCTGCTTTACTTAAATCAACTGATTGTAAATATTAATCAAATCTACAAAATATATTCACGGCAACATTTAGATTAGTGTCTGATCAAACAAATGGACACCATAGCCTAGCCAAGTTGACACATAAAATTAACCATCACAAGTAACTTTTAATTAATAAAATACATCATAGATCTTAGTTATTTAATTTTATATTTAAAATATCTAGTTATGCTTTATATAGTTTTCAATATATAAGAAGCAGAACTTCTTCATTTTCTTCACCACGGTGCACATGAGGAACTTGGTAAGAGATTCACACAAACAGAGAACAGCAAGGTGGGACATCAGTCTGGGTCTTTTGACTCCCAAGCCCATACTTTCTCCCCAATCATCAGTACCTGTCAATAAATATTTGATGATGAATTTATTTATTGATCACCAATGTATGCCACTGAGCACAATAAAAACCAGAAAACAAGAAAGAAAGAAAATGACTAAATTAGTAGAAAACCTACCACTGCTGAGGGGAAAGGAGATAAAAGGAGATAAAAGGAAATTTCCTTGGTTAAGGGTTTTACCTTAAATTCCTAAAGATAAAATTTGAAGAAATTTAATAGTCTTCCTACATAAAATTCTGAAAACTGAAAGATGTTTTTCTAATTTTCTTCAGGTTTCTTAATTATATGGTACACAGATCTCTCCTTTGGACTCTAAATTCAGGGAGTATTCATCAATAAAAGCAAGAATACTTTCTCAAAAGATGTTTCCTAAAGCTCAATCAAATTGAAGTTATTTAAACATTTATCTCCTAGTACCTAGAAAGTCTAAACTTAAACAGCTATGTTTGCTTCCCGTGATGAAGAAATCTTATTGAAATTTATGTTCTTTTTTTTTTGAAATTCTTTCTTTTTTTTTTTATTATTCCAGGGTTTTGTGGGGGTACAAACATTATAGTTACACTTTATTCTTTTCTCTCACTAAACCCATATTATTTGAAGGTGTCAAATATGAAAGCTTTTTGATCTTTTTTTATTTTATATTAATGTTTGCACCCATCTTTGTTCATTTTTGTTGTTGATATTTGTAAGAGTTTCAGATAGTGTTGCCCTCTCTTCTCTGAGCTTGTCAGGAGGCAGGGGAGCTGCTAACGCAGGCCTGTTAATTAAAAGGATGGCAAAACAAGAATGCCCCTAAGATATCCGCTGGCAAAGATGACTAATGCGGGCCCACCTCGTTATTGCACGAGAACAAAAAAGTCCGTACTGTGAGAGCAGCAATCATTGTGATTGTCTCAGTGCTCCCAAAACTAGAAACAAATGACCCATTAGGCAGGCTTCTGAATTCTGGCCTCCTCAGCTGTCCCTAAATCATTGCTCATTTCAAGAAGAAAGTCAAGAAAATGTGCCTGGTTGCTCATTTGTAAAAGAAAAATACCAGAGCTTTAAGTTTCAGGTGATTGTTTCAGTGCTTTCACAAATGAATATCTTGACATGTCTGGTTAAAAAACAAGAACAAAAACAAACAAAAAAAATGACCAATGCTTAAGGACTAATAAGAACTAACATTTCTCAGTAGTTCAAACAGTCTAAGGGGGTAATTTGATACTCTACGTGAAATACTCAGCATACCCTCTGAGCTCCTTCTCAATTCTTCCAAGGACTTCCTTAACAAGAACCCAGGTGATCTTGTGTACAAGGTGATTTTTGCTCACTTTGACACACAGAAAATGAATTTCTTTGATTTATTAAAAAAGAGAAATAAAATGCTTAGGATACCAAGGATTTCTGGCTAAGTAAGCTGAATGTCAATATAAGATCTTTGTTAAACTAGAATTTTCTTATGTCACTTATCTTTCAGATATGATTGGGGCTCATAAAGATCTTCAAAAAAGAATTTGTTATAGAGACAGGATGTTATAGAGGTACTTGACTGAGTTTTTAAAACCCTACATTCTAATAGCAGCTCTTCTATAGCTTGTGTGTGATCCTATGCTGATGTTATCATTTAAGGACGTCAGTTTTCTCATTTGTAAAATGAGACTATCCCATATCTCTCTACAATTTTGTGATGTTAAGATGTAATATGTAAATTGACAGATTATATAACAAAAATTCTCTGCAATAACCTTAACACAAGGCCCTATCTAAACTTTTTCATTGTTGTTCAGGCAGTTGAGGCATTTATTAATTTAACAATTTTTCTTTGAATGAAAGAGATATTAAAACTAGAGATATACCATAATTTTTAAAAATATGCTTCTTTCATGAATGAATTAAAGTTCTGAGAAGACTTTAGACATGATAAGAACTAGTATTAGGTTTCAACCTTCTCATGTATTAGCCACAGGATCTTTAGTAAATTATTAGCAGTTAAGATCCTTAGTTTTATAATTTTTAAAAGTAGTACTTAACCAGTATGATGGGATTGTTGTAATAATTATATAGTTTAGAATCTAAACCATAAACAGTAAGCATCATTGCTATCAATCATCTCTTTTCTTTATCCCTCAAATCTACAGGTTCTTCCTTGACTACCTGTAAAAGCTTGAATCCACCTTACTTATAGGCGTGCAATTTAATGTTCATGACAATCCTGAGCCAATGCAAACTGCCCACTGGCAATGTAGTGACTCTACCATTTCCCCAAATTCCTCATGGATAGTAAGTCTGAACCAACATTATAACACTTAGTTTTTGAATAAGGACCTGGAAAGCTGCATGAAGCCATCAGCCAAACCAAGAGAGAGTTGAGTTGAGGGATGAAACCATATGCCCACATGGAGACTTGCATGACAATATCCATAATAATGATTCAAATCTCTATCCACTGGCAAATAGATAAACAAAATATGGCATAACTGTAAAATAAATGAATATGATTTAGAAATAAAAAGTAACAACTGCTACATGCTATAACAGGGATGAATCTAAAGACATTTCACTGCATGAAAGAAGCCAGATACAAAAAACTACATAGTATACAATTCCACTTATATGAAATACCCAGAAAAGGCAAATTTATAAACTCCTGCCGCAGATCAGAAGTTGCCTAGGGTTATGGTGATAAGAGGGGAGACTGACTAGAAATCAGCTTAAAAGACCTTTTTGGGGTGATGGAAAATTCTAAGACTGGATTATAATGATGGTTGCACAACTCTCTAAAATATTAAAACCACTTACAACTGGTGAATTTTGCAGTGTCTATATTACAACTTAAAGCTGTTAAAAATTACATATGCTCAGGCCCAAGAATTTTATCTATATTTACACAAGTGCAAAGTGACACATTAGAAGGACATTTATTTCTGCATTGTTTGTAATAGAAAAATATTTGAAACCACCTAAATATTCATCAA
>NW_012150352.1:571341-571923 GCF_000956105.1 Propithecus coquereli | reverse complement strand
GGGGATCCTCCCGCCTCAGCCTCCTGGAGTGCTAGGATTACAGGTGTGAGCCACTATGCCCAGCTAGGATATTTCAAAGAATTGGCTCACATCTCACATGCTTATCAGGTCTGGTAAGTCCAAAACCTGTGAGGCGGGCTGACAGGAATGCTGGAAATTCAGGTAAAGGTTGATGCAGTCTTGAGTCTGATATCCCTAGGGTGAGCCAGCAGGCTAAAAACTCAGGCTGGATTTCCATGTTACAATTTGGAGGAAGAATTCCTTTTTTTCCAGGAAACTTCAGTGTTTGTTCTTTAAGGCCTACTTACATTATGGAGGGTAATCTGCTTTACTTAAATCAACTGATTGTAAATATTAATCAAATCTACAAAATATATTCACGGCAACATTTAGATTAGTGTCTGATCAAACAAATGGACACCATAGCCTAGCCAAGTTGACACATAAAATTAACCATCACAAGTAACTTTTAATTAATAAAATACATCATAGATCTTAGTTATTTAATTTTATATTTAAAATATCTAGTTATGCTTTATATAGTTTTCAATATATAAGAAGCAGAACTTCTTCATTTTCTTC
>NW_012150352.1:564955-568391 GCF_000956105.1 Propithecus coquereli | reverse complement strand
AAGAGATACTATGTTGCTATTAAAAACAATGAAGCATTGGAATGAAAAATTCTGCAAGATGTGTTGTTCAATAAAGAAAGCAAAATACTGAACATGGTATGGATGATATACAAAAAAAGAGAGTGTATACACATATATATACAGACATGTATGCATGGTACATGTCAGTATATCATTAAGGCATCTCTAAAACATGTAGGAAGTCAATAGCAGTATTGTTTCATTGGAAGGAAACTGGCTTGTGGATTTTCATAGATTTTATTTCCAATGAATACCCTTCTATAATTTGTATTTTATATAACATGCATTTAACACATTATTCTACTCAATAATAAGTTTGAAATAAAAAAACAACATTGACTTCCTCTTCTGTATAGCAGTAGTCATGAAAGTAGTAGGTCATGAAAGATCAATACGCCTTCCAAAAACAGCTAGAAAAACTAAATGTGCTATAAAAATCACATTTTTAAAAAGCACTAGAGAGCTGTGACCTCAGCAAAGATTGATGGACTAAAATCTCAGAGGGAATAACCATTAAGAGTCAGTTGAAGATTTGGGGTAGCTCTTTTATTTCCTGGGGATTTCTGCCAATTCTGGGAGTGGACTTAGATGTGACCCTAGCAGAAGGAAGCTTTTGGAGGTAAGGTAAATGAATAAAACTTTAAGCAATTAGACATGACTAAAATGAGAAAATCAGAGAGTGGAAGAGCTTCAAACATGTGCTGACTTCTCCCTAATGATTTTGCTGAATTCTCAATTGTGCAAAGGGTAAAGGGCTAGACCAAAATCTGAAAGGCAGAATAATACCTCATGCCCTCTCACTAAAAAATAAAATAAAATAAAATAAAACTGCTGGAAGAAGGAGCCTGAAAACAAATCAGGAAAGCTATGGATACCTTTTGCAATGGTTCCCAAAGTGTGGTTACAGACCAACTGCATGAACAGCACCTAATAACTTGCTAGAAATTTGAATGTAGGGGTCTCATCCTCAATCTACTGAATCAGAAACTTTGAGAAACTTTAGAGTACATCAGAGTCACCTGCAGGGCTTATTAAAACACAGATTGCTGAGCCCCAAACTTAGAGTCTCTGATTTGCTATCTCTGGGATATGGCCTGAGAATTTGGATTTCTAGCAAATCTCCAGGTGATTCTGAGGCTGCTTGTCTGGGGGCAACACTTTGAGAACTTCTACCCTAGAGGGAATGGCAAATTGTGGCTGAGGACCAGCAGTCATTATTCAGCTAGGGGCACTTACCAATTCTCAATATTGCTGAAGTCTCAAAATCTAGGCCTAGTGGATAGCAGAAGGCATTTGCTATGTAATAAGAACATAAAAACTGAAAGAGATTTTGTTGTTAATATTTGTGCAGGGCTAGAGTGACAAAATTGGAAACGTGGGATTTAAAAAAATATAACTGATCTTTCTATCAACATACTTGCAAAATATTGAAGCTGGAGGGAGAATAAAGTGACCAAACATCTGAAAAGCAGAGATGCATATCTGAAGTTTGAGGAGATAGAAAATGCTAGGCTCTCAATTAAAGTTCTGGAGCACTATGGCCTATGAAGAGAAGAAATCCTGAGGAAAGCAGAATCTTACCAAAATTTCAACTCAAGCTCTATTCTTGATTACATTTATTTGATCAACCACTTTCCCATATCTGCCTAAGAGAGAAAATGGGAGACCCTCTCAGGTGGAAGATGTTGGCTGGAGCTTCTACATTTCTTTTGTGCACAATAGCTGGCACAAAATAAAAAATTATGAGACATGAGAAGAGGTAAGATCATATCATCAATATCCCAAAGAAAACATACAAACAATAGATGCAGACTAACTCATATGAAATAAATATAATTACATTTATAGTGAGGGGGAAACAGAGGGAGATGGGTGTGGGTATAAAAGGCAACACAAGGGATCATTGTGGTGATGGAACGATTTAGTATCTTGACTTTGGTGGTAAATACATGAACGTACACAGGTGCTAAAATTGTATAGAACTTAATACACCCGCCACACACATACACACACACAAATGAGTACAAGTGGAGAAAATTGGGTAAGATCAGTTTATTATATTAATTTGGTACATTGTATCAATATCAATATCCTACTCGTGACATTATATTATTCATGATATATAAGATATTACAATTGGTAAGAACTGAAAAAAGTGTACAAGGGATTGCTCTATATTAGTTCTCATAACTACATATGAATCTATAATTATCTCTGTAAAAATTTCAATTAATAAAAAAGCATTCTCTTGGGCTGGGCATGGTGGCTCATGCCTGTAATGCTAACACTGTGGGAGGCCGAGGTGCATGGCTTGCTTGAGGTCAGGAGTTCAAGACCAGCCTGAACAAGAGCGAGACCCCATTTCTACTAAAACTAGAAAAAAGCTGGGCATGATGGCCCATGCTTGTAGTCCCAACTACTTGGGAGGCTGAGGCAGGAGGATCGCTTGAGCCCAGGAGTTTGAGGTTGCTGTGAACTAGGCTGATACCATGGCACTCTAGCCCGGGCAACAGAGCGAGACTCTGTCTCAAAAAAATAAAAGCATTCTCTTGTCTTCATGGCACTGGATTAGGCAAAACACTTTTTATGTAGGGCATAAACAATATCAACCAGAAAAACTGATCTACTATAGTTAAATTTAGAACTTTTGTTCATCCTCCAAAAATTAAGATAGGAGGACAGAGTAGAAGATATTTGCAATAATTGACAAAAAGCTCATATCCAGATTTAAATAAACTCTTACAAGTCAATAACAAAAGGTAAATAAACAGTAGAAAAAAATGGGCAAAAAACCTGAACTTTATTAAAAATAATACCCAAAAGGACAAAAAAATTTTAAAAATGCTCAATATCATTAGTCATTAGGAAATTACAAATGAAAACTATAATGTGATAGCACAAAATATCCACTAGAAAGCTAAAATGAAAAAATATAGAAAACACCTAATGTTGATGAAGACAGGGAACAAGAACTCTCATGCTTTGCTCATGGTAATGTAAATCGGCATATCCACTTTGAAAAACTGTTTAATAGTATTTATTTAAGCTGAAAATGTGCATATTTTGTGACACAGAAATTCCTCACCTAGGTATATTCTAACAGATATTTATACATATGGGCACCAAAAGATATGTACAAAAATATTCATAGCAGTACTTTTTATATAAGCCCCAAACTAGAAATGACTTCAGAGTCTATTGGTAGAATAGATAAATATGGCATACTCTTCAGTAATGACAACAAATGAACTACAAATTCACATGTTTGACTCTCAAATATAATGTTGAAAAAAGAAGACAGACACAAAAGAGCACATACTATAGCAGTACTTTTTATATAAGCCCCAAACTAGAAATGACTTCAGAGTCTATTGGTAGAATAGATAAATATGGCATACTCTTCAGTAATGACAAG
>NW_012150352.1:559520-561995 GCF_000956105.1 Propithecus coquereli | reverse complement strand
TTTATGTGTCAAGGGTGCCACTAGGAATAGAATAGAGAAATCTTGACAGAGCCCTGGGAGAGCCATTACAGTGTAGGGAAAAATGTATGCAACTCACAGGGATTAATGATTAGGCTGTCTGAATATACATCTCCTTTGTTCGTGAGTTTACTGTTGCAATTTTAAACTAAGAAGTAAAAGAGGCAATATTGTAGTTATTTTCAAAAGTGAGCCACATGAAGATGGTAAAATAAGGAATGAAAAGTGAATTCAAATTCCAGCAGTAAAGACTCCTGGAGATAGCTGAGGAACAGCAGATGTAACGCAAATGATTTGCAGGTGCTCTGCATGGCTGTCCTCTCAGCACTGGGGTTCACAGCAGGGGAGTCCCAGAGTGTTGGGAATTGAGTTTCCTGATCAAATGACCACAGCAAGAAAACTATAGACAAAGAACCCTTTGGGGGAGATGACTCTGGACTCCATTTGAACAATTAGTCATGCTTGCTGGAGAGATTTTAATCAAGCTTAAGCAGATACAGCTGGCCTCTCTTGTCTCTCAGTGACACAACCATTATGCCCCAAAGAAGCTGTCAATGACTTCTCTGATTAGCCACTGGCTTGTTCTATTTGTATACTAACTGCTTCGATTAGAGTGGCTAGTTGAGGGTTTATTATTTTGTAAATCAGTGTAGGTCATGGTTACAGTTTTTAAAAATGTAGACGAGAAAATAATCACTTTATTTTCAGAAATATCATTTTTGGTTTTATATCTAAAACAAACAGATATCTATGCCTTTTTCTAGAAATAACAACAAGTGGCCACAACCTCAGGCAATAAAAACATTTTACATAGTAAATAATCCAACTTTTTTTTACTCAGGATTGACCTTGAACCTTCTCATTGCAAAGCAAGTTTAAATTTATTTCTTCAGTAGACAAAGGGAACTTTTGGTCACCATAGTCACAACTATCCCTTACACACAGAGCCAGGGAAATTTGAGACAGGAAAGAACATTATTTGAAGATATTAAGTATCCTTTCATTTAGAGCAAGAGAGAAGTTTTATCTGCCTTCATTTCTGAGCATAGACTAGTAGCTGTTGAAGAGATAGGCTAACCAACTGAAAAAGCCATCTGAATATCTGTAGCAAATCTACTGGTCTACAGATTATTTATTAAAATGTAGCTCTTTTCTACATTGTTACATATACCTGTTTCCTTTTCTCTTGAAATGTTGCCTCAATTCAATACTTAAAGCTTAGAATATTTCCTGTTTATCTGTTCAGTCTTTTTTCTACCAGTTATCGTTGTGACTTATAATAGTTGCATAGGGATGCTGCAACAGTTTACCACAAACTGGGTGGCTTATAACGAAAGAAATTTATTCTCACAATTCTGGAGGCCGGAAGTGTGGAATCAAGGGGTGAGTAGAGCCAAACTCCCTCCTAAGGCTCTAGAGGAGAAACCTCCTTGCCTATTCCAGCTTCTAGTGGCTCTGGCCACTCCGTGGCTTGTGATAGCACAAATCCAATCTTCACATGGGTGCTCCTTTGTGTCTGTCTTCTTCTCTGCTGTCTCTTATAAAGGATTTAGGGCCCAGCCAAATAATGCGTGATAATCTCATCTGAAAGTTGTTAACTTAATTATATCTGCAATAACTCTTTGGCCAAGTAAAATAACATTCACAGGCTCTGGGTATGGCAGTCTGGACATATGTTTTGGGGGGCTATCATTCAACCCACTATGTGGTAATATGACTGGGGTTATTTAGTGGCACCTTAATGTGTGTGTGTATACATATATATGTGTATATATAGTATAGAGGAAAGGAAAGGAGGCTAAGGACATTTAAGAAGAGTCCGACAGAACTGATTAGGTAGCACAGAGCCAATGATAAGTGGCATTGATTAGGAATCTAGGACATGCACAGCTATATATTAGGTGCTATAAATTTAGTAGATCATTATAGTTCTTGCTCTCGGAAAGCTGATAGCCTAAGTGGCAGAATCTCAGACTGCCATGATTTACTCAAAGTATAACATCCAAAGTTTATTCTGTCTCAGTTTTCCTCTTTTGTGATTATGAATGTCAATGATTTCTAACTCAGAAAACTGTAAAGATTAATTAAAGTAGTGGGCAACCATGTGACCTCAAATTTATCTTCTCTTCATTTGAAGGTCTCCTTTATGGAAATACACCAAAGGTCTGAGAGTCCTTTCAGTCATCTTGTTTAAATAATAGCAACCAAAATGATTAATCCCAGATTTTTTCAGTCAACAACTTTAATATTTCAGTCTAAATCATCTTGAAGATAAATTACCCATAGTAATATTAATTATAATACAATTTCTTGAGAGTGCAAATCAAGTGCTTCATAAAATCATTCAGGTTCATTAAATTCAAAGTCTACACAATGCAAAATTTTATGAAAATGCAACATGCTCTAACTGATCCTTGTTTCAAAAAACGAATAAGACATCCATACTAGAGGAATACA
>NW_012150352.1:556912-559465 GCF_000956105.1 Propithecus coquereli | reverse complement strand
AAGAGGAAAAAATAATAGAACATTTCACCAGAGAATTTTAATCTATGGAAAGAATCAAATGGATATTCTAGCAAGGAAATATAATATCTGAAATTAAAAACTAAGTGGATTAGTGTGATAGCCTTGGTATACGACTAGTTACGTATCAGTGGCAAATAGACCAAAACACATGATGTAAACTAAATGGAGAGACATATAAAAGCATAGGTGACATGTGAAAATCCTCCTAAGGCCTTACAGACATATAACTGTAGTCACAGAAGAGCAAAGGAGAAGAAGAGACTAAGGCAGAAGTTTTATTAAAATAAATAATGGCTGAGAATTTTTCAGCTCATAAGACTTCTTAACTTAGGTTCATGAAGCATGGATAATCCCTATTATAATAAAGACAAAAAAAATCACACTTAGGTCATTGTCAAACTTTTGAAAATCAAAGAGAAGTAGAAAATCTTAGAAGCAGAGAAATAAAAGAAGCATTACCCTCAAAGAAGTAAAAACATTACTGACATTTGACTTTGCAACAAGTAACAGTGGACTCAGAAGAAAGTAGGACTTCTTTAAAGTGCTGAAAGAAAATAAATGGCAATTTAGAAATCTATACACAGTGAAAGTATTCTTAAAAATTAAAATAAAACAAAGGTGTTTTCACACAAAAGAAAAACAAAAGAGAGTATCCAAATAACCAATAACCATATGAATATAGGCTTAATATCATTAGCTACATCAGTCTTAAATGAGACAGCATTACAAATCCAGTAGAATGGATTAAATAAAAACTATAGAAAATCCCATGTGTTACAAGAATATGGAGAAATTGGAATTCAGTCATACTGTTTAGGAGAGTATAAATTGACCAAAAAACTTGGAAAACTATTTGGAAGTTTCCAATGAAGCTCTAAATTCACGTACTCTATGCACAGCATGTTACTGAATTGAATACTGTGGGAAACTGTAACACAATGACAAGTATTAGTGTATCTAAACATATTTAAATATAAAAACGGTACAGTAAAAATACGGTATTATAATTGTATGGGACCATCCTTGTATACATGGTCCATTGTTGACCAAGACATCATTGTGTGGTACATGAATATTTACCTAAAGGAACACTGTATAGCTACATTAATGAAAAAACTATTACTATAACTATGTATAAGATGATGGATAAAGCTCACAAATGTAATATTGAGCAAAAGAAGCCAAACACAAGAGTACCTGTTATATGATTCTATTTATGCAATGTACAAATACATGTAAAACTAATCTATCTTACTGGAAGTCAGAATGGTGATTACACCTGGGGGTGGGTGGCAGGAAGGCTTTTTTGCTTATGTGATAATATCTTGTTTCTTGATCTGAGTGCTGACCACATGGATATGTTTAGTTTCTTAAAACGTATTGAGCTATATAATTATAACATATGAGCCTTTCAATATGTATATAATAGTTCAATACAGTAAAAAAATAATTGAAATGTGATGTAAAAATAAATAGCTTTAGGTATCAACAAATGATTAATAAATAATCAAAAAGTATACTCTACAGAAACCCTATGAAAACAAAAATGTCCAAAAATAACAAAACAACAAAAATTAAACTAAAAAGGAGCAACTAAAGTTCCCTATCAAGTTTTTTATTTAATCCCAATAATTCTCAATATAAAGCATATCAGAGATAATTTCAGCCTGGGATTTTTTGCTTTAGCTAGTTGTTAATTCAGATTCATAGATATTAGATTATATGTGCATGTCAGTTTGAAGCTTTGCTATATATTGTGGCTGGAAATTACAAATTTGATGGATCTTAATGGAGGAGAGATCTGCAGAGTTATACTATTATTTAAAGACTTGTGACCTATCCAGATTCCATAAATGGGCCAAGAACATGGTGTATTAGACCCTTATATAAAAAAGGAAAATGCTGTTTATTTGATAAAAAAATAACCATATGAAATTGCCAATATTTTACTATTTTTGACCTAAAGGAGGTAATATATGGTTCAATATAATAGTAGGCAAACCCTATGTATTCGTTCTGTACATACTTTACAGGGCTCAACCTGCTCACAGAAGTGTTCCAATTACATTTGAGATGAGAGAAGACATGTAAAAAGTCTTTCCAAAATTGGATTCATACAGTCTGATTATTTCTTTTTGAAAGACTGAAGTTTATTGTCAGAAAATGAAGAAGTTACTCTCTTGTTGGAAAAGTCTAAGATCTAATCAAGTCTTAGTTGACTAATGTGGCTCTTCTTTTCTTTGTTGTGGTTACTAACTGATATAGAGCCGTTTTTACTTATTTTCTCTAAAACCTATATGTCCCAATTCGAGTCCTAGAAATCTTCTCCTTTGCTCTTATTAAGAAAAATAAATTGAGACAACCTAGACCTCAAGCTAAGCCTCTGGTTCTACTTGACAGAACATGATTGCAGCCAAGTGCAAAAGGGATTTCAATAACTTTGTGACTGATGGTCTGTTGCACCTTGGAGTCTTGTTGGAGGTGTTGAAATATTTATGATTAGCCACCACATTTAGACCCGAGGATGTGGTA
>NW_012150352.1:541517-553712 GCF_000956105.1 Propithecus coquereli | reverse complement strand
TTAATAGTTGCCTTACTTCTCTCCTGGAGCTATTATATGACAGAAGATAATGCATGAAAAAGTTTGTTTTCAATTAGATAATGCTAAATGTGCAGTATTTATAGAATTTTTATTATTACTAGAAAAACTGTGAATGTTTTTATGAATATTTGATCTTTAAAGGAATATTGATTTTTTAAAATTGATAACATCTCCTAGAGAAAGGGTTATATGGGTTGCTCTATTTCTGTGGGCAGGTATTTCTCACCATTTTCCCTTGTTATTCAACATTCATACACCTAAACCCACACATACATAATTTCTGTGCTGATTTTAAGAAGGTAATGTTTCTGACAGTTATTCTTGTAATAAAAGGAAGAAAGAATGGGCAGAGAGTTATTATTGGAAAGAGGCAGTAATGGAGTTAATCAGTATGTAATAAAAACACTGAGAGCATTAAGTATATATCAATTGTTAGTCAACCAAAATGGGAAGCAACTGATAACTTGCTTAATGTAATATATAAGGAAGTATTCAATTTTAGAGACTCTTAGAGAATCTAATACATATAGTCAACTCAAATGCCGAATAAGCCTGGGACAGATCCCAAGAGTTTTCTAATGCCTGTACTTTAAAAACATAAATAAGCATCATTGCAAAAATGACTAGTTAGAAAAATAAAAACAGGAAGTCATCCTGAGCATTACCATAGCAAAAAAAATTTTTTTGATTTAATTTTACTCCTTTTCAATTCTATAATTTTATAAGATAGGCAATATTTTACTATAAACTTATTTCATTTAATAATATAGTATGTACATATTTTCATTTAGCTGCATAAGGCTTTATCTTAACACTTTAAAAACATCAGAATATTTAATTGAATTGATAATGTAAAATTTAATTGACTATATTTGAGTAGAAATATAAGTAGCTTCCAGTTGGTTAGTGAATCATAAACCAATGTATTAGTTTGAAAGAAACCTTTAGAGGCCAGGGTCCCTAAACATTATTATTTCTTTTTTTTTTTTGAGACAGAGTCTCACTCTGTTGCCTGGGTTAGAGTGCCGTGGTGTCAGCCTAGCTCACAGCAACTTCAAACTCCTGGGCGCAAGCGATCCTCCTGCCTAAGTCTCCCGAGCAGCTGAGAGTACAGGTATGCGCCACCATGCCCGGCTAATTTTTTTTTCTATATATTTTTAGTTGTCCAGCCAATTTCTTTCTTTTTTTTTTTAGTAGAGACGGGGTCTTGCTCTTGCTCAGGCTGGTCTCGAACTCCTGAGCTCAAACAATCCGCCCGCCTTGGCCTCCCAGAGTGCTAGGATTACAGGGGTGAGCCACCATGCCCGGCCTATTATTTCTTTTTAAACTTAGATCTCAGGTTGTTTGTTGCTGTTGTGTCCCTTTTTCATGTAATTTTCCCTTGAGCATATTATATATTCATTTGTCACTTGTTCATTTTTCAATACATTTTAGACTCTACCCAAGGTATAATTAATTGGAGAAAATGAAAAAATTGAAAACTCATGGCAATCAGGGATCAAATTTTCAAGTGAACAGCAAGAGAGGATAAGAGTAAGAAGACATCATTGTAATTTTGGATAGACCTAAGCATTTTGAAGAAAATAAAATATAAACATATAAATAAGAGTGATAGAATGATATGGATGAACTTTAGGATGAAGTATTGATAAGGAGACACTTAAGTTTTTCCTTCTTCTAGGAGTAATCTACCTCCCACATTTTACCTTCTCAATTTAAAAACTATATATATTACCAGTTTTGTTTTTTTTTTTTTTTTCTGTAGGCTGTAACAGAAGAACAGAAGATAATAAATAGCCCAAGCAGAACTATTCATTCAGTATTAGGAAGTGAATCAATGTTGATGACTACAGTGCCTTGGAAAAATATTTTAAGAATAAGAAGCCAGTAATCCCAAAGTACCAATGGTGACTAAGAGGAAAGGTTTTCTACTTTCTCATCTCTTACATTTATTAGAAGCTGTTCCTTCAGAGCCGCCAGCTACAGATGGGATGAGCTCAGAACGACTTATTCTTTGAATATATCATGCCATTAGCAAAGCACCATGCCTGTCTGAATCTAAAATTGTTTGAGGTACAGGGTAAGCAGTAACTCTTCTTCACATTTAAGTGATGAGATTATTAAGGAGTACCCTATCTAAATGGATCTTAGTGTCAAAATTGGAATTAAGTATTCCAGTCTTTTATGTCTTATAATAAGTGCCTGTTCCCATCATGACTTTTCAAATTCAAGTAATTTCATTTTCTATCTTGATAGTATCATTACTGTAAAATTAAATTGCATTAGATTTTTAACTCCCTGAGACCAACCTTCAGGTTGCATCCTATAACCTAGTACTAGCCTTTACTCTTAATGCCACCGTGATCTTCAGGTTGTTTTGATATATGTCTTTTTCTTTTTAATTTAAGTCAACAATCTAACCTCTATTTGGAACTGAAAACTAAGGACAGATTGTTGCTTTCTTTGCTTACTTGATCTCCACTTTTCTATCTGGAAAGTTACTCTGGTATTTTGACCACAAGTGGGAATGGTACAATGAAAGCAAATAATTTCACAGAATGAAAGGAAAGGGAGCGAGCTTGCCCTACCTACTCCCAGTGAGTTCTTATGGGTTAATGTCCTCATCTGAGACTCCCAAACTGATGGAGAATATAGAACATTTTATTACTTACATAAGCACACTTGGAAATTCTCAGGAATATTGGAGGCAAATAATTACAAAAAAAATATTGATGTTTTCTGCTTACCAGGTTGAGTAAGAGCCCAGAGCAGCGAGATTTGGAGTCAAAATATGCTGTCTTCCATAAAGACATAATTTTTCTTCATTGATTTTTGAGGCTAGGCACACTATAAACCCAGATTGCACATGGGTAACATTACAAAGACTTTTCCATCTATTATTACCTTTTCTCTGACAATTCTGTAAACTGAGCATGCTGATATTTTTATCCTCTTTTAACGATGGAGGTTCGGAGGGGTTGAGTGAGGCTCAGTCTCTGAGGTGATATCCCAGAAACTTACTGTTTTAATTGCATATACTGTGAATTCTTTGCTTAATTTTGGTATTTTTCTATGTTTGTTCATTTATACAAATTCTTGGCACTCATATGAATTTACATTGTCTGCCTTATATCAGTACAAACTTTTTTGATTCAGTAAAATAATTAGTAGTAAAACTCTGCTCTATTAGAAATCTCTGGAATGAAATTTTCATCTAATTCTTAAATTTGTATTGGTTTTTATTGATTTTTTTCTGCAAAATAAAAATAAGACATCTTGAGGTCCATAAAATTATATCACAGTTACTTTTTTAAAAAATTTGAAATGAATCTTAGGGGTCATCTTTCCTAACCTCTCTGCCAATGAGAAATCTTTCTAGTGAAAACAAAGCAAGAGTTTAGCATTTAATTCAGGCAGTTTTTAATGTTGCTCTGCCCACAGACTAGAAATTTTATCCGTTTCAAAGGATTTCTAAAAAGTCAGGGAAGTACTAAAAAGCTCCCCTTATTTCCACATGATGAGAGGTGAACAAAATACCTTAATGGTTTTCACAGGAAGGAAAAACTAATTAGAATGTTACCTGAGGGGGACCAAAAGTAGGAGCCTAACAAATACCGAATATTTGGCAAGAAAGAATTCATTTAAATGAAAACTACTCTGATCAGTTTTACATTATGTATGGAGTTGCTTGTCATTTAACTGAGTGTGATATTAGATGTCTGCAGACCAACCTTTGGTCCCTTGGTCAGTAAGCTGAGGGCTGTGTTTAAGTCCCATGCAGCGGCTCTTAAATACCAAAGTGTTCTCAAGCCTTTTGAGACAGCAGTGTCAACTTTTTGCTTCATATTCTGGGATTTGCAGTATAAATCCCAGATAAATGAATAGCTAACATTTATAGAGTCATTTCTATGTATCAGGCAATATTCCAAGCACTTTACAGGGATTATTTCCCTAACCCCTATAACCATGCTATGACATAATAGCATCTTCATTCTACCTGTGTGGAAAGTGAGTCAGAGAGACTTTAAATAACTTCCCCAAAGCCACACAGCTGGGAATGGCAAGCCAGGATATGAATCCAGGTCCTCAAGCTCCTCAGCCCATACTCTTTACCTATTTGCTGTTTTGAACCTAAATGCTGGACACTAATTTTGGATGTGGTTTACTACTATACCTTTGAACAATTTAATCATCTTTATTCATTCATTTATTCCAAGTCATTTCTTGGGATTTTTTGGACAGCCAGTTACCATGCTTCACCCTGGATAAACACAAAGACATTTCTCTCAAGGAGTACAAGTTCTAGTAAGAAAGTTTGAGAAGGAAAGCCATGATCACAGTGCTGTGGAACAAGTACTGTAAGTCAGTGGGACAACGACAGCAAACTGAGGAAAAACAAAGGAACATCTAGATCTAAGAGAGTTAGGAGGTGGCCTAGTGGAGGCACATTTGTGCTGAGTGTTGAAGGACAATGAGAGTAAACTAGGTAGAGGGAGTGAAAAGGGAATTCTAGGCAGTGATGACAACCTGTGTGCGGAAAAGAAGCACAAGCAGGAATGTTGGTAGAGCAGCCATAGTTGGTTTGGCCAGGACAAGGGTATCTGCAGCAGTGTGGTAGGAGATAAAAAGACAAGAGAGGCAGGACCAGATAGCCTACATTACAAATAGCATGTATTTAGTGCTCTCTACATTTCTGGCATTGAGGCAAGGGCTTTCTGTTGATCATTTCCTTTAATCCTTACAACTGTCAAACATAGAGACTATTGATATTCCATCTTACATATGAGAAGACCCAAAGATGTTAAATTGTTTAGCCAAAGCCATGCAGACAGAATTTTAGCCAAAATAGAAGGATTCCAGAACTCCTGCTCTTTATCCTCTAGTATACTGACAAGTTCATGAAGATCTTTGCTTACTAGGCTGAGATTAAACACTCTGGAGTGTTTCTGTAGCAGACATACCCAGAGACTTCCATATGCTAAAGAAGTTCCCTAGGCTAATTTCTTTTTCTTTTTTCTTATTTCAGAATATTACTGGGGTACAAACACTTTGGTTACATATATTGCGTTTGTACCACCCCAGTCAGAGCTACAAGCGTGCCCATCCCCCAGAAAGTGCACACTATACCCATTAGGTGTGAATTTACCCATCCTCTCTTCTGCCTTCCACCTTCCTGACACTCGATGAATGTTACTTCCATATGTGCATGTAAGTGTTGACCGATTAGTTCCAATTTAATGGTAGGTACATTTGATACTTGTTTTTCCATTCTTGTGATACTTCACTTTGAAGAATGGGCTCCAGCTCCATTCAGGATAATACAGGAGGTATTAATTCACCATTGTTTTTATGGCTGAGTAGTACTCCAAGGTATACATATACCACATTTTATTAATCCACCCGTGTATTGATGGGCACTTGGGTGGTTTCCACATCTTTGAGAGGTGAGAGATGCGGATCCTGTTTCAGTCCTCTACATGTAGCTATCCAATTTTCCCAGCACCATTTTTTGAATAAGGATTCTTTTCCCCTTTGTATGTTTTTGTCTGCTTTGTTAAAGATAAGATGACAATATGAGAATTGTTTTATATCTGGGTTCTCTGTTCTTATCCATATGTCTGTCTCTGTTCTTGTGCCAGTACCATGCTGTTTTCCCCTAGGCTAATTTCTTTTATGCCTTAGCTTAATTTGTCTGGTAATAATAGCCACAATTTATTTTCTCACTATTTGCCAAGTATAATGTAATCATACATGTTATTTCATTTAATTTGTACCTATAACAATGAATGAATAGGTACTGATAAATTAAGTGATGCTAGAGAATAAAACTCATTAATACTATACAGCTACTAGTGCAAAAGTCAAAATTCAAACTCAGTCTGACTGATTCTGAAGCATTAATTATTTTGCTATATTCCTTTCACAAAAGCATTTCAACTTTCCCTTAAGCTTGTGTTGCAAAAAAATATATTTGGGACTAATGTCTCATGATTTTATATGACCGATTCCAGCACTCAGGTTTCACGGTACTGTTTAATTTGCACTGCTCAAATACAGAAATGTGGAAAGCTCAACTTTTAATGGGGGATTTACTGTTGTTTAAACATTTATGATCTTGTTTCTTTGGAGTGAGTTCTCATCAATTTATGATGCGATTCCCTTGCAGCTAAGTAAGCTAAATCTTTTTAAAGTGACCTCAAAATGTGAAGTGCTAAATTTCTGAGATTTTCTATAACTAGTTTAATGAGAATTAAATGTTTTTAACCCTTGCATTAGTTAGGAGTACAGAAGTTCTATATAGTTCATATGTTTATGGTAAAACTTCCTAATAGTCTTTCAGACATTTTGAGTATGAGGAAGCTTGCTGAAAAGTAATGCTCTTTTGTTGATCAAAACTCTCTGGTATAAGTCATCACACTATAGTAGTTAAAGGAAATTGGTCTACATTTAAATTTTAGATTCAGCACCTACTTGTCTTAGCTTCCTTCTTTATGAAATGGATACAATAATCCTAGCTACTTCATTGGGTGGATGGGAATTAAAATGGCATTAACTTAAAAAACAAAAACAATTTAGTGAAACCTGGTGAGGGAGAAAGCAATCTACAAACTTCCTCACTAACACCTGTCATACCTGTGTTGACTTCTCACTCATTTTCCCCAGCATAACATTTCCACTCTAACTTGCTATATATTCTTATTAACAATTGAAGATATATTCCCAGTCCTGTTTCTGTTCTTAAGTACACATAGATCCTTACCACCTGCTATAGTTTGAATGTGTGCCTCCAAAATTCAGGTGTTACCAAGATGATAGTATTAAGAGGTAGAGTTTAAAAAGGTGATTAGGCCATGTGGGCTTCTTCCTCAAGAACCAAATTAAGGCACTTATAAAATAAGCTTCCCATAGTGTTACAGAAAATTCGGCACTTGTCCATGAGGCCGAATCAGAAGAACAAGGACAAGTATTTGGAGAGAAGGAAACAGATTTATTTCTTTGACACAAAGGGAGGAAAAATGCAGACTATCATCCCTAAATACAATTTTTCCTCTCCCATATAGGAAAATAAAGAGCTTTTAAAGGGGAGAGTTCGCAGGTTCAGGGTGTTGTTGTCAACTACTGTTGATGATTCTGATCCTTTCATCTCCAGAATCTGTTGGGACCCCACCCTCCGCCCCCCATGGCCACTGGTCTGGAGCCAGGCCAGAGCTGCCCAGGACCTCTGGGGATTGCCTTCCTGATCAGGTCGTCAGTATCTCCTGCAATGCACAGAACAAAGAGAACACTCCCCTGGTCCCCCAGCTGCTGGCCACGGGCAGGGAAGCCAGTCTTAGTGAGAGACAGAATAGGATTCTAAAGGGTGAGGGAATTTTCCAAAGAAAACACTCTCCTGGACTGCCCAGCCACCAACCTCAGGCAGGGAAGCCGGTCTTAGTGAGAGACAGAATACACGGTTTTTTTTTCTTTTTTTCAGGCCATCCTCTCTGTTATGAGAGCATTAGATTATTGCTTGCCCTTCTGCTCTCTGCCATGTGAGGACACAGCAAGAAGGCCTTCACCAGATTCTGGCATCTCGATCTTGGATTATTCTCTAACCACCAGAACTGTGAGAAATAAATTTCTCTTCTTTATAAATCACCTAGTCTCAGGCATTCTGTTATAGCAGGATAAAATGGACTAAGACACCACCTATACTATTTTTCCTCCCCTTTTTTGTTATTGCCTCAACCCGTGTTTAATCACAAGTTTGACAATGAAATTATTGGGTGACTCTGGGCAAGTCAGTCAATCTAGACCTCATTTCCAGAATAGAAGAATGTGGAAACTATTTCCTCGATTCCACTGATTTGGAAATTGGAGTAGCTGTATAAAACTCAGGCAGCAGTAATTTCTTCTCTTAAAATACTGAATTCTCACAGATTCACCGCATGGAATCTCACTTCCCTACCCCAAAAACGAAAGGAGGTCCCAACAGTTACTGTTAACGATCTGTTAGCCCAATTTTATGTGCCTGCGAGACAACTGCCTGTACCATTTAAAGGGAAGTGATGAAACAGTGTATCTTCCCTGCCTTGATTCTGGCACCAGGAAAGGAACCCACACACTGACTTGCTTTTGCTCTGGGCGATATCCTAGGAGGCCAAAGATGAACAACCTGCACTGCCTACCTGACATATGTCTTCTCCTATGGGGTGCAAGTTAGTCCTAGAGAATTATTTAAAAAAACAAGAAGTTGGTTTTCTCTTTTTCCTTCATAGACCAAATGCATATCTATGAATACTTGTTAATATTTGATGCCAAAATAAAATAGATTACAGGAGATATTAACAAAATAAGGTTAAGAACGGAGCTGGACTTCCTACGTCTGAAATCCTATCTCCATATTTTAGTGGCTTTGTTACTCTGGGGCAAGGTAGTTCACCTCTTTTCTGTGCTTTAGTTGCCACATCTTGAAAGTGAGAATAATGATCATATAATATTTACCATGTAAGTTTATTGTAAGGATTAAATAGGATAACATGTGTATAATGGTTAGAAGATAGAAAGCACTCAATTATTGTTAGTTGTAGTAGTAGTGGTAAGAGCAGAAGTTTTCCTTCATGCCCTTCTTTGTATTTACATTCCTTCTTAACAACATGTTAGAACCCCCAACCTGTCTCTAAGTGACTCACCTAGAAGATGAAACCTGCATTGTTAGTTTTCATTTTATCACAACCAATAAGAAAACACTTACTTGGTGACTATAGAATTTTATGAACTCTGCAGACAATGCAGACTCTCTACTCGCATATGCCCAGTGGAGCTATCTTTTTCAGTTGCCTGAGTACACGAGGACACTTAAAGTGTATTTATGTGGATATGTCAGGATTTGTTTATTCATTTTAGCCAACCAAGTAGTCAGTAAACATGGTTTTTAATAGAGAACATTAAAACTCAGTGACATTTTAATTCCAGCCAGAAGCAAGAAGGAAACTGAGCTTGAAAATCTTCTTGATCTGGGTTCTTAAAAGTCACTAAGCAGGTAAGTGCACTATATATCAAATCTTGGATGAATATGTGGAGGGTCAAATCCACAGCTCAATTCCTCAGCAGATGCAGTAGTATTGAAAATAGAAATTGTAAGCTTAAATCTGACTTTGATGGGGCTCAGAAAGCAGTATCCCTAAATGAAGGCCTCAGAAACAGATGTTCTTCTCTGATCTTCCCTTCTCCTGCCTCTCAGTCCCATTCTCCTCCAAGGCTAGCCAAAGAAAGTGTTATAGAATCTCTCTTCCCCAAGACAAGTCATAAAAGCTAGAACCCCTTTTCCTGAAAGTCAGCCATGAAATCTAATATTACTCTGTGTAAAAACTGGCCATAAAGTATTACCTGAACTACCTTGTTTGATTGTAGAACGTAAGAGCCCCACTCCAAAAAGGGCCCTGCCCCACACCCAACAGAAGGAAGGAATACAAGCTCAGAGAGGCCAAGCAGAATCTGGACAGACAGGCCTTTCTGGATTTCCCCACTCAGTCTGTTAGCATTAGATCATCCCTTTTTGTTCAATCATATTTCAACACGTCTTTCCATACTTTGTTGAACCTAAACATAAAAATAAACAATTTCCCCTGTATCTTTGACTTTTCATTTTGAAAACTCCCATGTTTTCACATTAAAACAAATTTGTATCCTTTTTTCCC
Organism: Propithecus coquereli; assembly: GCF_000956105.1. NCBI lineage: Eukaryota > Metazoa > Chordata > Mammalia > Primates > Indriidae > Propithecus > Propithecus coquereli. Next base: position 544,011 of record NW_012150352.1, on the reverse strand, counting down.
CATGAATCTGCTTAATGTCAGTGATTTTTCAGTGAACATTTATGGCAACAGGGGCCTTTTCTCCCTACAGTTTGGCAAAACCTTGGGGGGGCCAGGGGTCTTTGATCCCTAAAACTGCTTCTTGGATTCAATAAAGAACTTAAAAAGATAGAGAATATTAAGAATTATACTTGTAGGTTAGACTTCTCACAAGAGCACATTGAAGAAAATGGATCTCTATAATTGTACCACTTCCAAATTATTTTCTGGCCTGCAATGTTGTTACTGGCCCTATCATATTTATCAGTGTCATTTCTTCTGACACGACATTAATGTATAAATATAAACCTTTCCCACAAATCTTTATTTAATCAGAAATTAACATCATTTTTTTCTGGACCATGTGATGAAAAGAAGTCAATATATTTGATGTGTGTGGAAAAGGGAAAGTATTTTATTAAGTCTCTGTTTATTGAGAGTCCTTGACCTATTTACCATAAAATACCAAATCTCATGTTTAAAAGGAATTCATTACTTTAGATTTTCTTATTCTGGCTTTTTTGGATTTTGAGTCATTTTTCTTAAATCTACTCTTCATGCCTTTTTTTGGCTCTTGGTAGGAAAGCAGTTGGTCTTATAGACTCTGCATTAATCAAAACAACATATAAGCTTAAAGACAAGTGAAGGGGTGAAGAGGAACTTACCCTTTACCCCAAAAGTTCCCTGAGAGATTAACTCACAATTAAGGCAGATTAATAAGAGAAAGGTTTATTTACCATGCTCATGGGGAGAATCACAAAGTGATTACCCAATATCCCAATGAAGTTCACATATTTCTATATCTGTTTTTTGGAGGGGAGAGGAAATGAGGAAATGAGGAGTATATACAGACAATTCCTTATAGGGGTGACAAATAGTCCGAAGGAGGACAAATGGATGGGGGAAACAAATTGATTTGTAAATTAACCTGAGAGTCAGGTATTATGTTTTAAATGATTTGGGCCAGGTCTTGTTATTTCTGCAGTGTATTGAGATAACAGGGAGAGGAAAGGAAGTCAGTTGCCCCCTTTGATCTTTTGATGGGGTCAGTCTGGTTTTCGCAGATAGAAGGAAACCCTACTCCAGTGCTTTTTTAAAAAATCTCAAATGGCCTTTAATTCAAAATGTTCTTTATACCAAGGAATCATATTTTGGGGTGAAATTTCCTGAGCTCCTTCACAAGTCACTCTTAGATTTTAATTCTTGCCCTTTTACAAAACATGCACATACTAAAGACTGATATTCTTCAGAGCAAGGACATTATCTAACTCATTTGTGTTTGCCACATCTAAAAATGGGGTAACATTTAGTCAGTGCTTAATTTATATTGAATAAATGATGATACTTTATAATTCTCTTTGCTTGTCATTTTGTGTGAGTATTGATATTCTTAGTGAACATAATTTTAAATTTTCCATTATTTTTCTCTTATTTGAGAATATTCAAATTTCTTTGTGCTCTTTAAAATGAGCAAGAAGAAACAAAAATTTAAAAATATCTTTCTACCATGGAATCCAGAAGCTTTCACTTTCACAGCTCTCCTCAAAAGCACACAACTGTCCAAGGATTATGGCTGATCTTAGAGGTAGAGGAATTACGAGGACAACAGAAAGTAATATAAATAATTTTTATCAATTATAAATATGTTAGTCTGACAATGCTGTTGGCTTTTGTGCAGGATTAGGGAATTTCTGGGAAGCAGCAGAAGGTGAAAGGAACATTTTACTCATGAGTACGTTAGCAAGCACTCCTTTTCATTGCTTCTGTTTGTAACCCAAATAGTTTTCTCCATTTGTTCAGAAAGATCAATGATAATAACTTACATTTATACAACCCTTTTTATCTCAAAGAATCTCTAGCATTTTGCAAATCAAACACTTCTATATACTTCATCTACATTTAATCCTTTTTATGCCTCAAATTAAATAGAACACTAAAGCAACCCATTCTTTTCTGCTCTCATACACTTTGATGTCTGAGGACTGACAACTTTAATCGTATTCCTCATAAAGCAAGTGAAGGATCTGCCCTGGCATCAAAATAGTCCTGAAGAGCTGTAATTAAAATGAGGTGGCCAATACACTGCTTTTTATTACAGCAGGGCAAATCAACTTAACCTTTGGAGTATGATGACATAAAAGGCAACACTTATAAGGAATGTCACCCTTCCATCCATATATTTGAATTAATTAGATTGATGTTCTGACATTCTTTTGCCATCTGATCAGTTACACAAATAAAACTGATGTATAGATGCCAAAAAGTGTAGGTGCAAGAAGAACAAAAGAGAAAATTCCCTTATGAACATCATGACGCTTTTGTTTCCTCTGGCTGCAGAAAAAAACAAATTCACAGTTCTATTTTGTGAGACTGATGGATAGAATCCACTTGTGCTTCAGGTCATCCAGGTTTGTTATTTAAACCACTATTCTAAATCCTTTGGACAGGCCGGGCGCGGTGGCTCACGCCTGTAATC
>NW_012150352.1:523900-532837 GCF_000956105.1 Propithecus coquereli | reverse complement strand
AAAAAAACCTAAATCCTTTGGACATAGACATTTTTAAAAATAAATTTTATCAAACACATTACAAAGCCATGTTATTTGTAAACTGTCATAGTTGAACATTTTGAAACACAAAATTATCAAATCCACAGAGAAGCAAGAGTATTAAGAGCTCTTCTGAGCTCAGATTAATCATTACACCTGTGGGAAACCATTTTACCCCCACCAGGATTCTAGCCTGTTGGTCAAGGATCATTTTTCTTTCTCTTTCTAAACATGTCAGTAGAAGTCAAAACTCCAGCTGTTATCTTTAATTACCTGAACAGAAATCCATTATTCAGGTAGTTCAAGTTTTAATTTACCCCCTGTTATGACACTAAAATGTCAAGAAAAAAATATGTGATTCAGAGTATAATCAACTATCTGGAGAAGTTGCCTAGCAGGGAGGTCTGCTAATAGATCTATCATTTGAAAAGTAGAGAGTGTTTGGCGTTTCTTCTGTGCCTTAATAATCTGTTTCTTTTCTATTGTGGGCTACATTTCAGCTGGTTATTGATTTGCAGCTTCTTTTTCATATTGCTCAAATTGAGGCCAATTTCTTACTTCTGGCATAATAACTTAAAAAAAGCACTCATTAGCTTTGATCTGGCTATTCATGAAAACATTCTAATCTGCCTTTGAGCCTTTCTGCTAGTTCCAAGGTAGTGTTTACCTAGCTCGAAATTTCCAAGCATTATGTCGCTTTGTCAAGTTATTCACTGTATTCCCATGCAAGATTTTAAAACAGCTACCTCTGTTAGGTGTGGGAAATAATACCATGACTTCATTTGACATAAATAATACAATTGTGGATTAAATATAAATCTAATACAATACAGGTGAGATCCCAAATGCCCATGTTAGTGGTCTATGATTGTGAGTTGACATTTTTATCAGGTTATTTGGATTCTCAAACTTTGATTTTTTTGACTTAATGTCATGTCACTCTCTCAATTTCCTGTCCAAGTGAAAAAATACAGGACTTCCTCCAGCACCAGTTTAATCTTGTGGCTCATGTCGGGGTCTTTATTCTGAGCAGTGTAACCCCATGAGCTCTCCTAATCCTTTGTGATGATGACAGTGGCACTCTGTTTCTGTAGATGAAGCAGGCTAGGAGCTATTATCTATTAGGCACCTGCATTTCCTCTTTGAAGGTGATTTTTTGCTCTTTCCGGGAGGTTTGCCATGAAATAAATCTGCTAAAGAAAAGTTTTACAGTTCTTTTTCCACCCAGCAGGCTGAATTTCTAGGTCATATGGTAGCTTTGTTCTGCCCCAGAAGCTATTAATGAGTCAAAGTCCCACAAGAAAATAACTAACGTGGCCCTAAAGAGATGGGAATAATAAAGCAAACATGAATAGAAATGGCTAATATTTATTGAGTTCTTGCTGTATGCCAAGCACTATTCTGAGTGCTTTGCATGAGCTAAATCATTTAATTGTCATCACAATAATCCTATGAGGAGAGAGTAAATCATATATATGAGTGATTATGTATATTATATATATACATATATAACATATTGGTGAGTAGATTATATATGCATATGTATATATACATACATATATATACACACACGCATATATGTATGGCAAATTCATCCTTTCAGTTGCCTAGGCCAAAAACTTTAGAGTGATCTTTTTCTCTCTAAATCCATATCCACAAAAAATGCTATTGGCTCTGCCTTTAACATACATCCAGAACCTATTTACTTATCTCCATTGCCATCTCCTTGGTCCAAGCCACCAGACATCTTGCCTGGATTAATAGCCTCATAATGAGTCCTCCTTCTACTCTGATCATTTCCTCTTCTTCCACCCCCATTATTTGCTGCACAGTGATCTTTTTAAAACTTAATCAGATCTTGTCTCTCCTGTGTTCAATATCCTATAGTGGCTCTCATTTCATTCACAGTAAACACCAAAGTCCTTACAATGGTCTATCAGGCCCAAGTGATCTGCTCCTTGCTACCTCTCTGACCTCATGGTCATTACTATTCCTCCTGCCTGCTTGGCCCCAGCCACATTATCCTCCTGCCTTGCACTGTAGATGTTTGTGGCCTTCCCTCCAGTGTTCCCTCTTCCTGGAATATTTTTCCTCCCGATATCCCATTGTCTAACTGTCCTTCTTAGGTCCTTGTTTAAATCTTGCCTTCTTAATTAAGTAAGTGTGTTCTATTTTCAAACATCATTTTCATTAGTACTAAAAAATAGGCCCAGAGGTTAAATATCAAGGCTATGATATAAACCTATGCAGTTTGATTTATATTACTAGATGGTTCATTTAAGCGACACACTAGAAGTATGCAAGAGTCAAAATCTAAGCCCTGTTTCTTTGTTTTGCATGTGGATGTGAATTAAAGGCATACACATACAATTCGGGGCTCTATACCCCTGAGAGACATGTACAGTCTTATCCAGGATTGTCTTTCATGACTGTGGCTTTGCACATGCTGTTCCTCTATTTCTCCTCTTTCCCACCCTTCATGCCAGATTCATCTCAAATGCCACCTTCTCTGCCAGGCTTCCCACACCCTTGCTGGATCTTTGATCTGTTTTCTATGTCCTCTCCTCACAAGATTCATGCTTCATATACTCCATATACTCACTGAGTTGTACATATTTCATCTATTTCTATATTTTATTCTTTATTTCTGACATAACAAGTATTCAGTGACTACTGGTCTGAACATTGTATAAATGAACAAACTGTTAAAGTATTTTAGGCACAGATTAAAATTTTTCATAGATCAAGATTTCTGCCTTCCAAAATCTAATATAAGTGAAATGGCATTTGTATGCCTACGTGTGTGTGTGTGTGTGTGTGTGTGTGTGTGTGTGTTTGCTTTTATTACCTTGATTTTGGAGGTATGAGGAGTTTATTTCTAACATATCTCATCTCCCTGTCAAACCACATTATAAATCATTTGATTCTTTCAATGTGGCTTCTGTCTAATGAGTGAGGCACTTTTTCTTTTTAAATGTGTCCTGTGGAAACTGATGAGAAGTTCTTGTTAAAGAAAGGTTTTCAAACATATCTAAAGTTCCTAGAAGTAACACCACAAATTTAAAATAAAGAAAATATTTTGAGATAAGCTCACTCTTAATAGTTCAAATTGAATACCACCCACTCCATGCAATTTTCTCTAGCCATTATAGCTTGCTTCGCTTGCTCTCTCTCTCTCTCTCTCTCTATATATATATATATATATATTTTTTTCCCCCACAGAGCAATTATGAGCTGAATATTTGTATCCCCTGCAAAATACATATGTTGAAGCCCTAATTTCCATTGTGGATGGGTTTTGAGAGAGGGCCCATAAGGAAGTAATTAAGGTTAAATGAAAGCATAAGGGTGGAGACCTAATCCAACAGGATTAGTGTCCTTGTAAGAAGAGACACAAGAGAGAGCTCCCCACCCCTCCAGCACTCTCATTACCCCAGTAGCCACCCTGGGCCAGCCAGGGAGAGATCCAATAGGCTAGAACCTTGATCTTGGCCTTCTAGCCTCCATAATTGTGAGAAAATAAATTTCTATTGTTTAACCCACCCATTTTACGGTATTTTGTTATGGTAGCCCAAGCAAACTAAGCATATACTCTGCTATATTTGCAGTTAATGTGTCACAATACTCGTTCTTGTTTCTTTAGATAAATAGCAAATTTAGGGGGACAGAAACTGACTTATTTTTCCTATTCATTCATTTATGCTTGTATTGCTTAGAAATAGTAAGCATTTGCATTTCTTGACTCATATGTCTTTTACTTATAAATGAATTTAAGTTTGTTTTCTTTTTTCTCTTTTCCTTTGTCTTCTCTTGGCAGATTTAATATTATATTCCTCATCTTTTTTAGCCATGAAAAAAACAAGTAGAACTGTTTAGGGCAGTGTGAGAACTGTTCTTGTTCATCACTAGTACCTGGCTCTTTCTTTTATCCCTAAATGTCCAGAGTGAGAAGTTAGAAATGCACCTGGCACAAAACAGGGTTTAGGCAGTGACTTTAACATTTTTAAAGTCATGATTCTCTTTGAGATTTTAATTAAACGTGTAAACCTTCTCACAAAAATGCACATGGGTAGATACATGTAAAATTTCAGATGTTCATAGTATTCGTTTCATAAGCCTCATGAAACCGATTCAAAGACTTGCTTAGGTGTCCTTGAATCCCAGGTTATGGACCTCTCTTCCAGGGAATTCCATTCTGTTTATCACAGTGGGTGGGACTCACCTGAGCCTTCTCTAAAGACTTGAAAATAGAGAGATATTGGGGTTATGTAACCTGAAATTGCATTCTAAGTTTTCCACATCAATACTTCTTATGAGAGTCTCTGAAGTGGGGAAGTGTGAGCTTCTGTTATTGGAAAATTTACAGTGCTGGGTAAAGTAAGAATTCTGTAAGCTCCTAAGAACAGCCCACTGCTTTTCTGATGGAATCGGCAAAGTAGGTTGCTTGTGATATTTTTAAAACCATGTGGGGAATGTTTCAAGGCCTGATCACAGACTACACATTAAAATAAGTCACGATGGTGACCTATACTTTGAGCCATAAGAGACAAACAGCCTTAAGGGAAATCAGTTTCTGAAAAGCAGCTTGTACAATCTGATATATGTCATGTTATTCTTATAGAATTGAGGGATGAGGAGCGATTAGAGGGACTCCCTGAGTTGCTGTTCTTACAAGCTGCCTCTGGAACTCGGTCTATGGAAGGACTGCCTCTGACTCTGATGGGGAGGGGTATCACTGTTTGCCCCCTCCATGGGCACAACGGTGCCAGCATTAAAGCTGGAGACCCTTTCATAGTATACCTTTCCCACTAACTCCACAGGGGAAGAAAAGAGGCAGCACATGGTGTTTGTGCTTACTTAAAAAACAGCAACAACAAAAAACCAAGCTTATAAACTTTACTTTCTAACAGCTTTAGTTTGAATGTAACAAACCAACTTATAAGATACAGCATACAAATTGAAGACTATTTTCATGGCACTTTAATTATAATGAAAAAGCATAGAAAAATCCCTCAGTAACCCTCTTTATTATATTAGATGTTAAAAAGCAAACACATACAAAATAATATGGTACTTTTGTTACCAAGGGGCTTCTCTGATAGACAAAAAAATGCATAGTACACAATATGGATAATGATGTCTCGACCATCAAGATGCTCTTTCTCATTTTAGAATGAGAGTGTTCGCTTAATACCACTGCTTTACAAATGTGGGGCCGGGGGTGCAATATGTTGATGATGTTCTGTGCTTGACAATGTACAGAAGACATCTTAGACATATAGAACAAAAATGAAAAACACGTTCAGTATTCTGAAGAAACATATTTTTAACAGAGAACAAGATTTCTCTCCCAGATCTTCAGCTGTCACAACTTTGATGGTGCACAAGCAGCATTTTCTTATGTGACTGCAGCAGACGTGTTTCTCCTGAGTCCCTGGCTATTTATGAATATAAATAAGAAACAGAGCTTCCCTTTCCTGATTGCACCTGGCAAATAGTCAGAATGACAGATTGGAAATGTTCTTAGTCAGTAAATTCCTTAGACAGAGCCAAACACCCTGACACACACAATTTAACCTTCGTTTCCATCTCCCATGCACATGGTCACCATAACTGTCATTTCCGCCACCATTGAGAGAATACCTAAAGCCACCCAGGCCTTCTCTCTAGGCATATGTCTTTACCTTTCAGCCTCATTCTTTTGATGAATATTTGTTAACAGATATGATTTGGAGTCTTAAAGTCATACCAATTTCAAGATGTTCCATCTACAACTTTCAGCAGGAAATACAATTATATGCTTCAGAATATTTTCTGAGTCTTCATAGGATGGGTTTGTTGGAAAGAACAAATTGTGTGACCACATAAAAGCAACTTAAGCTTTCTGAACTGGTGTTTTCTTACCTATAAAATGGGAATGATTGTGTTTGTAATACTTTTCTCACAGAGTTACCATGATGGCAAAATTAGATAACATCTATGAAGGTACTTGGTAAACTGAAAAATGCTTTCAAATAACAATACCATTTTTATTATTTCTATAATGCATGACTCTTTACTTCTGACAAAACAGGTCAAAAGTTGAATTTACATCTGCTACTTGTGTCATTTTGTAAAATGGCACAAAGGTTCCTTCTTATTTTATACAGTGTGTCTTCATGTCAGTTAGCAGACAGGGATAACTCAGTTTATCTTAGCGGGCTAGGGTAGGCTGCCGTAACAAACCTTAAACTGGGTAGCTTATAAATAATAAAGGCTGGGCCAGGTGACTCACGCCTGTAATCCTAGCACTCTGGGAGGCCATGGAGGGTGGATTGCTTGAGCTCAGGTGTTGAAGACAAGCCTAAGCAAGAGTGAGACCCCATCTCTACTAAAAATAGAAAAATATTATCCAGGCAACTAAAAAATAGAAACAAAAATTAGCCGGGTGAGGTAGCACCTGCCTGTAGTTCCAGCTACTCAGGAGGCTGAGGCAGGAGGATTCATTGAGCCCAGGAGTTTGAGGTTGCTGTGAGCAAGGCTGATGTCACAGCAGTCTACCCTGGGCAACAGAGTAAGAATCTGTCTCAAAAAAAAAAAATAGAAATGTATATCTCATAGTTCTGGAGGCTGGGAAGTCCGAGATCTGTCTCTGGCAGATCCAGTGTCTGATGAGGAACTGCTTTCAGGTTCATGGATGGCACCTTCTCCCTGTGTCCTCACATGGTGGGAGGGGCAAACAAGCTCTGGGTTTTCTCTTATAAGGTCAGTTATTCCATGCATGAGAGCTTTGCCCTTATGACCTGCTCACTTCCCAAAGTCCCCACCTCCCAATACTATCACTTTGGGGGCCAGGGCATGAATTCTGGGGTGGGAGGACACAAACATTCAGACCACAGAACAGTCCTGGTCAAGTCTATGGAACAAATTAGTGGGAGATCTGGGTTTAGAATAAGTCTGCTCTTTAGAGTATATATAGTAATTCCATACTTTCAGTATCTAAGAATTATCATTATTTTTAATAAATCAAAATAGACTATGTAAAACCACAGTTTTTAGCTCCAGGATCCAGAAATTTTTAAATTTTTGATGATAATTATCTTTTCCTTTGTTTTTGTGGTCAATGCTTTACATGAAAAATCAGGTAATTTTAATAATTAATTGGTAGACATTTGTGCCCATCTGTGTCACAGTTTTATTATCTGGGAACTGAGAGTAATATAACATTTACTTCATGGGGTTCACTGTGAAGTAATAGAGCCAAAATCTTAGAACATTTCCAAGAACAAGTAAGCACTGATCAAATATTACTACTTTTGCATTAGTAACATTCATTCATTCAACAAATTCACTTATCACCTACTATGTGCCAGGTGCTGTTCCAAGGGTTTGGGATATAAAAGTTAATACAATGGACACGATTCCAATTGTTGTAGAGTATATTTTCTAGTTCGAAAAGGGGAGAGAAGACAATAATCAATAAGCATAATAAATATGAGAATATGATTATTGCTATGGGAAAAATATAAAGAAGGGGAGGGTAATAAGAAGTGCTGGCAATCAGGGATGAGAAAAATTTACAAATCTCAGCAGAGTAGTCAGGGTAAGTCTAATTGAAAAGATGAGATTTAAGGAATGATTTGAAGAAATTTGTTAGCCATGCACATATGTGGCAGAAGAATTACTTAGACCAAGGGAACAACAAGTGCAAAGACCCTATGACAGGAGTATACCTGTCATATGTGAGAATATTAAAGAGCTTAGTGTGCTTAGAGCAGAAAGAGTGAGAGAACAGTGATAAAAGGTGAAGCCAAGAAGAGAACACCTTGTAAATCCCTGGAAAGTTCTACAGTTGGGAGCAGTTGGAAGGTTCAAGAGATGGAGTGGCACCATCTGGCTGATGTTTCGAGATCCCACTGCCTATTGTATCCATTATTCAGCAAGATTGCAAAGGTATTAGTTTATTAAGACAGAAGTTGATCAAGTCCTGAGGGACTGATCCATGCTCAATAAACCCAAACGAACCTTATTCATAACCCCAACTAACAACTCAGTTATTTTCTGTGAAATAAATACTTCGAAAAGAACCAAATACACTCGTCAACAAGTAGAAAATTCTCTTCCAGAACATTCTCCCAGAATGGGAAACAATATCAAAAAAAAAAGGTAGTTGATGACTTTAAGAAATGTTTTTACAAAGTTGTGGCAACTTGGTAAGTCACTATTACCTGTAGGGTTACTTGGAGAGGAAATAAGAAGCCTACTATGAGTTAGTTAGCAAAAATAATTTATTAGTAATGAGAGCATACATAACTATTATTTTCCCCCAAGAAGCCCTTTTTTAAGTAGTTCTAGTACATGACAGTCTGTATCTCTTCTTTAATTACAAAATCCTCTCCACTGTTTTAATATGCCTCCAGTATATGTTGTCATTCCAGAATTTCAACTTATTTCACACTAATTATACTCATTATATTTGAATTGACAATTCCTGATTGCCTAGTAATATTGAGGGGTGCACATTCACTTTATTAATAATACACACAAGTCATATTTTAAAATGTATTATTTTATGGAAGATATATGTGATCAATTGAATAATGTCATGTGTGAATGAATTCTAATTAGCTCCATCTTAAGACGTTATTTTTCCCAATTGTGTGTGTCTAATATTTAGAGTGCTCTATTCTAAGACTCACATTTGACTCTCAGTAATTAGGAAGGGAAGAAGAGAAAACAAAAAGACAAAAAAAAAAACCAAAAACAAAAACAAAAAGTGCTGTCCAGGAATGAAACATGGTTCTGCTTGATATCTTAGTGAGACACAATTTAAAAACTGTTGCTACTTGGACCAAGTTTGCAGCTGTCACTACCAAACCCATCAGATTCAGCATGGGAGCCATATTCCAAAGGGCTGTGATCTCAAGATGACAGCTC
>NW_012150352.1:521197-522190 GCF_000956105.1 Propithecus coquereli | reverse complement strand
ATATGTGACTTTCTGAATTAATTTTCAAGTGTAATAAAAATTCAGTGAAAAAATGTAACTTTTTTTCTGCTTAGACAAAATGTTTCTATAGTTCACTCAGACGTATACATTTTTGAGAAGTCGGGAAATTCTGAAAAAGTGAGAAACTTTCAGTTCTTTCTCTCCTCATTTATAAAGCATATTTTATAAAGTTTAGTAATTAAAAGAGTTTGGTATTGCAACAGACATAGATGGGATGAAAGAGATCTCAGTGAAACAGATTTTAAATTAAAAAAGGAATGGATATAGATTTAAAAGCAAATGGTAAAGCAAAAATTGTAGGAAAAATTATGATGAGTTTTAAATGGAATTTGGATGAGAAAGATATTTCTAATACATCACTAAAGCTGGAAACCAAAGAAACTTTGATTGACTTATTACAAATAAATAAATGAAATTAAATTTCTCTGTGGCCAAAAATATACCTTTAACAAAATTGTAAGACAAATTCTAAATTAGGAAAAAAATGTTTGCAGCACATTTGACAAAGAATTGATAACTCTAGTATGCAAAGAGCTCTTATAAATCAACAGAAAAAAGAACCCAGAAAACATTGACACTTCAAAATAAATGCAATTTTAATATTATATAAAAAGTTTCAACTTCACTAATGGAAAAGAGGAAATAAATACAAAATTGATTATTCACTTTTCATCTATCAGATTGACCCAGCCCTGACAAAAAAGAACAAAAATATATAAAAAACCACAAATGGTAAATATATCCTACCCTGTTGGTAAGAGTGTAAATTAATACAAACTTCTGTAAAGTGATTTGACAAGGTTCACCAGAATTTAAATACATATTCACCATGACTCAGGAAATAATTCTAAAGAGATAGTTGCCAAGTAATTAAATATGTGTAGTATATGGATGTTCATTTGTCATTGTTTTTAACAGTGAACTATTGCTAACTAGCTTAATGTCCAGAAACAGGGTCTTGTTTAATAAACA